>NC_136808.1:61521659-61561659 GCF_951216825.1 Electrona antarctica | reverse complement strand
TTCCCTCTCTGCTCAGATGACTCTGTGGGTGTTTTAGGGAGCAGTGAGGGCTGCTCATTTCCCTCTCTAGTCTCTGCTCAGATTCCTGCATTGAACAGTTGCAACTGGTGTGGTTACCACGACAACCACAATTCCCAATATTCTTTATTATCCCACAGCAACTTTGTCTTATGCAGATGACGCCGAATCCAAGATGGCGCCGTCCATGGCAGCTGTGGTGTTGTGGAGTGTTGTTGTTTGTTGTGTTTGTCTGTCCAGTGTTCTGTGGCATCTCTTATGCAAGAGAATAACTTTTATGTCTTAGGGATTCAACCCCCAGGGACATTTTTCCTAACTCTCAGATGGAAACGCTGCCTCTGTCTGGAAGGGCCTTAAACAAATAACAAACTATAAACCGAAACCCCCTCAGACCACGGACAACAATCTCCTTGCCAATGAGCTGAACACGTTTTACTGCAGATTCGAAAAACAGTCTGCCCCCTCTGCTACTGCGCCCACCTCCCCCCCTCCCCCTCCTCCCCCTCTCCAACCACACTCACCGCCCCCCTCTTCCTCTGCCCGCCCATACCTCTCTGTCTCAGAGAGAGAGGTGAACCGCCTGTTTCAGAGACAGAACCCCCGGAAGGCGGCCGGACCGGACGCTGTCTCACCCTCCATCTTGAAGTTCTGTGCTGACCAGCTGTCCCCTGTGTTCAGTCACATCTTCAACACCTCACTGGAGCGCTGTCAGGTACCAGCCTGTTTCAAAGCCTCCACCATCATCCCTGTCCCCAAAAAGCCCAGGATCACAGGCCTGAATGACTACAGACCCGTCGCCCTGACCTCTGTAGTCATGAAGGTCTTTGAACGCCTCGTCCTTGCCCACCTGAAGGACATCACAGACCCTCTCCTAGACCCTCTGCAGTTTGCATATAGAGCCAACCGGTCCGTGGACGACGCGGTCAACATGGCTCTACACTACGTCCTGGAACATCTGGACACTGCGGGGACCTATGCTAGGATTCTGTTCGTGGACTTCAGCTCGGCGTTCAACACCATCTTGCCTCCCATACTGGAGAGTGGCCTCTCTGCGCTGCAGGTGCCTGACTACACCTGCAGGTGGATCACAGACTTCCTGTCCAACAGGACTCAGCGGGTGAAGATCGGGAAGTCCATCTCCGAGCTGAGGACCATCAGCACCGGCTCCCCTCAGGGCTGTGTCCTGTCTCCCCTTCTGTTTTCCCTCTACACCAACTGCTGCACCTCCAGCCACCAGTCGGTCAAACTTCTGAAGTTTGCAGACGACACCACCCTGGTAGGGCTCATCTCCAGGGAGGATGAGTCTGCCTACAGGAGCGAGATCGACTTGCTGCTGACCTGGTGCACCCGAAACAACCTAGAGCTAAATGCTCTCAAGACGGTGGAGCTGATCGTGGACTTCAGGAGGACCCCGGCCCCTCCCCCTCCCATCATATTGGGAGGCAATCCAGTCGCCACAGTGGAGTCATGCCGCTTCCTCGGGGTGACAGTCTCTCGGGACCTGAAGTGGGGGCCCAACATCGACACCCTCACAAAAAAGGCCCAGAAGAGACTGTTTTTTCTGAGACAGCTGAGGAAATTCCACCTCCCAAGAACCTTGCTGGTTAACTTCTATACTGCCATCATAGAATCCATCATCACCCTCGCCATCACTGTTTGGTTCCCCGCTGCAGCGGCCAAGGACAAGGCCAAGCTGCAGCGGGTCATACGATCAGCAGAGAGGGTGATTGGCTGCCCTTTGCCCCCCCTTGAGGCCCTGTTTAGGAGTAGGGCTTCGAGGAGGGCCAGGAAGATCATGGCTGACCCTACACACCCAGGCCACAGTCTTTTTGCCCCGCTTCCCTCAGGCAGGAGGTTGTGGTCCCTAAAGACTTTGAAGGCCCGACATTCAAACAGCTTTTTCCCCACGGCTATCCGGCTCCTCAACGCTGCTGGTGTCCCCCCCTGACCCCCCTTTATCCTCCCTCCACCCCCACTCAGAGTGGAATGGACTGACTTGTGCTCTGAACTGATCACTTGAACTCTCTGCACTTTATTTTACTCATTATTCTTTGCACTGTCTTGTCCTGTTTTGCACTTGTCCTAATGTTGTAACTGCACTCTGCTGTCCACCAAACCAAATTCCTAACATGTTTACATGTCATGGCAATAAAGTCTTCTGATTCTGATTCTGATTCTTAATAATTAAAACAATTATGATTCCTGCTGCTTCTGTTTGATTACTTGATTACTTTGTTTTCAAAGGTAGATTAGAAGTTTCTCTTGTGGGTGTTTTGATGTTTCTCAAGACGAGGAAAAACTGGACATCTGGCATCTCACATCTGGCATCTCACAGAGTATTTGAATTTTAGTTGCATAAAAAGTTCAACTTTTTAAAGATCAGATTGTAAGTAAAAAGCTGTTGATGCAAAAATGAAGAAAGTATAATTTAGTCATAGTTGTTCTCTTGCTCTTCTTGATGTTTTCAATGGTTTTGCTTTGCTTTGTTTTAAAAGGAAAATATGCTATTTCAAGACGTGCCTTTGGGCTGTTAAAAAGAAAATGAGAATCTGTGCTAAAAGCAATGTTTCACATGATCAGTAAACTCTTTTTTTGTCGTTTGAGGTGTTGGGGGTTTATCGTACTTTAATAAAACAATGTTTTGGCATATAAATATATTATTACTAGTAATAAAACATTTGTCTTATTTTATGCTCTTCCTCTCTAGGTACGTTATCGAGCATAGCGGCCCATGATGTCATGTTTAAACAATCAAGACAAGAGGCGATCAAGAAATAATCCATGCTGGCACAAACATGTCTTAAAGTGTATTGATACCTGCCAACCAGCGCTTTCCGGGTAAATAAAATGTAGCTTTTAAAGTAATGGTACACATGTTAACCAGTTAACAGTTTCTTTAATATTATTTTATTGGTAAAAAGGTCAATTGCCTTCCGTCTGTGAGAAAAGTTCTGTATTTGAAGAAGAAAATATACTGGTTCTGTTAGAATTTATCGTCTCCCGTCTTTCCACAAAATAATAGAAAATGCTCGATAGTGGGCTCGATAAGAACCCGGCCCGATAAGCCTGATCGATAAGGTGCTCGTTATCAATAAAAAATGAACGAGCTCCATCACCGGCGGTGGTGGGAGAGTTAAGGCCTATTCATAGTCTGGATTTTCGGTGGTGAGGTGACCACCGCTCCGGTGGTGAGCTGACTTTCTAAGTAATTTACTATTGGTTTAGCATGAGCTGTACATTTTATTATTATTTTATTATTGCATGCAGTGTGATATGTTAACATAATTAGATTATCTCTAATAATTATGAGACAAAGCTACACAGTAGTCTATCAGTCCCCAATTCAACAAGCTCAAACAGGAATTGAGGCGTGAACAATATTATGAGAACAGCTAAAAGTCTGGAACAGCATACAGTAGCCAAAGTCTGAAACAGCATACATCAGCTAAAAGTCTGAAACAGCATACAGTAGCCAAAGTCTGAAACAGCAACAGTAGCTAAAGTCTGAAACAGCATAGAGCAGCTAAAGTCTGAAACAGCATAGAGCAGCTAAAGTATGAAACAGCATAGAGCAGCTAAAGTCTGAAACAGCATAGAGCAGTTAAAGTCTGAAACAGCATACAGTAGCCAAAGTCTGAAACAGCATACAGTAGCCAAAGTCTGAAACAGCATAGAGTAGCTAAAGTCTGAAACAGCATAGAGCAGCTAAAGTCTGAAACAGCATAGAGCAGCTAAAGTATGAAACAGCATAGAGCAGCTAAAGTCTGAAACAGCATAGAGCAGTTAAAGTCTGAAACAGCATACAGTAGCCAAAGTCTGAAACAGCAACAGTAGCTAAAGTCTGAAACAGCATAGAGCAGCTAAAGTCTGAAACAGCATAGAGCAGCTAAAGTCTGAAACAGCATAGAGCAGTTAAAGTCTGAAACAGCATAGAGCAGCTAAAGTCTGAAACAGCATAGAGCAGTTAAAGTCTGAAACAGCATAGAGCAGCTAAAGTCTGAAACAGCATAGAGCAGCTAAAGTCTGAAACAGCATACATCAGCTAAAGTCTGAAACAGCATAGAGCAGCTAAAGTCTGAAACAGCATAGAGCAGTTAAAGTCTGGAACAGCATAGAGCAGCTAAAGTCTGAAACAGCATAGAGCAGCTAAAGTCTGAAACAGCATAGAGCAGCTAAAGTCTGAAACAGCATAGAGCAGCTAAAGTCTGAAACAGCATAGAGCAGCTAAAGTCTGAAACAGCATAGAGCAGCTAAAGTCTGAAACAGCATAGAGCAGCTAAAGTCTGAAACAGCATAGAGCAGCCAAAGTCTGAAACAGCATAGAGCAGCTAAAGTCTGAAACAACATAGAGCAGCTAAAGTCTGAAACAGCATAGAGCAGCTAAAGTCTGGAACAGCATAGAGCAGCTAAAGTCTGAAACAGCATAGAGCAGCCAAAGTCTGAAACAGCATAGAGTAGCTAAAGTCTGAAACAGCATAGAGCAGCCAAAGTCTGAAACAGCATAGAGCAGCTAAAGTCTGAAACAGCATAGAGCAGCTAAAGTCTGAAACAGCATAGAGCAGCCAAAGTCTGAAACAGCATAGAGCAGCTAAAGTCTGAAACAGCATAGAGCAGCTAAAGTCTGAAACAGCATAGAGCAGCCAAAGTCTGAAACAGCATAGAGCAGCTAAAGTCTGAAACAGCATAGAGCAGCTAAAGTCTGAAACAGCATAGAGCAGCTAAAGTCTGGAACAGCATAGAGCAGCTAAAGTCTGAAACAGCATAGAGCAGCTAAAGTCTGAAACAGCATAGAGCAGCCAAAGTCTGAAACAGCATAGAGCAGCTAAAGTCTGAAACAGCATAGAGCAGCTAAAGTCTGAAACAGCATAGAGCAGCCAAAGTCTGAAACAGCATAGAGCAGCTAAAGTCTGGAACAGCATAGAGCAGCTAAAGTCTGAAACAGCATAGAGCAGCTAAAGTCTGAAACAACATAGAGCAGCTAAAGTCTGAAACAGCATAGAGCAGCTAAAGTCTGGAACAGCATAGAGCAGCTAAAGTCTGAAACAGCATAGAGCAGCTAAAGTCTGAAACAGCATAGAGCAGCTAAAGTCTGAAACAGCATAGAGCAGCTAAAGTCTGAAACAGCATAGAGTAGCTAAAGTCTGAAACAACATAGAGCAGCTAAAGTCTGAAACAGCATAGAGCAGCTAAAGTCTGAAACAGCATAGAGTAGCTAAAGTCTGAAACAGCATAGAGCAGCTAAAGTCTGAAACAGCATAGAGTAGCTAAAGTCTGAAACAACATAGAGCAGCTAAAGTCTGAAACAGCATAGAGCAGCTAAAGTCTGGAACAGCATAGAGCAGCTAAAGTCTGGAACAGCATAGAGCAGCTAAAGTCTGAAACAGCATAGAGCAGCTAAAGTCTGAAACAGCATAGAGCAGCTAAAGTCTGAAACAGCATAGAGTAGCTAAAGTCTGAAACAACATAGAGCAGCTAAAGTCTGAAACAGCATAGAGCAGCTAAAGTCTGAAACAGCATAGAGTAGCTAAAGTCTGAAACAGCATAGAGCAGCTAAAGTCTGAAACAGCATAGAGCAGCTAAAGTCTGAAACAACATAGAGCAGCCAAAGTCTGAAACAGCATAGAGCAGCTAAAGTCTGGAACAGCATAGAGCAGCTAAAGTCTGAAACAGCATAGAGCAGCTAAAGTCTGAAACAGCATAGAGCAGCTAAAGTCTGAAACAGTATAGAGCAGCTAAAGTCTGAAACAGCATAGAGCAGCCAAAGTCTGAAACAGCATAGAGCAGCTAAAGTCTGAAACAGCATAGAGCAGCTAAAGTCTGAAACAGCATAGAGCAGTTAAAGTCTGAAACAGCATAGAGCAGCTAAAGTCTGAAACAGCATAGAGCAGCTAAAGTCTGAAACAGTATAGAGCAGCTAAAGTCTGAAACAGCATAGAGCAGCCAAAGTCTGAAACAGCATAGAGCAGCTAAAGTCTGAAACAGCATAGAGCAGCTAAAGTCTGAAACAGCATAGAGCAGCTAAAGTCTGAAACAGCATAGAGCAGCTAAAGTCTGAAACAGTATAGAGCAGCTAAAGTCTGAAACAGCATAGAGCAGCTAAAGTCTGAAACAACATAGAGCAGCTAAAGTCTGAAACAGCATAGAGCAGCTAAAGTCTGAAACAACATAGCCTACAGTAGCTGCAACATGTACTCTCTCATAGTTCCCAGCTCAGTGCCGTCGCTACCTATACGCGCAATACGCACTGCGAGTAGGGCAACACGCGGAGGGGGGCAACACGCGGAGGGGGGCAACACGCGGAGGGGGGCAACACGCGGAGGGGGCAACAAAATGTGGCAAAAAGTGCCAAACCGACGCTCCAAATAACAATTTTCACCGCGGCTCCGCCGCGTAATAACAAGCGGCCCTGTGTGCGTCGTCGCAAACAGCGAAAATAGCCGATCTGGAGGAATAGCAACGCTCTCGTCGGCAGGGGGGGGGGGGGGGGGCAGCACAAATACATTGGTCAGCTACGTCCCTGTCCCAGCTACATTCATATTCTTCTAGCACAGTATTGTTTTGTCAATACTGTAAATTTAGACTGGTGCCTCTTAAGTATGATTCATACATTGCTGTATGGCAGAGTACCTCATCTGAACCCAGTGCTGTATGTTAGTTCTTAGCAGCTCGCTCCTGTACTACTTCTATAATAATCCATCAAATTTAAAAAGATGCCCGTTTGCTTGACAACAAATACTAACACTGCTATTTAGACAGCATGTTATTTAGACAGATGCTATGTTTTATGTTTACCTGGCAGCACTAAATTGCTTTTATTTGACACTCTATTTATGTGAACATTTATCATGTCATGTGTTGACTATGGATCGTGACATATACATTGATCTCACTCTTGTTCAATGGGTCTTTCAATAACCCATTGCAATCAGAACTACAGACTCATTCCCAATCTTCCGCCGTAGTCTGAAAACTCTTCAGACTCCACCTTAGCGTAGCACTTGCCGTAGCACTAATTGCCCTAGCCTCGATAACCTTGCAGGCATATGAAAAAGGCTAAACTTATGTAATTTAGATAGCATATTGTGTAGACATAACACTCTCTGTGTGGTCCTTGCCTACTGAAAGTCGCTCTGGATTAAGAGCATCTGCTAAATACCTAAATTGTAATAATTGTGATCATACAACCAATATGTTTCCAACACCCAGGCTAAATTGAAGGCAGATTGGTCCTATAAGGTCGCAGACAGAACAGAGGGATATACAATGATACCACTTATTGGTCTAAAGACACTTCAACAAGGCTGTCACGGTTGGCTGAGTCCAGTAGAAAAAGAGGGGAAAAGCAACTTTGTAAACAATGCATGCCAATTAATTTATTCTAGAGGTTTTGAATGGCAAAAGTTTTATTCAAGGTTTGCGTGCACGACACTGACTCTTTCAATGCAGGGTATAGAAGCTAAGAGTAAGAGTTATTACTTTACAACAACAGAATACAAGCACTCACCCTAGTATAGAAGAAAGAGCGGCGATCCGAGCAGGGCGGATATAGAATCAAGGATTGATTGATTGAATAGTTTATTAGAATGTAAACAGCAAGAGCAACAGAGTACAGTCAAACACGTTCAAAAGGGATAGCACAGAAAAAAAGTCCTTGCGGTCGGTTTCCATTTAGGCCCTATGCATGCAATCAATTCATAGACATGACAAGAACAGTAACAACAAAATTCAATATCATCACAGGTAAAAAACAAAAAAATACAATATCACAGGAAAGAAATAACACTGTATGTACAGGGAGGAGAAAAGGAAGGGGGACGATCATTGTCTCCACCAGGCCGAAGGCATGGGGAGAGTGTTGTCTCCACCAGGCCGAAGGCATGGGGAGAGTGTTGTCTCCACCAGGCCGAAGGCATGGGGAGAGAGTATGTTTTGCACTCCGTCCGTGTGTGTGTGTGTCCGTCCTTCCGTCCGTCTGTGAACAGCTAATCTCCGGCACCGTTAACCCGGTCGATGCCAAACTTTGCACACACACTCCCTGGATGCCAACGATGAACCTCTGCCCCGCATTTTCCAGAACGGCCTGTTATAGCGCCACCATGAGGCAGCTTTTCACATTTTTGACCTAAAACTGCACCAATCTGCGTGAAACGTTGCATGCACACTCCCTAGAGGCCAAGGACAAACCTTTGCCCTGCATTTTCCGCATCTGCCTTTTATAGCGCCACCAGGAGGCCGACTTTTGTAAAACACATTTTTTGATATTACTCCTCCAGATTCTGTCCAAAAATCTCACAAATCTTTACACAGTATCTCTATGGTCATGTGCTCAAGTCGGATCTGTCCGATATTTCATATTCCATCCTAATTGGCTATAATTGGCTTTCACAGTTTGCAAGATTGCCCCGTTTTGAACAAAAGCCTCAAATCATGAACGCAACATGCAATTTACCTGAAATCTTTCACACATTTTCTTACTAGGCTGAGGAATATATCCCACCCTTTTCACATTGGCCTGTTATAGCGCCACCAACAGGTTGATTTTTGCAAAACTCATTTTTGGAACAAAATGCCTCAAATCATCCAATTGCCATCAAAGGCAAACATGTTTATATTACTCCTAAACATTTTGCCAAACATCTCACACAGTCCTATCCTCCTGGTGGAGACCTGTGCCCAGAAGGGCACTTTTTCTAGTTTCCTCTCCGTTGGGCCTGCTGAAAGGTGTATTTTCAGGCCTGTTTTAATAGATTCACGTGAACTGCATTTTTTGAGGGTGGGGGTCAGGGCATTCCACGCTTATGTGGCGGTGGTGTAGAAGGAGAATTATACAACAGGTCGTTTCGAGGAAGAAAACTGATTGGTTGAAACAGCCTTCTAGCCGTGGTTAAGACTTTCGGAACTCGCCCTGCGGGCTCGTTCCTGCAGCATCGCAGGCGTGCATTAATTTTGAATGTCAATCCCAGTTTCAGTTGCTTAACTCTGTCTTCTACCCGAAGCCAGTCTAGACTAGCAAAATGTGTTGGAAGGAGGTGGGCCATGGGCCCCAAGCCGAGAAGGAGGTGGGCCGGAAGGAGGTGGGCCATGGGCCCCAAGCCGAGAAGGAGGTGGGCCGGAAGGAGGTGGGCCATGGGCCCCAAGCCGAGAAGTAGTCAAATGAGTTTGTTTTGGGAGGTCTTAAGTGCCAACATTGGGATGCTGGAGAACCGAGAGGTGGAAGCATAGTCGGGCTGAATTAGGGAACCTGCAGTCTTGAGAGCACATTTTGTTGACAAAAGAGGAGATTCTGCCCAGGAATCTTGGAATCTTGAATCTCTTCTTTGCTGGAGATTACTACAGTAACCTATGTCATCAACTTTTACCTTAAATCATTAGGTTCTGTATTAAAGTTAAAATGCCAACGCGTTTCAACTTGAATAAAGTACCTTGATTATATACCCACCCTCTCCTCTTTTAAAAAAAATCTTTGAAGCATCATCTGTATTTTTTAAACTTTTGTGCACCTCCACTGAGCACCTACTTGAATTCTCGTTTTTGCTTTCCACTCCACCCTGGTATTCTGGCATTCTCTGTTATTGAACAGAGAGAATCACCCCATGCATTAGTCATCAACATATATTCAGCCCTTTCATGGCTGCCAAACAGTCCAAAGCCCCAGGCTGCATTCACAATACCTTTCATTTCCATTTCAAATGGTGAAACAAAAGCGTTCTCCATCCACACTATAGCACTTAGCTGTTTCATGAATAAATCGCTGTCATGCCTGAAAATGGGAGTCATTTAACATTAACAATGCATGAAAGAGAACTTGTCGGCACACAACACTTGTTTTCCCTGCCTGTTGATGTAATGTGAAGATTATAGCGAGGTGTTGTTTTACTTCCATATGTCTGCACTCTGCAGTCAGTTAACACGTCATGTGTGGTGGAGGGAGAGTGTATTTCACCCACGCAATTATCCAGCCAGCCGATGCCGAGTACCAAAACCTGAACATGCTGATCGACGTGCAATAACCCCTAGCAACGACGTACACGCTGATAACATGAAAGTATGACATGGAAACAGCAGATCTACAAGCGACACCATCGGAATTACAAACGTACAAATGGTATTATAAACCAGGCTTAACGCACTCAACAGGGTGGATGACACACTTGGATGTTTTTAACAAACTGAAACACAGATACTTGAACACAGCGTTGTGATGGATGTGAGGTTTTGATAAGGATCAACATGTTGAACCTTACAAGACACTCCTCTGGGTTTACAACCCAGATCTGCCCTCACATGACTGATGAGAGTCAGTCCTCAGGTCAGTGATGTTGAGAGTTGTCAGTTGTGACATTCTGGACTGGAGACTTTGGCCATTTATGGTGTAAAATATGGCATGTAATGCTCTATTGCTGTATGGCTTTAAATAAGCAAAGAGGAAAACTTGACAGAAAAAGACTCGCTCACTGTATAGAAAATGAAGGAAAACTCTTAGACCGAGACTTAAGAAAACCTTTTATTTTATCATGCTCATAAAGTGCTCTGTGCTCAAAGTGCAATTTAAAATCGTTTCGGTCCAAAGACATTCGTCAGTGGACTCAGTGCTATATCATATAGTACTGACGAAGTGCTATATATATAGCACACTGACGAAGGTCTTTTTATACAGTGAGCGAGTCTTTTTCTGGACGAATAAAGGCGCAACAGATTTCTCAGTGTTTCAATAAACAAACACATGTTCTAAAGAGAATGTATCTCTCTAGCTTGGATAACATTCATGGCACAACCATGTTTTTGTCGGCCTGGACGGTTAGATGAACCGTCTGGGCACCTAGGCTGCCAAGCCAGCCGGACGGCGTGCCGCGGGTTCGACTTCCGAGCCTGACGGCCTTTGCCGCATGTCATTCCCCATCTCTATCCCCCTTTCCTGTCAAACTACTGTAATCTATCAATAAATGCAAAAAGCCCCCAAAAATATATTTAAAAAAATAATGTTTTTGTCTGTATCATTTTAATTAGCAGCTTATAATAAAGAGGCAAAGGTTTTTCCTGTCTGGCACTGGGTAGCCTCGGAAATCTTATCTTTCCTATCACTTCATTTCCATATCCATTCATTCTACAAAAAGCCATTTGCTGAAATGCACATGGCCTCTTATCTTATCATACAGTATGCGAGGAAACAGGGATTATGTATTATGTCTCAGAAGCAAGTACCATTTTACATACACTAGATTCTAATGAGAGATAGTTGCTATAGGACAAATTGAGCCTTTTCATTATGTTTAGCATGAAATCACGTTTTACTGCAGGGTAAACTGAATTCTGAGGGATACAATGTATGATTTATGCTTCAAAAATCAGATCTGCAAGGACACGACACGACACGTCACATAACGATGCATTGTGAGCATGTAGATCAGCAATGATCGACGTGCCACACTATCTTACGACAAAGTATAATTCAGGCCTAATAAACATATTGCCCCCCTTTTTTTGTCAAGAGACTCCAAGACAGTATATTATAAATAATGAAAAGAAATGAAAGTCCTATCGTGATGAACATCCCACAATTGCTGAATTGACAGAATATATCTGCAGCAAATTCTGTGAGTATATTGGGCGAGAGTGCATGAAAATTTAAGGTTTGCTCAGCTGAAACACTGTCTATTACACTCATCGCCAGTACATTTGTGACATTGGATTTTTTAGAATTTTCGTTTTTTCATATCATATGAAAGCAGGGAATCATAGCTTCAAATTGACATATTGGTTGTTCAGTTTGACCCACCGGTTTTGGAGATATGGCTTATAGAGTAATGTCTTGCAGAGAAACAGCGAGTTGAGAAAACAGGCTTGAAAGTGTCGATTTCAGCTCTGACACTTATTTCAGACATGCTCTAGTATGTGAAGAGTCTGCCTGTGCTATTAACTCATTTAAAATTTAATTGAAAAAAAAAAAAAAAAACTTTTTCTCCTCTGGTGAAAAGCTGGAATTTGTGCGATGGCAGTCTCTCAGTCAAATCTGGTCACATTTGATAAACTGCAAGGAAGGATCTGTGTGCACTTCTTCTATTAATGGGCTACAGTGAGAGAATGCAGGGCTACTCATTTGTAGCCTCGAGGCAGCTGACATACTGTAAGGTACAAACATAAAACCAGCAGCAGCTTTGGAGTCTAAATTACACTACTTGAAATGAGGCTGTTGACTTTCAATTTTAGGACCAGTCCACTTTTTCTTTGCCTGGGATTGTTGCTGTACTGTACTGTAAAACATACATAAAAAAGAATAATGTACTCCAAGAATGGAACAAAAAAAATAATAAAAACAACACAACATGACAACGTATTAAAAAAAGTGCAACTGCAGACAAAATATATTAAGAGAATCAACAAATAAAAAGAGCACTGCGGAATAAAAACAATAAATGTCAACATCTAAATTATGGTGAGGCTCTTCGACAAAACCAAGCAATAACACAAGTTTACAACGGAGGCCAAACAAACAATCAAACAAACTGTCCCCGATCCGGCAAGGAATGAAAAGACCCCCAGGGCACTGCTGTGTCACACAGCAGTTTAAAATTCAAGGATTTCACTCTGAGATGTTACACAATACAACGAGATAAAGATATAATGGAGATATGTGACACAGAATGGTCCAGTATGTTTTGCTTGACACACCATCATTTGGGAAGGAGGTCCACTGAGGCCCCCACGCACACACTGAGGCCCTCACACACTGAGGCCCTCACACACTGAGGCCCTCACACACTGAGGCCCTCACGCACACACTGAGGCCCTCACACACTGAGGCCCTCACGCACACACTGAGGCCCTCACACACTGAGGCCCTCACACACTGAGGCCCTCACACACACACTGAGGCCCTCACACACTGAGGCCCTCACGCACACACTGAGGCCCTCACGCACACACTGAGGCCTGCACACACTGAGGCCCTCACGCACACACTGAGGCCCTCACGCACACACTGAGGCCCGCACAATCTGAGGCCCTCACGCACACACTGAGGCCCGCACACACTGAGGCCCTCACACACTGAGGCCCTCACGCACACACTGAGGCCCTCACACACTGAGGCCCTCACGCACACACTGAGGCCCGCACACACTGAGGCCCTCACGCACACACTGAGGCCCGCACACACTGAGGCCCTCACACACTGAGGCCCTCACGCACACACTGAGGCCCTCACACACTGAGGCCCTCACGCACACACTGAGGCCCTCACGCACACACTGAGGCCTGCACACACTGAGGCCCTCACGCACACACTGAGGCCCTCACGCACACACTGAGGCCCGCACAATCTGAGGCCCTCACGCACACACTGAGGCCCGCACACACTGAGGCCCTCACACACTGAGGCCCTCACGCACACACTGAGGCCCTCACACACTGAGGCCCTCACGCACACACTGAGGCCCGCACACACTGAGGCCCTCACGCACACACTGAGGCCCGCACACACTGAGGCCCTCACACACTGAGGCCCTCACGCACACACTGAGGCACGCACACACTGAGGCCCTCACGCACACACTGAGGCCCTCACGCACACACTGAGGCCCTCACACACACACTGAGGCCCGCACACACTGAGGCCCTCACGCACACACTGAGGCCCTCACGCACACACTGAGGCCCGCACACACTGAGGCCCTCACGCACACACTGAGGCCCTCACGCACACACTGAGGCCCGCACACACAGAGGCCCTCACGCACACACTGAGGCCCGCACACACTGAGGCCTTAGATGGGTGCTGAGGCCCTCACGCACACACCCACACATTTAGATGGGTGCTGAGGCCCTCACGCACACACCCACACATTTAGATGGGTGCTGAGGCCCTCACGCACACACCCACATTTAGATGGGTGCTGAGGCCCTCACGCACACACCCACACATTTAGATGGGTGCTGAGGCCCTCACGCACACCCACACATTTAGATGGGTGCTGAGGCCCTCACGCACACCCACACATTTAGATGGGTGCTGAGGCCCTCACGCACACACCCACACATTTAGATGGGTGCTGAGGCCCTCACGCACACCCACACATTTAGATGGGTGCTGAGGCCCTCACGCACACACCCACACATTTAGATGGGTGCTGAGGCCCTCACGCACACCCACACATTTAGATGGGTGCTGAGGCCCTCACGCACACACCCACACATTTAGATGGGTGCTGAATCAAGATAGAAAAGTCAGACCCGTCTGAAGTGAGTGGTGCTGTACTGTACTGTACTGTACTGTACTGTACTGTACTGTACTGTACTGTACTGTACTGTACTGTACTGTACTGTACTGTACTGTACTGTACTGTACAAACTCTCCTCCCTGGCCTCTGTGAATGTGTGTCTGTGTATGTTAGGCTGCACAACAGTGAGACTTGGTGGTGAAAATATGCTATTTCCGTGCTCAGACCCAGGGACACAGCCAGGGACCCAGGGACACAGCCAGGGACACACATAGCTGTCTATAGGAGTGGTTGCACCACTCAAAAACTGTAGAGAAAAACAGAAGGTCCGCACACCGTCTCAATGCTCCCAAAATCCATTTTTCCTTATTAGGCTTTCACTCTACACAGTATAAACTCCTGTGTAAATGTAATGTAGATGGACCCAAATGATCCTGTACGGGTAGATTTGTGTCCATCTGAGTTAAATTAACACAGAGTAAAAACCAAATGAAGGATGTCTATGTTAAAGTAAAATATGTTAAATGTTTATGTAGAGCCAGTTCCAACAAAACAATACTGGAGTGGAGGAGTCAACCTAAAGCTTTAGAAACATGATGTAAAACATCAGCCTCATAGACTAAGAGGAGATGCAGAGGTTCAAGCAAGATTTGACGAGAAGAACGGACGAACGAATGAAAAGGTCAATACTGTCATGCAGGAACAATACGTTTAAGGATGTAGTGCCGTGATTTTTTCAGGCCGTGGTTGACCAAACAAAGTGCTGTGTAGGTCAATGCCCAAAACAATAACAAGTGACTAAATCAACAAACCAGAAAACACACAGACAAGATAATAATGAATGACACAAATGAAAGAGGATATAAAAGCTGTACAAAGCAAAGGCCAGGGGTTCCGTTGAAATAGAAGGATGCAGGGAGAAAAAGCGAGAGAAAACACCCTAGGACTGGGGAATGGAATATGGAGGGGCAAGCTGTTCCATCGCCTGGAGGCAGCTGATGCAATGGCTCCTATGTTTTTGTCTAGTTCTAGAAACATCAATACGTTTTTGTTTTTTTTGCTGAATGTTTGCCAAAGAATAGAGACACCAGGGTTCATGTGAATTAATAAGGTCATATAAACTTCCTTGAATCGTTGTTGGTGCCTGTGGTGGAAGACGTTCTCAGGTGTGTGTGTGTGTGTGTGTGTGTGTGTGTGTGTGTGTGTGTGTGCGTGCATGCGTGCGTGCGTGCGTGCGTGCGTGCGTGCGTGCGTGCGTGCGTGTATATATCACAAAGTAGAACAACCTTAAAAGTGTACTAGTGCACATGCTTTCCACGACTGATCATTGTAAACCTGCTGGTTTAGTTGTTGACTTAAGATGTGTGGTAACATCATCCCACAATGAGCTCTCCAATGTTCTGAAAACACACAATCTAAAGAGCTCTCCAAGGTCCTGAAAACGGTCGAGCCCATACAGTATGTCTAGAAAGGCTTTCAAAGCTACTAGCTGTATTTCAGACCAGTGGAAATTTACCCAGTCCAAGTTCAGCCCAATAGCTTATCGACACTGACATAGAGAAGACTTTAAGAAGACCAAGGTAACACCACCAAGTGATCTAACTCATGGCCTCAAGTCAATGTGAAAGTGCACGAGTCAACCGTCAGAAATAGGGGTGGGTCCCGAACCTCGGGAACCGAACATGCTTGGGTACCGTGTACCGAACCGAACACGCTTGAGTACCGGGTATCCATTAAGATAATTCAATTTCGGTTCTCTCTATTGGTTCCTACAGACGTGCGCAGTCACACGCTATTTATTTATTATTTTCTTCCCTTGATTGATCCTATCCTTGATGTTGTTTACAGTAAGATATATAATAATAGCCTATTGCTCTGAGTCTCAGGCATACAGTACATTTGTTATTGTCATTGTCAGTAGCAGTAGTAGTAGTAGTAGTAGAAAGAGGTAAATACAGAATAGATAATAATTAAAAAAAGAAAACATGCAGCTCACTGTAGTTTCCACAAATGGCTCAACTGTTAAATAAAGGAGAGGATGTTAGTCATTTCATATGTCTTAAATTACAGGCTTAAAATAATAAAAGCTTTTTATTAAACATTTGACCTATTTAAAATAGGGAATCGTTAGAAACCGGAATCGACCTTTTCAGTTATGTGTGGGGAAACACTTGAACTTAACCTATAATGGCAATATTTGGAGGTAAAGCCGAGAGCAGGGAGGTAGAAAACAGAAGAATAACAAAATCAGTATAGGAAACATCTAGTGACTCTCTCGGAGGCCTGGCCATGCCTATTTTGTTTTCTGGTCTTTTTTTTTTTTTTTTTTTTTTTTTTTCAAAATTATTTATACTATGTCTATCATTATTACTATATTATATCCATGGAACTGGTGTAATCAGGGACCTCTTATGCATACTACAGCGATTAATACTATTACAGTATTGTTACTATCATCACTATGTCTCATGTTTATATCTACAGGTTCTATTTTTTGTCTTTTTATTACTACTCATACAATTATCATCACGCAGACAATTTTTCTGTGTACATGAAACAGACTGTACGGACACTCAGACAATAATGCTGTAAATGTTTATGTTGATCACTCTCCTCCCGGTTCTGTTGTACAATTGTTGTGTGCTTATCAATAAACAGAATAATAAAATAAAAAAAAGAAACCGGAAATCGATAAGCAGAACCGGAATCGGTACCGGACCCGGTACCGGAAATCCTAATGATACCAAATGACCCATCCCTGGTCAGACATAAGATCTACAAGGTACGTCAGGGAAGCCAAAGCCTCTGCTCTCAGAAAATATAATGTTTCTGTTGGGTGGAAACCTTGTATGTCCAAAACTTTACTTTTCAAGAAATGGTGTTCCAATGTAGTTGTAATTTAGTCACAAGCACTTTTCATTAAATATTTACACACAGACAGACAGACTTAACCACTGCCGACCTCATGTTACTATTATTTGGGGGTCAAAAAATAAAATAAATCATGGCTTTTTTAATAGTAAAAAAACAACAACAACAACAACAACAACAGTGCCACTTTAGGTCACCTGGCGGTATTGTAGCTGTCCGTACTCAGACATACATACATACATACATACATACATACATACATACATACATACATACATACCATACATACATACCATACATACCATACATAACATACATAACCATACATAGGGACACACATAGCTGTTCATTGGAGCGGTTAGGCTTGACTTACTTGACTTAAGCCCTTTGCTCCTCTAGGGTGCATTGACAAATGTCCTCCATTTCACTCGGCTTTTAGCCGTTCTTTCTAGGTCTCCCCAGTTGAGCCCACTCTCTGCCATTTCTGCCTCGATGCTCCTTCTCCAGCTGTTCCTGGGGCGACCTCGTTTCCTTTTCCCCTGGGGGTTCCATTTCAGGGCTTGTCGGGTGATATTTGTTGCAGGTTTTCTGATGGTGTGGCCAATCCAACTCCACTTTCTTTTTCGGATCTGTAGGTCAATGGGATCCTGGTTTGTTGTTTTCCACAGGTCCACATTGCTAACTTTGTCCCTCCACCAGATGTGTAGAATTCTCCTGAGGCATGTGTTGGTGAATGTTTGCAGCCTGTGTGTTGTGAGTTTTGTTGTCCTCCAGGTCTCAGCCCCATATAGCATCACCTGTTTCACACTGGACTTGAAGATGCGTATTTTGGTGTTGGTGGAGCTCCAGATCTTCCTGAGCATGTTGAACACCACTCTGGCCTTGTTAATTCTGCTTCTTATGTCAGCCTCTGTTCCTCCGGTGGTGTCCACAACACTGCCAAGGTAGGTAAAAGCGTCTACCTCTTCTAGGGCAGTGTTTTTCATAAGGATAGGGTTGATGGTTTTGGCATGGATCTTGATCACCTGTGTTTTTGCTATATTGGGGGTGAGACCGATTTTTATTGCAGTTTGTGAGAGTCTGTCTGTTTTCTCTTGCATCTGTATATGTGTATGTGAAAGGAGAGCTATGTCGTCCAGATCATCCAGCTGCTCCCACATTGTCCACTGAATTCCATTCCTCCTCCCTTCAGTTGTTTCCCTCATTATCCAGTCGATTGCCAGGAGGAACAGGAATGGTGAAAGTAGACATCCCTGCTTGACGCCTGTCTTGACCTCGAAGCTCTGGGAAAGCTGGCCTGCATGCATAATTTTGCATGAGGTTCCATCGTAGGAGTTCTTAATGAGGTTTATGATCTTGGTGGGGATTCCATAGTGGTCCATTAGTTGCCATAGTGTTGCCCTATCCAAACTGTCGAAAGCTTTCTCAAAGTCAATGAAGTTGATGTACAAGGACGTGTTCCATTCAATAGACTGTTCAATGATGATGCGTAGTGTTGCTATTTGGTCTGTGCATGAGCGATCTTTCCTGAAACCAGCTTGCTGGTCCCTTAGCCTCTTGTCTACAGCTTCCTGGAGACGGTTAAGGATGATCCGATTGAAGATCTTACTGGGCACACAAAGTAAGGTAATCCCTCTGTAGTTGTTGCATTTCCTTAGGTCACCTTTCTTTGGCAGTTTCACTATGTGAACCCATTCTGTGGGTGTCTTTTCCTCATCCCTCATTCTCCTAAAGAGGCTGTAGAGCATGTCTGTGGATGTGGAGAGATGTCTGTGGATGCGTTTATGTCCACTTTAAGGGCTTCAGGTGGAATGTTGTCAGGGCCAGCAGCCTTTCCGGTTTTCTGTTGCTGTGGTTAGGCACCGCTCAAAAATAAATAAAACAGCTGGACAAGCAGCAATATACAGTACTGTATAAATGGATTGTTGACGTTTGGCAGACAGCTCTTGGGAGCAGACCAGCAGCTCTGGGACATTGTTCTCTGGATACATGAGTTCCAGCTTGAGTTATTTGGCCATGATGCCAGTTTGGCATTCTAGATGAAAACCCATAACTGCCTTTGAGCAAAAGAACCTGTAAAGCATGGTGATGAGAGCATTATGGTCTGGAGCACCTGGCCAGCTCGCCATCGTTGAATCAAACACAAATTCCCCACTGTACCTTGAGGATAACTAAACATATTCTAGCAATACACAGCAGCAAAGTCATGCGGGGAAAGCCACCAGTCTGTCAGAAAACTCCCAGCGATAAACAAAATCATTTCCGAGGAAAAATATCTATGGAAGGTTATATATCTCTGCTGTCGGGCAGAAACCAGCTAACTCCAAAATGTTCATTTCTCAGGAAATGAAAAAACAAAAACAAAAAAAACCCATCCGTACTGTGTTGTACTCGTACTGTACTGCACTCGTACTGTACTTGTACTGTACTGCACAGGTATTGTACTTGTACTGTACTGCACAGGTATTGTACTCTGTGCTGTATTGTACTAGTCGTACTGTGCCACTCATATTGTACTGTACTACTCCATACTGCACTACTCCATATTGTACTGTAGTGTACTACTCTGTACTGTACAGTACTACTCCGTACTGTACTGCTCCGTATACGCATACAAACGCATACAAACTTGATGCTTTATTGCACTCTAGTGCCCTTTAGTGGGAGATAGGAGTGTAATTTAATGAAATAAATCTTTTTTTCCCCAGATCTCCAGTTCTAGAAAACACAGAATGGGGGGACTTTTTTAAATGTATCTCCACACAACAGCTCATGAGTTGAATGCCCCTTTAAGGTTCATGATAGAGTTGTTGTGTTCCAGTGTCGTGCCCCACCACCACTGTATCCGGTGTGAGACACAATGTGCAACAGAGTATATGAATCAGGGTTAATGAATACTTTGATGCCAGACCCCTTTTTCCTCAAAGGGAAAAACTAATTTCAAAAGCATGTTTCTCAGTTAATCGACAGAGATACTGTAACAGTTTCTCATTGAGCTGCACTGCCACACAACAAAGTATAAATGAGCCCTCAGAGAAAATGTGTGCGTCTGTATAATGAGCACAAATGCGTTTATTACTGTAGATTGAGCCTTTGATCTCCTCCTGAAGTCCCTGCCATTACAGAGCAACGCATATTAGATAATCTTACCTTTTTCATCTGCATGAGGACATCAGGTGAAATCACACTGATGATTTGATATTAACCTTGTGATGGAAAATTACTTTTATTAGCCCACATGGAGAGTCAGGATCCATTTTAAACACATGCTGGATACGGTATATAAATACCTAAATCTCTCACTGCTCACACAAGATTAGTTGCAAGATGTGCAAAAGGTTTGTTCTGAATTTACTAAATTAATAAATCAGGAACGATGCAAAAAGGAAATGAATGCCCCCGTTGGTTATGACATACATACCCTTAACCTGCTATAGAGCGTCGCAGCCCCTACCAGGGACCAGGAAATTATCCCCTGTTCATTTTCCTCATAGACATTTCAAAAAGTATTTATTTAAAGACCTTTTAAGCCTCGTATGAAGCCAACTCCAGTTGTGACAAATCATGACAACAAACACAACATTTTGGGGCGGGCCAAACAAATAATTACAAAGAAGAAAAACAACAGAAAGTGTTGTAACCTGCCGTTTTCTTCTTCTTTCTAATTATTTGTTCGGCCCGAAAAATTGTGTTTGTTGTCATGATTTGTGACAACTCGAGTTGGCTTTGTACGAGGCTTAAAAGGACTTTAAATAAATACTTTTTAAAATCTCTATGAGGAGTCTATGAGGAAAATGAAGGGATTCATTTTCTGGTCCCTGGTAGGGGGCAGGACTGCGATGCTCTATAAGGCCATGCGGTGTATTGGAATTAAGTGGTTAACACATTGCACGTACATAAAACCCTCTCTAAAGCCATGAAATTAGTGTTCAGAAAATAAGGTCTGAACACTCAGACCTTAGATCAAATAGTTCAAAAAGAAGACATAAGCTTCAAGTTCAACTATATATGACCAGATTTGACTGAGAGACTGCCATCGCGCAAATTCCAGCTTTTCACCAGAGGAGATTTTTCTTCCCAAAATGAGTTAATAGCACAGTCAGACTCTACAGTACTACATGTCTGAAATAAGTGTCAGAGCTGAAATCAACATGTAAATATGCCCAAACATGTAGCTAGGTGTAATGTTAGAGACCACAGAAGACATGTAAATATGAAATAAATGCTTAAACATGTAGCTAGGTGTAATGTTAGAGACCACAGAAGTGAACCTATCAAGCCTGTTTTCTCAACACGCTGTTTTCTGCAAGACATTACTCTATAAGCCATATCTCCAAAACTGGTGGGTCAAACTGAACAACCAATATGTCAATTTGAAGCTATGATTCCCTGCTTTCATATGACATGAAAACACGAAAATTAAAAAAAATCCAATGGCAGCCCCTCAGTCAAATTTAGTCACATATTTGTTCCTGAAGGGTAATTGGTTTCGCAGCATAAAGTGCAACATAAGAACAAGCATGAAATGACATCAGTACGAGTAGCACCGACTCAGCAGCACTGCTTCAATGAGCAAAGCAACATCATCACAACGCAACAAGAACAAGCTGACTAATCTGTCATGAACCATTAAGCATATAACGATAAAAATGCATCTACAGAAAGTATGGACATTACAATTAGAATGGATCTACATAAAGTATGAACATCACATCTAAATCAACCAGCAGCAACAAGTTCATGAACATTATATCATGCGGTTTGATTTGTGAAACAAAAAACAACAAAAAAGCTAAAAAGGGTGAGAGGCATTAAACCATTAAACCACTATATACTTTGTTGTACGACAGATAGTAAAAATAACACCCGTGTGAAGTAAGTGGTGCAACTCCGCGTGGGGGTCCCGGGGGGGTCCCCGGAACTTCCAGACCCGCAGGAACGCGCCCCGGTGGCCGGGGCGGTTTCTGGCGAGCCACCCCGCGTCCTAAACGATTGAGAAATGACAGTCCCCAGGGGGTCCCTGTACTGTACTGTACTGTACTGTACTGTACTGTACTGTACTGTACTGTACTGTACTGTACTGTACTGTACTGTACTGTACTGTACTGTTACACCTGAAATCATACAGTTAATATGTATGTGTGTGTTAGGCTGCACAACAGTGACACTTGGTTTTGAAAACCAACCAGATGCTATTTTCATGCTCAGACCCAGCCAGCCAGCCAGCCAGCCAGGCACACACAAAGCTACTTAACCCATTTTTGGCGGGAACCCTTTTTGGTGTTTTAAGCATTATGTTATGCTTTAGCTATTGAAAAATAGCAGATCTACTGTAGGTCTGCTATTTTTGAAAAATCGTGAAAATGTGGCACAAATTTGGAATATATTCTTTCAGAGTGAATGTTTTCAACTCAAATCTTTGCTTCTGGGAGGTCCCTGGAACAACATATTTTCAGATGCAAGCTCACAATGCGTTGTGAAGACATGACAGATTGCTTTACAATAGGCTATTTGCCAGAAAGCTGTCCCTTATTTCTCCTCATAAAAAGGTGGCAACCCTCGATCGTTGCGAAGCACTTGCCCTGCTCATTCCACAGCATGTGGCTGTACTGTAGACACATTGGTGATCCACAATAACAAATACATTTTAAAATACATTTCGCTCTGAAAGAATATTCAAAGATTTGCACCACATTTTCACGATTTTTCAAAAATAGCAGCTATTTTTCAATAGCTAAAGTATAACAATAATGCTTAAATTAAAACACCAAAAGCTGTCCACATGAACCCTGCGAGTTTCCTTAGGCAGTATAGAGTATAAGTGTAAAGTGTAGAGTGTGGATTATTGGAACATTTTTGGCCATGCTGTGCAAACTGAAAATGTGTTTAAGAGAATATGAAATATTTGCTTAACATGTAGCAGCATGAACACAGACACGGACCTAACACCCTGTACCCTTCATGCGTTATTCATTTTAACGGCAGACTGTTATACAAATTAAGATGTAAGAGCGGTCACACTGACACACCTATGAGGGTGGATTTGGCCAATGCTTTTTTTTCATTGGAATGGAGCATTTATTATTTATTATTTAGTATTGGCATAATCCGCCCTCATAGGTACAATTCCAGTTCGGTGTGACTGCGCCCTAATAAAGAATCATGATTGTATTAATTAAAACAAGAATGTATGTAAAAACTCCTACAGGGTGCAGGACTAAAACAGACCTAACATCTTGTCCCTCCAGGGAACTGTAGATGAAGTGCTAATGTACAGTCAGGACTAAAACAGACCTAACATCTTGTCCCTCCAGGGAACTGTAGATGAAGTGCTAATGTACAGTCAGGCATGGGGAATAATTAACTCTTCCCAATTAGGATAACTAAATCCCCTGAGAATAGCTGACAGACAGACAGACAGACAGACAGACAGACAGACAGACAGACAGACAGACAGACAGACAGACAGACAGACAGACAGACAGACAGCTGGATAATGAGAGGCTAATGTTAACCCATTTAGGCCTGACCTCAAAATTTAAAACAAAATATTCTAAATCCTCCAGTTTTCTGAAATAAATATTTTCACGATTTTTCAAAAATAGCAGACCTACAAGCTCGTAGCGTGCCACTCGGTGGCGCGCTATGAGCTTGTAGATCTGCTATTTTTCAATAGCTAAATTATAACAATGTTTTAAAACACCAAAAGGGGTTCCCGACTTCCCGCCCAAAATGGGTTAAACAAGAGTTGTTGATTAAGTTTAACAGTATTTTAACCACTTAAACCCAACTACTGTACTGTATCATTGATCTGAACGTTTTCTTTTTCTACAATGACACACAAAGCTACAGTACACCTGAAAGACATCCATAGTGCATTGAGTGTACACGGCAGCCATCCATAGTGTATTGAGTGTACACGGCAGCCATCCATAGTGTATTGAGTGTACACGGCAATACAAATGAGTGCAAAGCATCGTTTCAGAATAGACGATAAAAACCCTCAGTATTACAGTTCCATTTACACTTTCAGAGTTTAATTAACCGAGGATTCTTTTTACAAAATGTACAAATGCCAAGGCAGCATCTTTGAGTCACAACAAGGGCTGTACAGGCTTATCTGTCTTGGCATTACATCGTAGTTTGAAGATAGAGTAAGTGACATTTATGCAGCACAGATGACCAGTGTGAGCTTCTTGAATCCAGTGAGATGAATCATCTTCATACTGATCAAATACTCCAATAGATTGACATTCAGGGGACTTTCTTTTGTGATTTTTGCTTTTCTGAAATGTGACCGTATATAGGGCATGAGGCTAAAATCAAACATCACAATATATATATATATATTTTAATGTTTTTTTTTTGTGGCTTTCGTCTTTATTTTATATTTTTTTATGGAGGGACAGACAGTAGGCTGACAGGAAATGGGGAGAGAGATGGGGGGAAGACATGCAGTAAAGGCCGTCGGGATCGGGAGTCGAACCCGCGGCACACTGCCAGACTGGATTACCAGCCAAGGTGCCTGGACCACTGAGCCATGGCCCAGGCCAAACATCACAATATTTTGACCAAATACCTCAACATTGATATTGAGGTTAGATATTAAATGCTATTTAAAGGTTTTGAAACAACAATCATCAACATCAATCATTTAATCTTCCAGCCCGGCGGTAAAGAGTGTCAGGAAACTGAGGACAGCAGTGTTGTTTGGCAGCAAGTTTTAGTTTTAGTTTAGTTTAGTTTATTTGATCATCCTTCAGTTTCAAATACAATATTTAAAGACAATGAATGGAAGCTGTTACAAAAACAAAGCAAAACATGAAGATGATCAAAAGGAATAGGCAGAAGCTAAAAGCTTATAAATGCCTATCTATACTTACAACAGAACATGATTCGTAATACTCATTACATTAACATTAACAGATTCACAAAACAAAAGTCAGATACGAGAATTCCACCCTTAGTCATAGTCTCTTGAATAGTTGTCTCCACCAGGCCGAAGGCATGGGGAGAGAGTATGTTTTGCACTCCGTCCGTGTGTGTGTGTGTGTGTCCGTCCTTCCTTCCTTCCTTCCTTCCTTCCGTCCTTCCGTCCGTCCGTTATCAGCTAATCTCCGCCACCGTTGGCCCGATCCATGCCAAACTTTGCACACACACTCCCTGGATGCCAACAACGAACCTCTGCCCCAAATATTCTTCAACGGCCTGTTATAGCGCCACCATGAGGCTGATTTAGGCAAAACACATTTCTGTAGATTACTCGTACACATTTTATCCATACATCACATCTTCATAGTCATGTGATCAACACGGATCTGCACCATTTCCCATATTCCATCCTGATTGGCTAAGATTGGCTTCCAAAGCTCACATGATTGGTCCGTTTTGAACAAAATGCCACAAATCACAAACACAGTGTGCAATTTCCGTGAAATTATACACGCACATTTCCACTAGGCCGAGGACGACATGCCACTATTTTTTTTCCAAATCAGCCTCATGGTGGCGCTATAACAGGCCAATTCCTGTTTTTAGCTATAACTGCATGGATCTGTATACAACTTATGTATGCGCACTCCCTAGAGGCCATGGAAAAACATTGTCTCTGCATCCCTCCACATCTGCCGGTTATAGCGCCACCATGAGGCCGATTTCTGCAAAACACATTGCTTATGTTAGTCGCACAGATTTCATCCAAATCTCACGCAAATCGGTACACATGATCTCTGTAGTCATGTGAACAAGACGAGTCTGTTGGATTTCTCAGATTCTACACTGATTGGCTAACATTGCCTTCCAAAGTTTTCAGGAGTGGCCCGTTTTGTTCAAAATGCTGCACATGTCCTGCTCATCCAGAATTCTATCCTCAGAGATGCTATGAGTGATCTGGCTCTGCATTTCCTCAACAAAATAAAATTGTTGGAAAAAACAAACAAACAAAAAAACATGTTTATATTACTCCTGGTGGAGACGTGTGCCCAGAAGGGCACTTTTTCTAGTTTTCATATAGTTTTAGTCACCCGGAATGTTTTAGTATTAGTCTTGTTTTAGTCAACTAAATATCAGAGATTTTAGTCGACTAAATCTACAGTTGATTTAGTCGAACAAAATGTGTTTTGGCGGGCCTTGATGCTGTCGTAATGACTGTTTCTTTCACTTGCTGAAAATAGCTGATGTACAAGCCCACAACGCGTCACAGCGCGACACGTTGTGAGCTTGCAGATCGGCTATTTTCAGCATGCAACTAATTGGAAAATTACTTATACTGGATCTCTTGTCCACTAGTCTCTTCCTAACATTTGAATCTAGTTTTTATTTGTTGACGAAATTGTCTGAATATTTAGTCTTAGTTTTAGTCATGAAAGCTTATTTAGTTTCCATTTAGTTTTCGTCAGTGGAAAAAGGTAGTTGACGAACATTTTTTGTCTTAGTTTTAGTCGGGGGGGGGTTACTGGATGAACAATGCCATATCATAGCAACACCACTATGTACATTCTGGGTAGAAATAGGGTAGGATTTACCTCAAGCATCGTATGTAGCCTACACTATTGACCTTATGCAGACTGCGGTCATCTTGCCAACTTACAAAAATAATCACCTGCAAGGAATTTAATTCTAAGTAGCTCATAACTAACCTGACTCCGCCAGATGGTGGCGGTATTGAGTTCACAAGCCAGGTTAATGATGAATACTAGTGAAAAGAAATACAGTACAAATACAGGCGCTTCTCGATAGTGTCAAACACAGTCTCGCCTAGATCCCGCCTCTAGCTACCCCTGATTGGTCCCACCTGTGGCTGGGACGCATGATTCTATTCTACGTCCGAGCATAGACATGGTAACGCCCCGCCTGTCTCTGATTGGCCTATACCGACACTGCCGGCCTTACCAGACTTTCCTCCGAGGTGGATAGCTATGGTGGATAGTCTGACGCGAGGTTACTCTGTGGTGGGAAATAACACAAGTACGATATAATACAAGAGAATGGCCAGTGGTGTAATCGTGAATCTATTCTACGTCCGAGCATAGACATGGTAACGCCCCGCCTGCCTCTGATTGGCCTACCGACACAATAGCTTTCATGTAATTAATTATACGTGTCATCTATATTATGCAATATGTGACAGTAATACACATTGTGGCGTGTCGCTAGGCAACAGGCCGCCAGGTAAGCATGGGTCCCGAGAGAGCCCATGGGAGAGAGGCAGAGTGCAGCCGAGAAGACCACCCCTACCACTCGGCCAGCTGCTCGCTACGTACCCGCCTACATACTGTCTCAAGTTCATGCCTACTCAACAAGGCCACCTGTGCGGCCAGACACACCGATAAAGTGCAGACGAGGCCATGCTCTGGCGGTAAGCGACTCCACTCGCATTCACACACACACGACTCACAGCATGGATGATGTATGAAGCAATCGCTAATACCCACGTCTCTCTTTCATATAGGTAACCCGCTCCCGACCATAAATCGTGACATAGCCCACTCGCCTGGCTGGATTTAGACGGGGAATGAAGTACCCGTCATTGTGTCACAGCCAGGAGTGGACAGTGATATTGTGACAGACAGACATTCACCGTGAGCCTCTTGTAGGGACAGAGCCGGCCAGCGCCACCTGTAGAGAAAGACAGGAAAGCCTGGAGCTCCCACAACGAGTGACATTTGTGTTCATTTTTGCATTTCTGTTCTGCTCTCATTACCAAGCCCATACCCACGGGTCTGTGAACAATAAATAGCCGAATTGACGATATCCTGTATCCATACGAGTGTCCTGGTGTTAGTTCAGTCCCCACAACATGCAAATGAACTCCAGTCATCAGTATTACAACGGGCAGGCTAAAAGCAGAGACTCAACTATAATTCTGTTTATTCATTGATTCTCGCCACTTGATTCACATTTCTTCAAACGTGGGGAGTGGCGACCGTGGCTCTAGCGTATTACAGCATGCTTATGAAATCCAATATGGACCGGCTCCATTTCTCATAAATGCATTACCAGCCAGGCTTATGTGAAATTAGCCACGGCACACCGTGACTACGTTTGGTAAATTCATCCAAGGAGGGAGCAGGAAGTCAATACCTGACTGTGGCTGGCAGACACAGCGCACGCACGCACGCACGCACGCACGCACGCATAGGGTAAAGGGTCAGAGACAGCATGGTGCAACTTGTGGGCAAAATTACACAGATTTTAAATATTAAACTCTAAAACTGTAAAGCCTGATGTGTTTACTGTAGATTCATACTCCTATTTTAGAGCCGAATAAAAGTGGGTTCGGCTCTGTAGAGCTTACAATGTGACGTCATTTGAGGTTCGGGGGGGCGGGTACCGTCCTAAAGTCGGCTCTTCGGTGCTACTGAAAATTTCTGACGAGCCGAAATCATTTCGGCACTACAGCGCCGAAACAGCGGTAAAATAGGAGTATGAATCGGCCCTAGGTCCTGTCAGTGTCCTGTGGCCGATTCTACAAAATGCCTTCAACTTCAAACTCTTGTTGCCATATCAGTGGTTCTCAAACGGTTTCATGTCAACGACCCCCCAATGTATTTGGCCCCCCCAAGGACCCCCCAATGTATTTGGCCCCCCAAGGACCCCCCAATGTATTTGGCCCGCCCAAGGACCCCCCAATGTATTTGGCCCGCCCAAGGACCCCCAATGTATTTGGCCCGCCCAAGGACCCCCCAATGTATTTGGCCCCCCCAACGACCCCCCAATGTATTTGGCCCCCCCAAGGACCCCCCAATGTATTTGGCCCCCCCAAGGACCCCCCAATGTATTTGCCGCCCCCAAGGACCCCCCAATGTATTTGGCCCGCCCAAGGACCCCCCCAATGTATTTGGCCCACCCAAGGACCCCCCAATGTATTTGGCCCGCCCAAGGACCCCCCAATGTATTTGGCCCCCCCAAGGACCCCCAATGTATTTGGCCCCCCCAAGGACCCCCCAATGTATTTGGCCCGCCCAAGGACCCCCCAATGTATTTGGAACCCCAAGGACCCCCCAATGTATTTGGCCCCCCCAAGGACCCCCCAATGTATTTGGCCCCCCCAAGGACCCCCCAATGTATTTGGCCCGCCCAAGGACCCCCCAATGTATTTTGCCCCCCCCAACGACCCCCAATGTATTTGGCCCCCCCAAGGACCCCCCAATGTATTTGGCCCCCCCAAGGACCCCCCAATGTATTTGGCCCGCCCAAGGACCCCCCAATGTATTTGCCCCCCCCCAACGACCCCCCAATGTATTTGGCCCCCCAAGGACCCCGCAATGTATTTGGCCCCCCCAAGGACCCCCCAATGTATTTGGCCCCCCCAAGGACCCCCCAATGTATTTGGCCCGCCCAAGGACCCCCCAATGTATTTGGCCCGCCCAAGGACCCCCCAATGTATTTGGCCCCCCCAACGACCCCCCAATGTATTTGGCCCCCCCAAGGACCCCCAATGTATTTGGCCCCCCCAAGGACCCCCCAATGTATTTGGCCCGCCCAAGGACCCCCCAATGTATTTGGCCCCCCCAAGGACCCCCCAATGTATTTGGCCCCCCCAAGGACCCTCCAATGTATTTGGCCCCCCCAAGGACCCCCCAATGTATTTGGCCCCCCCAAGGACCCCCCAATGTATTTGCCCCCCCCAAGGACCCCCCAATGTATTTGGCCCCCCCAAGGACCCCCCAATGTATTTGGCCCCCCCAAGGACCCCCCAATGTATTTGGCCCGCCGGAAGCAAAGATTTGAGTTAAAATGAAAAGATAAGAAAGACTGCAGTTGTGGAAAGTCCTCCCCTGTGGTGGTCACTGGCTCACAATCATTGAATCATCAATTTGGGGACTAATGGATTATGATTGGCTGTCAATGTTTACATCGTACAAAGAATATAATAATAATGGTGTTTTATTATCTTTTTCTTGTGAGCCTGTACATGAGCTATATTCTCAGAATGTTCGCCGCCAGAATTGGGGTAATAGAGTTCATGTGTCTAAAATAAATTGTATTTTATTACTTCCAGTGTACAGCAGTCACAACTGGTTTCTATAAATGTCCCTGGTAATATGCTGCAAAGACCAATCAATCATTATGACCACGTTATTTTTTATTATCTCCCGGTAGAAAATGGAATGACCTTTGAGCACAAATATAAAATATGATACTGTATGCATGTATTTTTTGATCTGCCAACTGCAGAATTTCTGCAGTTAACTTCTTCTTCTTCGTTTAATTTACAAATGAGATAGTGATTGGTATACTAGCCTCTATTTAACCATGTAGGTGCCATAAACCCAAGGTTAACCCAATCCAAGCCATCCACGAGATATCAAGGAAAGCCATTTATTACCATCTGGGCCATCCTCGAGAAACACGAGATTATAATAAAAAATATTATTGGTTATTATTATTTTTCCCGCTTCCATTAGCTTCCATTGCTAGCCTCCACAGGCCTCCCATTGTAGAAACAGCCTACATGATAATCCGCGGTGCACGTGCACGCGCACAGGGTTATTAATGTTTATTCTGCTCAAAGTGGCATGAAGTCCCATGTTTGGGACCTTATAAAACATGTATCCATCCAAGGAAATGAATCGTCCGCGCGTTGGTACACAACTTAGAGTGAGGCTAGACTACAGATACGGAGGGCTATCACTTCGGGCTTCTTCTTTGCTTATGTCGTGATTTGAATTTGTTACAAAGACTGAATGATCATGAATGTTGCATGAATAAATAATAAATCAAATAATTATCTTCTTTGGCATCGCATGCTGGATCACAACCACGCAGGGGACGCTGACAATCTAAACAGGCTGGTGAAGAAGACAGGCTCCGTCGTCAGGACCATAGATACAAATAATAGATGCCTCATTGGAGTGTCATTGAAGGCACGTTGCGTCCATAGAGTATTCAAAGGATAGAGACTGAACCGGAGTGATAGCCCCGCCCCCCCGCTATTCATTTCAGTGGCAGTTGCTCAGTGGCGTTTTGAAGCAGGCGGAATAACCGTCTACTTCCGCATTATTTCGATTTGGACACCAAAATGTGGTCGGCTTCCGACATGTGATCGGCTTGCCTCCACCTCTCCTCCTGTTTTATGTCTATGGTCTATCTATGGCAGGGGTGTCAAACTGGTGATCCGTGGGCCGCATGCGGCCCAGGGAGAGGTCCAATGCGGCCCTCGAGATGATTTTCAAAAGGGAAACAACGCTGCTACTCCCCCTCCCCCACCCGCCCTGCTAATGGCCCTGCTGTAGACGGCTTTGTCTCTGCCCAGGTGCGGAATGTTGTCACTGATGGGCTCGTTAACAGTCTATTCAACTACTAGTTGAGTTGTTGTGGATTACTCTCCTCACACTCTGATACAGCAGGACATGGAGAGGCTAACCATAGTTGTTACAGCTCAATAGAGTTTAATTTCAATGATTGGATTTTTAACTATTTTCGAGTGGTTTATTGGGTATTTTTTCCACCTCTCATACCAAACGTCTTGTAGCCTACAACTGTAATACAAATAAAGTAAATTTATGTCAATAAACAGTCTAGAAAACAAAGCCAAGTGACAACTGTGTAAGTCAACGCACGTGAGCTGCAACTGGCGGCGGCCCTCATAAAGTCACCTTTCGCGCAATGTGGCCCTTGCCCCAAAATGAGTTTGACACCCCTGATCTATGGTCTACTCTACGGTGGCAAAAGTGGACAGCATCATAGCAAATGTCTCCCCCCTCCAACACATGCATATATAGTGGGCCAGCTGAGCAGGAGGGGTAATGATAGATGAATGTACTCTGGGGTGGAACTATGAGACTTGGCATGTCCTTTGTGCTGGTAGCGAAGATTTACAACGACACATGCAAATGATGGTCCCTGCCAGCTAGCTCAACTGTCGGGTAATAGCTGTTGTACTTTGGGCTGGACAATGTGATGGCATTGATTTATTTATTTTTGACGGGTGCTTAAGCCCCTCCTATGTCCACCTTTGAGGGTTTGTGTAAACACAAACATTGAAGACAAATGTGTGTAAACACAAACATTGAAGACAAAAGTGAGGACGCAAATTGTGATTGGCCAGACTGAGATGAAGTATGATGACGTATGATGATAAGCGCGACCCTCACTTCACATGGGTGTGATTTTTTATTCTGCATAGCGCATGGCCATGTCATTTATTTCCTGTGTGTTGCTGTATCCGATAGTACCTGTCTCTGTCTCTGTAACTCTGTACCTGTATCTGTAACTCTGTAACTTTAACTGCTGTGCTGCGACGTGTGTTCGTGTGTTCGTGTGTGCATGGGAATGTGTGTCTAACTGGCCTAAGTCAGTATAGGTGAAAATTCCAAATTCTATTTTATTTATTTTCAAAAATAACAAAAATAGCATAACTACAAGCTCATACGTCATCACATTGTGGTTATTAGTCCTAGGGCTGATACAGGCGCCACCTGTTGCTGAACTGTCACCATGAACAACCTCCACTCAACTCTATTTAGAAAAAACTCACCACATCACGCAGTGACATGGATGAATTTCATTAAACTGCTCCTCGCTTGAATAACCCCTGAAAATTACATATCTCTCTCTCTGCTAAGCTTTGATTAATGATTCATAGCTACCATGATTCTTAGCTTTAAGCTATTATGCATTATTAACACAGTGAGTGCCGGCATTTTCTTCAAAATAAAGGCGCTATAGAGTGCCGGGAGATATGGGAGATTTTATTCTGAAAAGCCCCGCCGTTTGTACACGTCCTACCACCTGAATGTGTTAAGAGTGAAATTGCATTCTATGACTTGGTTTCCTGTTTATAATAGTTCTAGTTCAGTTCAGTGTGAACTAACTAACTAACTAACTAACTAACTAACTAACTAACAGTGTGAACTCAGTGTGGTGTAAATATGTAGCTATAGATATGAAAGCTTACTGTTGCCCAGTGACATGAGCATCATTGTCTCATTGTTACAGTGTGTCTTTATTGCTACAGTTTCTGTTTATTTCTCTCAGCCTCAGGCCAAGCTCTCTGCAGGAGTTCACTCCTCATATCTAACAATCACATATCTTACAATCACAACCATAACATTGTAAGTCTGATTTATATTGAAGAACTAAAAGAAATAAAGGTCCTGTATACCTGCGTCAGTAGGCTAATTATTACTTGCGCAAGCAGACCGTGCAGGTATGCTTTCCGTCATGCTACGAAGCGTATGTCCCATGACGTGATGAAGATATGTACCAATGTCCCTTAGCAGTAAAATATATGACGTCATATGCTGGCACGGGACATACAGAAGCAGACCGTGCAGGTATGTTTTCCGCGTATGTCCCATGACGTGATGAAGATATGTACCAATGCCAGGGTATAATTGGTTTACGATGGTGACGTAATGATGATATGTTTCAGTGTCGGGTGGATAAAAAAAAGGGACATACACATCAAACCACCCGAGTAACCACATGATACCACTAATCACTCAGAAATTACATATACATACATATAGACATATAAACATATATAGACATATGAGCATATGACGTGATGAATATATGTACCAATGCCAAGGTATAATTGGTTATCGATGGTGACGTAACGATGACATGTTTCAGTGTCGGGTGGACTAAAGGTAATGCCCCTATGTATACATGTATGTAATCTGACACCACTGCCATAACAGGCATAAGTAATCATTACCATACTTCAAAATACTACTTTTTCTCCTCCAAAAGCAAGGTACGTAGCAAATAGCTAAACCTAATAATTCAATATTGCAAAGGTTATTTCACAGAGAGGCTGAGATTTGAAAGTTTGTAGCGGTCTACGGTACTTGCACGCTCTGCTTGCGCACTAAGGCCTACTAGTGTGCAACAAGCAAGTAGGCACTCGACAGAGTGCAGTTCTAGTTTGTTCTGTAACCAAACTGTATATTGCAGCCAAAAGGAAAACACAAAACTGTTGCTTTTGAATGTAGATCTTCTATTTTCAGAAAATCAAATAATCCATAAAGTCATCAAATAAAAAGGCAATGCATTACTCAAAAGGGGGGGAAAAAAGTATATTCCTCTGTCTAAAAGCTCAGAATGATTTCAGAGCTAAACCCTCAGAAATGTTCCTTGATCAAACTTTTCTTCTTCAGATGTTTTCCAGACCCACTACTCTGTGGTTTATCAATTTCGCGAGACATTGCCAAAGTATTTCCGGCGGTCCCCAGCCAAAAACGTTGAGAACCCCTGAACTACACAAAAGAAAACTTTTTTTCCGTACACTACATTTCAGGGTAAAATATTCAACCATATTTTAACCCCAGTCTTAGCTGAACTGCACTGGCTCCCTGTTACTTTTAGAATAGATTTTAAGATTATTTTATTTACTTATAAATCCCTGCACGGCCTGGCCCTTCATATTTAACAAAAGGGCACTGAGGTCAGCAGACAAGCTGCTTCTGGAGGCTCACACGACGAACCTTAGGAGTAGGGGAGACCATGCCTTTGCTGCTGCTGCTCCTAGGCTCTGGAATAGTCTCCCTTCTAATATAAAAATCACACCCGTGTGAACTGAGTGGTGTAAGGTCTTATATAGCCTGATCAGCTCTGATCTGACGTCATGTCTGACGTAATGAAATCACACCCGGATGGACTGGGTGACCGTAGCAACCATGCTCATTTTTTGAGCACAGACAGACAGACACGTAAACTAACAAAGCCAGTCGTAGGAGTGGTTTACACCACTCAAAAATGCAAACTCTGTTGAGTCCTTTAAGTCACTTCTTAAAACACACTTCTATTCTTTGGCTTTTAATCACACCTAATGTTTATGTTTTGTTTATTGCACTCTTGTCATTGTGGCATTAATTATTGATGTTTTTGTTTTTGTTATTGTGGTATTAATTGTTGATGTTTTTGTCTCACCCTGTACAGCACTTTGGTCAATCTCGATTGTTTTAAATGTGCTCTAGAAATAAAGTTTGATTTGATTTGATTTGAACCAATATGAAATTAGGAAGGACCGAAGGAAAGAAGCGCACCACCTACGCAGACGCACTGCGGCACGACAGCTTAGCTAGCAAGTTACAACACTGTAGAGCTCAAGAACCTGATGCTAGATATAAGGAGGTGTGGAGGGCAGCGATCCAGGAGTCCCGAGTTGGTGTTGGCTAGACCTCACTCTCGCAGTAACTAACTCAACCAATAATTCCCTCGTTATCACCCAGTTTGTTGTTTCATCTTCTTTCAATACTCATACCAGGACAGGAAATACATGTATGTGGCAGTAGCCATGGTTCACATGACACTCGTACTTCACAGTAGCCATGGTTCACATGACGCTCATACTTCACAGTAGCCATGGTTCACATGACGCTCGTACTTCACAGTAGCCATGGTTCACATGACGCTCGTACTTCACAGTAGCCATGGTTCACATGACGCTCGTACTTCACAGTAGCCATGGTTCACATGACGCTCGTACTTCACAGTAGCCATGGTTCACATGACGCTGTGGCAGTAGCCATGGTTCACATGACGCTGTGGCAGTAGCCATGGTTCACATGACGCTCGTACTTCACAGTAGCCATGGTTCACATGACGCTCGTACTTCACAGTAGCCATGGTTCACATGACGCTCGTACTTCACAGTAGCCATGGTTCACATGACGCTCGTACTTCACGTAGCCATGGTTCACATGACGCTCGTACTTCACAGTAGCCATGGTTCACATGACGCTCGTACTTCACAGTAGCCATGGTTCACATGACGCTCGTACTTCACGAGCGTCATGGCTTAACTTCCGCCTGTTTCACGCGATCGCTACATTTACATTGTACGTGTAGATAAATATTCAGATTCCAAATATAAAGTACATGTGCCACGGGGTGTTAGAAATTTGCTGGGACAGCGATTAGCGTTGCTGCATCCCGTGTTGTTTAATAAAAAAGATAATGATAATCATGACAGTCATGTTTCAGGGCTAATGTGGCAGTGTCACACGATGTTAACAGTCATAGACGTAAAGGATGGGGGGGGGGGAGCCTGAGGCAGGCAATATGGTAAATGGTGCATTTATATAGCGCCTTTATCCAAGGCGCTTTACATAGATTGTGCATTACATTCACCCATTCATTCACGCACACATTCATACACCGATGGAAGCTGAAACCATGCAAGGCACCAACCAGCACATCGGGAGCAATTAGGGGTTCAGAGTCTTGCTCAAGGACACTTGGACACTAACTCTGGGACCAGCTGACACACCAGGTCCAGGCGTGGCAGACCAGAGAGCGCCGCCCCCCTTTCAGAACGACGAGGGCACGGGAAGAGAATTTCTAATTTATTTTTCCATAGACGTTTCAGAAAGTATTTATTTAAAGCCAACTCTGCTCCTGCCAAATCATGACAATAAACACTTTTTTTGGGCCAAACAAATAATTAAAAAGAAGAAAAAAGTGTACACAGCGTTTTATCCTGACTTTTTCTTCTTCTTTCCAATTATTTGTTCGGCCCCAAAAAAATGGTTTATTAGGAGCCGAGTTGACTTTGTCCGGCTTAACAGTCTTTAAACAATTACCTTCTGAAAATGTCTATGAAAAAATGAATTGGAAATTCTCTTCCGGTGCCCTAGTCGTTCTGCAAGACTGCGACGCTCTATTGAAAGAGGTTGAAGAGGGGGAGGGCCACGTTATGGGCCAATCACATCAGTTGCTCCACACGACCACACCGGAACAGGCCCCACAATTCAATTCAATTAAATGTCCTCCCCTACCATGTGTGTTTTCACACACGTCGGGCTGTTCTTTTTGCAGCTGGATTCCCTTCCCCCAAACATGCATGCACAGATCCACAGATCCACAGATCCACAGATCCACAGATCCAAATCAGGTAAGATTTTTAAATAAAGTATATATGTTGTAGGTATGTGGCACAACTATGTATTTCCTAGCGGATTCGAATGTAAGACATGCAAATCCCTTGACTCCTTCAAAACCGCTCTCAAAGGGCACCTACGGATGGCTGCAATTCGAAACTGGCCCCCGTAAAATCTGAATCCCCCCCACCGCCCCCCCTTTTTTCCCTCACTGTATATGTTTATTTTCCCTTTTTACCTCCATTATGATGAATTCCTGTTCTGTTCTTTGTCTATATAGAAGTCTATTTGTACGTCTCTAAATGTTTTGATGAATTGAACATGGTGGACCCTCTTGTAAACAAGTGTAATGCTTAATTGGGTCGTCCACTCACAGTTAACAGCCTTTGTATTGAGTTTGTGCTTGAAATGTACTGTAATTCTGCAAAATGTTAATACATATTTCAATCAATCAATCAATCACCAGTATGTTCTTATCAAGACAATGCAATTGGAAACACGATGCACATTTCCTACATATTGACGTTGTTGTTGTCACCCATGACTAGCCTCCTCTTCCCAGTACCAGCGTTCCCACTAAATAAATAAAACCTGAATGATGACACTTGGGAAATTGGTATTTTCTCACCCAGTTGCTTAGTATGTGGGTCAAATACAAATAATGTGTTTATTACTGTCTGGCTGACACTCTGGGACGGGGGACGCAGCCGTGAATAGGCCAAAATAACCACACCGCAAAACAACACCATAAAACTGCCATAAAACCCGACAAAATCCAAACATGCACACAGCCCCCCATGTGAGCTGGGCCGGTGCAAAATGGTAGCCACAGTTACGTCGCTGGCAACAGCCGATTGTCCAACATAGTGTGACATGTTCAATGAGGATTAAGGGATTAGGCACTAGATTAGCTGACTTGTGTGACAATTACTGGATTTATGTTGTACGGCAGGGCTATTCAACTAGATAAGACCGGGGGACACAACTGTAGAATGATTGTGTGTGGGGGGGGCCACACAACGTGCGCACTTTGCGTGCTCGCAGAAAATGTGTGGGTTCTCAAAATGCATTTTGTGCTCAAACACAAAGATTGATTGCGACCGCAAGTTGCATTTACTATGAAAACGTGCATTTCCCGTCAGTCCGTCCCGTCCGTCCGTCCGCCACACCGCGCCATATATGGTCATGCCTCGTGACATCACGTGACATCATGTGATGATGTCACAATATGTCACATGATGTCATCAATATTAAGCCCATATATGGGAATGCCCATGGAGATCCCTGATGTCATCAATGTTTGCCAGCAACTCTACATCTGACCTCAAACCTCAAAACATTAGATCTCCATACAGTATATGGAGCTGACCTGTTCTGACATTCCATATGTTGATCCTTCCTCTTCGATGTCTCCCTTTTGACTGATACCCGTCCATTCAAACTCTAGACAGGCTCGCCCCAAAGTTGTCAGTGCAGCTGTACTGTGTGTACGGCAAAGTATAAACGAGGCATAATATACTTGTATCCCTCCTCCTGTGACTCGTTCTCACAGACTCAATGTCACTCCAGGGATGAATAAAGTTGTATTTGATCTGAACGTATTATCTTACAAAACATTGGAAAGCTGACATATTCACCTCAATTGGATCCAATTAAGATTGGAAGCAGGGGTTTGGAAGCAGCGGTCTTTGACAGGCGTTTGACATTGCAAATCTAATTATGCCATCGATTGGGGGGGGGGGGGGGGGGCTTTTAACCACCCGGCCTGGACCAGGTGGTCAGGCTGATGAACTCATCCAAAGTGAACGTACCTGTTAATGTTTTCTAACAGTTGAAGGTGACGATACAGGAGGTTCAAAGAGCACCAGAGGGGCCTCTATTCACTGTCAGCGTCTGTCCCTGTGGCCTCATGCTGATGATAAAGTTAAGGGCAGCTACTGCCAAATAATGATGTACCTTTGGTCCCATAGGGGTCAACGCAACCAATGTTCCCCTGAGAGTTGGATGTCATGACAGATATGGGGCGAACGTGTACTTGTATGGAATGTAACCAGTACATTAACTTACATTTTTGAAGTATTTTTAGTTTACTTGAGTATTTCCATTTGATGCATTTCCACTCTACAACATGGTGATCACTGTGAGGCACAGAGGACCCTCCGTCTGGATGCTAACTGATAAGTGTGAGATTGACAAGGTCACGCCAAGCAGAGACATTTTTGGAACTCCCACAAACTAGTTTGGTTTCGGGTGAAACTAGTTTGGTTTCGGGTGAAACTAGGTTGGTTTCGGGGGTGAAACTAGGTTGGTTTCGGGTGAAACTAGTTTGGTTTCGGGTGAAACTAGGTTGGTTTCGGGTGAAACTAGGTTGGTTTCGGGTGAAACTAGGTTGGTTTCGGGTGAAACTAGTTTGGTTTCGGGAGAAACTAGTTTGGTTTCGGGTGAAACTAGGTTGGTTTCGGGTGAAACTAGGTTGGTTTCGGGTGAAACAAGGTTGGTTTCGGGTGAAACTAGGTTGGTGGTTTGGGGTGAGACTAGGTTGGTTTCGGGTGAAACTAGGTTGGTGGTTTCGAGTGAAACTACCACCGACCGAGAGAACAAGCACCAGCTTCGTCAACACACACGGAATGGTTTCATAGTAAAATGCGATTACGGATATTTGGCTCTTCAAAGTAAGTGTTATGCGCGATAAAACCCTGGCAGTACGTGACGGAGGGATTAAATAATGGTAGCGGTAAATGGGTTTTAATTAAACATATCTTCCAAGTTTTAACGTTTGGACAAACTGTCACTGATTTATGGCCAGATTTGCCCCAAGCCCATCGATAATTATGTTTGGAATTGATGGTTCAAAATTGAAAATGTACGTAGCTTTGTGAATGAGATTTGAACCACATTCCTAGGCATTTTGAAAAATAAATAAATAAATAATAATAATAATACAAAAAAAACCTCGGACACTGAAGGCCTAATTCTACTTCCCAGGCGGGCTCTCTGAACATTAACATAATGAGCTGGCCGACCCTCACACCAGATTTGGTTGATGATGTCTGAATATACTGA
>NC_136808.1:61471659-61516659 GCF_951216825.1 Electrona antarctica | reverse complement strand
AACATAGAGACCAGACAGGTCAAACTCATTCACAGGGCCTAACATAGAGACCAGACAGGTCCAACTCATTCACAGGGCCTAACATAGAGACCAGACAGGTCCAACTCATTCACAGGGCCTAACATAGAGACCAGACAGGTCCAACTCATTCACAGGACCTACCTAACATAGAGACCAGACAGGTCAAACTCATTCACAGGGCCTAACATAGAGACCAGACAGGTCCAACTCATTCACAGGGCCTAACATAGAGACCAGACAGGTCCAACTCATTCACAGGGCCTAACATAGAGACCAGACAGGTCAAACTCATTCACAGGGCCTAACATAAAGACCAGACAGGTCCAACTCATTCACAGGGCCTAACATGAAGACCAGACAGGTCCAACTCATTCACAGGGCCTAACATGAAGACCAGACAGGTCCAACTCATTCACAGGACCTAACATGAAGACCAGACAGGTCCAACTCATTCACAGGGCCTAACATAAAGACCAGACAGGTCCAACTCATTCACAGGGCCTAACATAGAGACCAGACAGGTCCAACTCATTCACAGGGCCTAACATGAAGACCAGACATAATACAGACAGGAACAAACACCCCTCCTCCTCTACAGTACTTGGTACCCTCCAGTCTAGAGAGGAGTGGCAGCGCTGCAGAGAGACAGGTGACAAACATGATGCAACTTCAGCGTCAATAAATACAAATATAAACATTTAAAACTCTTTCAACCATTGTGTTAATTACTAAAAATGTCATTTGTACAAGTATATATGAAAACGTTACTTCCAGTCCAGCTGTTTGTCAATTGATCAAGTTGACTTAACAGTGTGTTCTGTGTGCAGGTCATAGAGTATATAAAAGGATAGAGACTGAACTGGCGCGAAGCTCCGCCCCCCCAGCTATTCATGTCAGTGGAAGTTGCTCAGTGGCGTTTTGAAGCACCCGGAAGACTGCCACCAAATTTTGGTGGTCAAATGCGGAAGTGCAACCGAGCGCTCAATGTTAAAGCCCAGCTGCACGGGGTTTCCCGGTCATGAATCCACGGGTCCGCCTGTAGTCCCTCCTCCTACCACTAGGGCCCAGAGCTTCAACGTTGAATAGCCTCACTGGCCCCTTGGTGCAGGTCCTTGATGTTGTCACAGGGTGCGGGCTGCCCTGTGACACCACGTTTCACAGTCAGTTTGCACTCTTCAGACACAGGCAGACAGACAGATACAGAGATCTCCATATATGGGCGCAAAAGGGACACAGACAGACGGTTAAAACGGGTGCTATGACAACAGGCTATTCTGCACACTAGGTTCCCAACTTGCATCGTTCCTAACCAAGTAGGCCGGTTGGCCGACGGGCACAAGTCTAGTTGTTTAAATATCACACCTGCATCTTCCAACCTGTAGGACAGTGACACGCCCACTTTGTGGTCCCAGTTCAGGTTCCAGTTGTTGTGAATCAACGTTTAGGTCCTGAACCAACAGGAGTTCAGTAGAACCTCTGAACTCATTCAACATTAGACACAGGAAAATATCACACCCGTGTGAAGTGAGGGGCGCTCTTATCATCGTACCTCATCATGACGTAACAAGTCGATTTGCTCGTCCACATTTGACGTAATTTCTCCATTCATTGTCAATGGGAATATGGTGAGAACCAGTGCTTTTACACCAATCACATCCATCGGCTTCCCTTATTGGCTGACGCAACACGTCGTCTCCACGGATTGGCCGTAGGCTTCACGTGACGTTTGTACCGCTGTAGCGATATAAGAGGGTGGTGTGTGGTGACAGAACTGCATTGTGGGACAGAGAGAGACAGAACTGCATTGTGGGACAGAGAGAGGTAGAACTGCATTGTGGGACAGAGAGAGACAGAACTGCATTGTGGGACAGAGACAGAACTGCATTGTGGGACAGAGAGAGACAGAACTGCATTGTGGGACAGAGAGACAGAACTGCATTGTGGGACAGAGAGAGACAGAACTGCATTGTGGGACAGAGAGACAGAACTGCATTGTGGGACAGAGAGACAGAACTGCATTGTGGGACAGAGAATCCAGAACATTGTGACGTTAGAATGATCCGCTGGACCGTCCATCTGAAAGGAGGAGCAAAGAGATGTCTCCATGCAGCTGTGGTGCTGCAGGACAAGCTTTACTGCTTTGGAGGAGACAGTGATCACATTGATGTTCACGTCTTAAACACAGTGTCTTTATGCTGGAGGAAGTTGACCCCAGTGACCCCTGGAAGAGGAGGACGCCACCTAGAGGTTCCATCCAGGCGCAGGGAACACACAGCTGTGTTGATAGAATATACAGTCTACATCTGGGGAGGCTGTCCTTACTGCAATGTGCTTTATGCATTTGATGTCGACGCCCACAGATGGTTCAAACCCAGCGTTTCTGGGACTGTTCCAGAGGAGAGGTACTACCACTCAGCCTGTGTTTTGGAGAAGGTCATGTTTATCCATGGAGGATACACCCAGCTGACTGGATACACTAATGACATGTATAAGTTGGACACCAGCACAATGGTCTGGTCTGTAATTAACACCAGAGGAACTCCACCTCCTGCTTCATGGCATCACTCTGCCACCATCATCGGGACAAAGATGTTTGTATTTGGGGGCGATGTCCAGAGGGGCCACTACAACACCATCAGAGTGTTTGACACAGAGAACAACCACTGGCTCAACACACCTTCTGCACAGCTCCTTCCAGAAAGATGCAGGCGTCATTCAGCCTTTACCTACAATGGAGAGCTGTACATATTTGGTGGCTGGAACGGTAAGGACCTCAATGATGCGTGGAAATTCAGTCCAGAGACCTTCTCCTGGAAGAAGGTTGAGCCCAAGGGGAGAGGACCATGTCCAATGGCTGGTATGTGCTGTTGCATTGTGGGAGGTCATATCATCCTCTTTGGAGGATACAAAGGATTCAACACACCCTCTGATGAGCTGTTCATCTTAGACTTGAGTCCTAGTCTTAAGACCTTAAGTAAGCTAGCAGTTATTCAGTACGGTCTGGACCAATCAGAACTCCCACACGACATCAGGTGGGAACTGGCAGCCATGACAACCAACAACTAAAATGTGTGCCCACGATAAAGAAGATAATGTCAAAAATAATAAAAAACAAAACAAGGTGTGCTAAAAAAATAAAAAAAGTAAATCATAACAATTAAGCCAATAAGAACAGAACAGTGAGCTGACGGTGATTGGTCATCTGTAATGGCCTCGGTCAGCTTCAGATGAAGATCTGAAGAAAATAAATAAACACACAAACAAAAGCCTTGACGGTTTTCTTTCTTTTTTCTTTTTTGTTTCTCTCACAGAATCAAATGTTTTATGGTCATGATTCACCAGGATCCTGGAAGTCTGGATTATACGCTTAAAATAATTGATAATTGATAAATATTTGTGGAAATCTCTACGGGAAGAAAATGAATGGGCTCTGGATGGGTGGAACCATAGACATATATACGTAGACGCCCTTTCCGGCTCTGAGGCGCGTGTCACCATTGAAGGCACAATTTTCCCGACATTCCTTGCAAAGCATTAGCGGAAGCTTGTCAAGCTAATTGTGGGACAGAGAGAGACAGAACTGCATTGTGGGACAGATAATCCAGAACATTGTGACGTTAGAATGATTCGCTGGACCGTCCATCTGAAAGGAGGAGCAGAGAGATGTCTCCATGCAGCTGTGGTGCTGCAGGACAAGCTGTACTGCTTTGGAGGAGACAGTGATCACATTGATGTTCACGTCTTCAACACAGTTTCTTTATGCTGGAGGAAGTTGTCCCCAGTGACCCCTGGAAGAGGAGGACGCCACCTAGAGGTTCGATCCTGGCGCAACGGCCACACAGCTGTGGTGGTAGAATATACAGTCTACATCTGGGGAGGCTGTCTTTACTGCAATGTGCTTTATGCATTTGATGTCGACGCCCACAGATGGTTCAAACCCAGCGTTTCTGGGACTGTTCCAGAGGAGAGGAACTACCACTCAGCCTGTGTTTTGGAGAAGGTCATGTTTATCCATGGAGGACAGACCAAGCTGACTGGATGCACTAATGACATGTACAAGTTGGACACCAGCACCATCATCGGGACAAAAGTTGTATTTGGGGGCTGTGGGGGCCAGTACTACAACACCATCAGTGTTTGACACAGAGAACAACCACTGGCTCAACAGACCTTCTGCACAGCTCCTTCCAGAAGGACGCTAGAACGGAACGGAAGAAGCTGTGAGCTGACGGTGAGTGGTCAGCTTGAAAATAAAATAAATAAACACACAAACAAAAACCTTATTTTTTTCTCTCTCTCTTAGAATCAAATGTTTTATGCTTATGATTCACCAGGATCCTGGATTTGGATGAGGTCCTGGCTCACAGCTCTCCCCTGGTGTCTCTCACTAGCCTCAGACTGTTACAGGCTGTTTGTCCTTGGAAGAGGTCCTGGCTCACAGCTCTCCCCTGGTGTCTCTCACTAGCCTCATGACTGTTACAGGCTGTCTGTCCTTGGAAGAGGTCCTGGCTCACAGCTCTCCCCTGGTGTCTCTCACTAGCCTCATGACTGTTACAGGCTGTTTGTCCTTGGATGAGGTCCTGGCTCACAGCTCTCCCCTGGTGTCTCTCACTAGCCTCATAACTGTTATAGGCTGTTTGTCCTTGGATGAGGTCATGGCTCACAGCTCTCCCCTGGTGTCTCTCACTAGCCTCATGACTGTTACAGGCTGTTTGTCCTTGGATGAGGTCCTGGCTCACAGCTCTCCCTGACGTCTCTCACTAACCTCATGACTGTTACAGGCTGTCTGTCCTTGGATGAGGTCCTGGCTCACAGCTCTCCCCTGGTGTCTCTCACTAGCCTCATGACTGTTACAGGCTGTTTGTCCTTGGATGAGGTCCTGGCTCACAGCTCTCCCTGGTGTCTCTCACTAGCCTCATGACTGTTACAGGCTGTTTGTCCTTGGATGAGGTCCTGGCTCACAGCTCTCCCCTGGTGTCTCTCACTAGCCTCATGACTGTTACAGGCTGTTTGTCCTTGGATGAGGTCCTGGCTCACAGCTCTCCCCTGGTGTCTCTCACTAGCATCAGACTGTTACAGGCTGTCTGTCCTTGGATGAGGTCCTGGCTCACAGCTCTCCCCTGGTGTCTCTCACTAGCTTCATGACTGTTACAGGCTGTTTGTCCTTGGATGAGGTCCTGGCTCACAGCTCTCCCCTGGTGTCTCTCACTAGCTTCATGACTGTTACAGGCTGTTTGTCCTTGGATGAGGTCCTGGCTCACAGCTCTCCCCTGGTGTCTCTCACTAGCTTCATGACTGTTACAGGCTGTTTGTCCTTGGATGAGGTCCTGGCTCACAGCTCTCCCTGACGTCTCTCACTAGCCTCAGGTAATACTGAACTCTTTCACCTGCTGCAATCCTGCTTTTATACAGGTGGGGCAAACCATCCCCTAATCAGCAAGTGGCAATCAATTAACTCAACGACAACCACACGGCCAACTAAGGCCTACGAGTAACCTTCCACACTACTAGACTGATAGATTAGCTTTTATAAATTTGTCATGACAGAATATATAGGGCTTAAGGGCTTATGGGGCCCTTCGTGTGATCTTGTTAGAGACGTGGATGCTGGCTGTGTGAATAAATTATGTTGATCGAAAACATCCAATCAAGTCAAATTACTATTAGATTAGTTGTCATATACATTATGTCGATGACAGTTGAAAAACTGAAGCTAGCTGGCTCCCAACCATATGTCTGAACGATTACATCATCAAGGCGTGACATTTATGTGGGTGTCTGTCTAGTGTCACGATCGATGGACATTCCGCGGGGGGTTGCATAACCTTAACCCATTTTGGGCGGGAACCCCTTTTGGTGTTAGCATTATGTTATGCTCAAGCTCATAGTGTGCCACCGAGTGGCGCGCTACGAGCTTGTAGGCCTGCTATTTTTGAAAAATCGAAGAACGACTGACATAGAAACATAGCTTTTTCAGAAAACTGTCAGGGTGCAGAAGACATTTTTAGAATCTGATCTCAGGTCAAAATGGGTTAAAGTGAAACATGCGGGTGACGTGACCACCAGTCTAATGGAGATTCGCTCTTCAAGAGTCGGTGTCAAATCTGTTGTTGGGAAATTATAACATACCCCACCTCACCCCCCCCCTCCTCACCCCCCCGAGGCTTCATGAACCAACACTGATTGATGTGAGGATAAAAACATCCAATGACCTTTCTTTGTCAGTCACCCCCACCCCCCCCGTCACCCCCCCCCCCCCAGTCACCCCCACCGTTCTGTGCTCACCTGGTCTCTTTGTCAGTCACACCCACCCCCCCCAGTCACCCCCCCCCCCCCCAGTCACCCCCACCGTTCTGTGCTCACCTGGTCCCCATACGTGGCGCTGCATGCGCTCTCTGACTGTGACAGATATTGTTTTTATCTCCCTCTTTTTGAAATACACACGCACACACTTTTCAGCATATTATTATCTTACCGCGATGGCGGTGGTTCAGGGGTAGAGTGCCTGGATGGTAACCGCAAGGTTGCCAGTTCGAACCCGGGCTCCCCCAGAGTTAGTGTCGAAGTGTCCTTGAGCAAGACACTGAACCCCTAATTGCTCCCGATGTGCTAGTTGGTCCCTTGCATGGTTTCCGCTGCCATCGGTGTATGAATGTGTGTGTGAATGGGTGAATGTAATGCACACTCTATGTAAAGCGCCTTGGATAAAGGCGCTATATAAATGCACCATTGTACTTGTCATTACTACATCAACCATGATGTGCTTCCCAAATCACATCTGCCCTTGCTTGTCATTTTGATTTCTTCCTTTTTTGCATGCGTCTCTTGTTCAACTTGAGCTAAACCAATTTGCTGGTTCACCTCATCTGCAAAAATGTATCATTGATTTGTTTTTATGTATTTTCACAACCATATTTTATCACTGCAAATAAAAGAAGAGCAACATTCTCAATACTATTATATGTCATCTCTTTGAACATTCTTTTACCTAGCTGTGAGCAAATATGACTCATATTTTGCTGTGACTCACATATAATCCATTGACAAAAACAAAAAATAAATAAAGTTGAGGTAAGTGATTCTTATTGTTCTCACTGCAACCGCTTCAGTGAATACAAGTTGTAATAAGGAAAGAGATAGTGTACAATCTGTGAAAAGCAACATTCTCAGGACAGAAATGTCACCTAATGTCCAAGCTGCAGTCCAAAAACCACCACACCACACTATGTTCCATATATTTTGTACAGTTTTCATTCAATGTCAATTATCAAAGTTGTCAATCATTTTCAATAGTGCCCATGTAATAGTGCCCATGTAAAAGAGCGAGTAGAAACCAGAGGGAGCTCCACTGATCTCATTTCCCCAACATTCGGCACAAACATGGGGATAAATTCATATTATGCCACCAAAATGGAACGTCCTACCAACAGCCATCAAAGTGTGACTCTCTACCCTCCCCCTTGGTATAGTCTTTTTTATTGGCCTATAATTGTCTATAATACATTCATGAATCCACTTGCTGACCGGCTGTCACTATTGGGCAATTTTTTTAATAGGGGTTTCTTGTGACCCTACCATTAACATCCTATGGCAGGCAAAAATGTCAAATTTTCCTTTTGCTTTAAGTAGCATGTGACATGTCAAACTAGGGGGTTTTCATGATTCTGAATCCATTCCAAGCATTAGTTGTGGACAAAATACACTCCTTGGGCTAAAAGCAGCCATAGCCACTTGCCCAAATGTGCCCAAAATCTGACCTCATCACATTTGTCATGACTTATTATTATTAGCAAGGAGTGTATTTTGTGCAAAACTAATGCTTGGAATGGATTCAGAATCATGAAAAACCCCTAGTTTGACATGTCACATGCTACTTAAAGCAAAAGGAAAGTTTGACATTTTTGCCTGCCATAGGATGTTAATGGTAGGGTCACAAGAAACCCCTATACAAAAGATTGCCCAATAGTGACAGCCGGTCAGCAAGTGGATTCATGAATGTACAGTATGTATATAGACAATATTTTAGGCCAATAAAAAAGACTATATACCAAATTTCCCACCCATCCACCTCGGCTGCCGGACTTTAGTGGGTCTGATCGAGGGTAGCTACTGGGACGTAAGTAGGGATTTGATCACCCCGGCTGGGGCACCCGAGTGAGGGGTATGATGTTCGCGAGACCCGAAACCCTGATGACCTTGAGGACACATCACTGAGGATACGTCCCAGGTGCATCCAAGCGATGTATTTTCGTTCTGATAGACAGGAAAGGGGGAGAGAGAGATAGGGGGAGGACACACAGCAAAGGTCGTCGGGATCAGGACTCGAACCCGCGACACGCTGTAAAGCTGGCTTACCAGCTGAGCCACGGGCCGCTGAGCCACGGACAACTGAGCCACGGACAACTGAGCCACGGACAACTGAGCCACGGACAACTGAGCCACGGACAACTGAGCCACGGACAACTGAGCCACGGACCGCTGAGCCACGGACAACTGAGCCACGGTCCAGGCCGTAAAATGAACCTATTACAACTCAACTAATAGGCTCTATGGCTATGCACAGCAGCGATATTGGAAAGAAATGTGGCCTCTTCCTTACTGCCTTCAGAGGTCTTACCAATAAATAGCTAGAATTCGGCCGGTCTCAGTCTAGCGCCACACCACGCCATCCAGGTGGCCAGTGTACTGTACCATACTGTACTGTAGCAGGCTGTACTGTACCAGGCTGTACCGTACCGTACTGTAGCATGCTGTACTGTACTGTACCGTACCGTAGCATGCTGTACTGTACTGTACTGTACCGTACCGTAGCATGCTGTACTGTACTGTACCGTACCGTGCCGTACCGCATTGTACCATACTGTACTGTAGGCCTACTGTACAGTACAGTAGGCCTACTGTACAGTACAGTAGGTACCAACGGAGTGGTTTGGTAGGAGAAGGCGGACAAAGGCGAACGTATAAACGGGCGCAGGGCTTTCATTTAGTGTGGCAAGATGAATGCCCATGTTTCCAGTGCATGTACTGGAATTCATTCTGCTACACCAGTGGGTCCAGGTACCCTAATGGTTCCTTGAGGGAGTTCCAAATGTCCCCTTACGTCTGTGTAACCGAGTGTAAAAACTGAACCCTTAACCAATAATTTGGTTCCATTTGTACAATGAGTACAATCAATAAATTACTAGCTATTCTGTTATTTGTCTTTACCAACTTGGTTATTATGTCTGCATCACTTAAGATACTTTTTTACCATATGGCCCAGCAGCTCCAGACTTCATTACATGTCATGACACATAACAGAGCTTTTCTTCTTCATGGAACAGACCAACTGCTGGTTGACATGTCTGTAGAATAACTACCGTCTTCTCCACAGGAGGACGGTTTTGTATGACAGCAAGCAGGGACAGCACCTTGTGAGCTATTCTTCACACAGATCATGCTGTCTGTCCTTTTAATTACTTTCCCATTTTGTCGGAGCGGCCCAAGGTTCTGTTTACTGTAGACCACTTCATTACTGTCATGTAGCCAGGGTTGGTTGCCATGGAGCGCCCATTACGAGGTGTCCTTCGCAGTCCAATTATCATTCACATTCTGCTTTGTGCCGAGGACTTTGCCGTCGTCATACACTAATGTCATTTCCGTCGGGGCACCAGCTCCACCCTTGAAAGTCGTACTGACCCTCTGTATAGAATATGTTGTTTGTTGGCTTTAAGAAATGTGTCTAGTCTGTCTAGAGCAGGGGTTCTCCAACAGTTTTGTGTCAGGGACCCCCAAATTAACCATGTTTTTTTTTTTGCAATGGATCCACATATGAAAAGATTTTGTACCAGGAACCCCCATAATGTCAAGATTTGTTTGGGAAATAGCCTAAACAATAAATAAAAATAATACGGCTTTTAACTGTTCCAAATGTTGTTTGGGACCGCCTGGGACCGCCTGGGACCAACTCTAGGACTCCTGGGAGTAGCCAGACCTCACTTTAAACACCACTACTGGTCTTGAGATAAAGACGATAATGAATGATCAGTGCAGTGGTGAAGTGTTTTACCTTGAACTGAGATGAATCACTTCACTCCACCAAGCCTTTTTAAACTAATTAAAAGGTTCCTCAACCAGTAAAACGTCTGCCTTGGCAGAAGAATGAAGAAGCTTTATTCTCTTACTAGTCAGACAAGCGCCTTTGAAACTTTACATTTAAATTAAAGTATTGCATTGTTTTGCCAAAGCTTGTCAATTCAAACATTCCATACTCCAACATTTAATTTAGATAATGACCCTTCACTACGGTACACAATCACACTGAAGTTCATTACAGAGATGTTCGGTTGAAGTCACAAAAGCTGAGTAAGCACTGCATTCCACATGTCCTTATAGGCAAGCATTATTTGTTCAAAATGGTAAATTGGCTGTCCTTTCATCAGGTACTAAACAATGGTCAGAGGAACTGGCAGATTGCTCTCTCTGGTCAGAGGAACTGGCAGATTGCTCTCTCTTAGTTGCTGGTCCTCCAGACAGGCTTGCGTTTCACCTCGCTCAAGAGATTGCATTAATATAGTGTGTGCGTGTACGTGCACGCATGTGTGTGTGAGACTGTGTGTGTATGTGTGTGCTGCTGGGATTGGGCTTTGGGATGCGTTTCGTTCCGGATCGCCGTGACATGAATGAAGAACAGTCTGTTCTGCATCACACCACGGCGATTTGGAGTGAGGCACAACCCAGGTCCCAGCCGACACACACACACACACACACACACACACACACACACACACACACACACACACACACACACACACACACACACACACACACACACACACACACACACACACACACACACACACACACACACACACACACACACACACACACACACACACACACACACACACCATGGTCGATAGCAGGGTTTTGACTTTGAATTCCTCTTGTGTTCCACACATGACCTCCAGTCAATTCTTACTTTCCCACATAGTGTCACACAATATTTCACCTGTTTGTGACGTACCTCTACTCGACAAGTGCAAAGCAAAATTAATGAAATTGTCAATTCTATACCTCTCAAAGGCTGTGTATTCTATACCTCTCAAAGGCTGTGTATTCTATACCTCTCAAAGGCTGTGTATTCTATACCTCTCAAAGGCTGTGTATTCCATTTAAATTCTATACCTCTCAAAGGCTGTGTATTCCATTTCATATACTGGTAATGTCACATTTAATTGAAACAATGTCTAATGTCTCCATTCTTGATTAAATTAATTGATTGTGTCTTGTAAGGATTGATTGGATCTAAATGATGGTTTCCAGATGAGAAGATGCATGCATTATATCATATCAAGGAAATAAGGCTTTATTGCTGCGGCAGTATTTGTTGATCTTGCTGATCAGCAAATACAGCTGTTATGTGACCAGTGACCACATATCATGTTGACCTTTGGCCAGTGTGAGTTTAAAATAATACTGGGGTATTAAATTGTGTAAATTGTTAGAATGACTATTACATGCTGCTAGAGTTAGAGTTAGAATGACTATTACATGATGCTAGAGTTGGATAAATCAATACAAACAGGCAGCCCCTATTATGACTCATGTCACGCGTCAGTATTCTGTACAGTATTGACAAATGAAATGACTGGATGTAGGCATTATAGGCAATAACCTTGTTTGTTTGTTTGTTTATTTTCACATACAAAAATATTTAGAAAATGATACACAAGGTCAATAAAAATGTGAAGTAGAAAGCCTAAAAACCCTCCAGGGGCTTGCAAGTGGCATTCTCCAGGCATGTTTACACATTCATAGTTAAAAAGAATAAATATAACAATCCCGATCGGGACAACTCCAACGTCGACCCAAGTGATTCAACTGGTTCGATTCAATGGCTCAAACCACACCAATGGGTCGCCATATGGCCCAAACCACACCAATGGGTCGCCATACAGGCCCAAACCACACCAATGGGTCGCCATATGGCCCAAACCACACCAATGGGTCGCCATAACATCTACTGCAAGGAGTTGCATGGCGACCCTGGCTGTCTGTGACGAGCCCCAATCTGTAGTCATACGATGGAGTCACGGACCGGAAATAGCAGATCTACAAGATGGATGGTAGATTGTCTCACAAGCAGTGTTGATTTCGACGACTAAAACTACGACGAAAAATGTTCGTTGACTACCTTTTTCCACTGACGAAAACTAAATGGAAACTAAGCTGTGATGACTAAAACTAAGACTATATGTACTTAGTACTTCGTCAACAAATAAAAACTAGACTAAAATGTTAGGAAGGGACTAAGTGACAAGAGATCCAGCATAAGTCATTTTACAATTAGTTGCATGATGAAAATAAGCTAAATTCCTAAATTGTAAATTGTATGTTAACATTACAGTATTTATTTTTTTATCATGTGATGTGATTTCATTGATCTCCTGATATAATGAAGTATGTGAAGGAGTAGATCATTGTAAGGAGGTACAGTATCTCCTGATATAATGCAGTATGTGAAGGAGTAGATCATTGTAAGGAGGTACAGTATGTGAAGGAGTAGATCATTGTAAGGAGGTACAGTATGTGAAGGAGTAGATCATTGTAAGGAGGTACAGTATGTGAAGGAGTAGATCATTGTAAGGAGGTACAGTATGTGAAGGAGTAGATCATTGTAAGGAGGTACAGTATGTGAAGGAGTAGATCATTGTAAGGAGGTACAGTGTGTGAAGGAGTAGATCATTGTAAGGAGGTACAGTATGTGAAGGAGTAGATCATTGTAAGGAGGTACAGTATGTGAAGGAGTAGATCATTGTAAGGAGGTACAGTGTGTGAAGGAGTAGATCATTGTAAGGAGGTACAGTATGTGAAGGAGTAGATCATTGTAAGGAGGTACAGTATGTGAAGGAGTAGATCATTGTAAGGAGGTACAGTATGTGAAGGAGTAGATCATTGCTAAATGACTGTAATGTAATCATTATAAGGAGGTACAGTATCACACATAATAGAACATATGAACCTTTGTTTTGCATAATTAACTCACTGTGTCGTCAATAGGAGTGCACAGGAACCTGAAGTATGAATTGTGTCATCAGTGGAAGCTGTATTTTGCATACTGCAACGTGTGGCTCATTTTAGCTCATTCCCCGATGGAGTTCCCCTACATACTGACTGAGAAGGAGAGTTGCTTACAATTAGGTCATGTCATGAATTACATTTCACTAAAGGTCTTATACTAGCTTCAACTTCTTTGATTGATGTTGATGACCTATATTTCAAACAAAGGGGGCATCTCATTGTCCGGGAAACATGTGAGGACACAGATAAGAGCCAGTCTGGAGATTTGATCTAGATTAAGGAAGGATATAGTTTGTACAACACTATCTGAAAAATAACAGGGATGGAGTGACAGCATGTAATCAAAGTTGCACTAACTTTGATTAAAGTGGTGTAGATTAGACACTCAACATAATTAAGAGAACGTATTAAGACAATCAGTGCCGGAAGTCCTTCAAAATAGGAGCTCTGGGGTGCCGGAAAGACATGGCCGATTTTACTCGGAAACCCACGACCCGGAAACAATCCACTAAAAAAAAGTTTACTTTACATAGCTAGCTTACATTGCGATCGTTTTAGTTTATACGATATATGATCCAAAAAGCGTTCATATTTTGCGGGAGAGACGGATGAGGAGCAGAAATGAAGCGCCAGTATATCGATCCGTTCAACACCACGGAGAGCGCCCTGGATTAGGAGAGACGAGTCATTCTTTCCGCCGCGCTAACGGCTAAGTCAATGGTAAGCTAACAATTGCCTAGAGTGTAGCATACGGTAGCCGAAAGGCGAACTGACAAATAAAAAAAAGGAAAACATTCAGAATATTCTTATCTCGCCCCGTATCATTGAGGATGCGCTAGGACGTCCTCACACGTCGGATGTACGCGTCGATTGGGACCCCTAGGACGTGTGGCGACGTCCTATGTAGGGAACACATGTGGAATTGTTATTGTGAAAAATAAACTTTTGCTTAATTTATTGAAAAGGTTACACAGTGTGCCTCCAGTCTTGTAGAGATACAGTAGTAATACAGTAGTAGACTATACAGTATATACCATAGTATTGTCCAAGCCTTACTTTACCGTCCCATATCTCTTTGGAATTTGAGATTGACCTCATAAAATATCTAGAGCACTAGCTGAACATGATGTAGAGGATGTTGAGGATGTTCTAAGTGGGGCTCCAAGCCACGGACTACCGGCAGAATAATAAGCAGTCCATCACAAAATGGTGGAGGTCACACACCATAGGTATGAAAAATGGTTTCCATTACCCCTTTAATAGAGTCTATTGTCCCCCAGTAGTACCTCCCCTCACCCCCCCCAGTAGTACCTCCCCTCACCCCACCCCCTCCCCTCACCCCCCCCTCCATATTCTGAATGACTTGCAGCCATTTATTTGGGTCTTATTAGAAGCACCATGCATGGAAACCCATAGACACCAGCTGTAATGAATCCACTAGACCACAACTAGCATCGGTTAGTGAGGACGCTGTCCTCGGTTACCGGGGATAATGTCCCTAAGTGTCCTTTGAGGACCACCCTAATCTGTCTTAATCATACATCTCACCAGTCATGAAGAGGGAGACCCCCGTTCATTTCAGGAGAACCCGGACATTACATATTAATGAGTGGAGACTGAGGTCGCCGGTTGGTTCATTAGTATCGCAAGCCAGAATTTTCAAATGCTTCCGTCTGGAGCACGGAAGCTCCTCCCCACTTCCGTTTTGTCAGAAATGGAAATTCTAGAAATAAAAATGTAGACATTTTAAAAGATATTTTCTTACAGCTTCCGGTCTCTGCTTTTGTGTAGTTCTACATTCAGAGATTCTGGAATAGCTGTCTGACTACGTGAGACAACTGGTTCATAGGCCTGTCACATATATTAATTGTGTACAGACACGAATCAGTCTTTTGAATGTATCCTGTTTCGGCCATAGTAGGCCTACATTATTTCTTCATTAACCCACAATGTTCAGCCAATCACAGCGCAGAACGGCACACCTTCCAGCCAATCACAATCACAATCGGGTGATCGGAAATCGGGGCCGATCACGTCATTTTCAAATGATCGGAATTGGATCGGGAGCCAAAACACGTGATCGGGACATCCCTAGTATCAATATTATATCCATAACATGATATTAGACTGGATAGTCTGTGATTTGGGATATTGTACTATATTGTGATATGGCATAAACATGTTTTATAAAATATAAATATCGGATTTGGAAAAATCGGTATCTGCATATGCTCAAAATCAAATGATCGGAATCGGATCGGGAGCAAAAAAACGTGATCGGGACATCCCTGTAGTCACAACGGCTACGTTTTACTTAACCGAGTGAGTAGCGAAAAGAAAAGGGAAGGAAGGGTCTTCATTGACCCCATGGTGCTTATTGACCCCATGGTGCTTATTGACCCCATGGTGCTTATTGACCCCATGGTGCTTATTGACCCCATGGTGCTTATTGCACCCGGTGACCGTCAGCTGCCAGTTTAATTGTTCTGCTGTCTGAGTCTCAGACATCAGAGAGAGAGAGAGAGAGAGAATGGGCACGGTGGCACAGTTGGTAGTGCTGTCCTGGGTTCGATTCCCGCTCGGGACGCTGTGGGTGCTGGCGGCGTGTTTCCTCCTCCGCGTCATCAGTGCCCGTACCCGAGGCGGGGTTGGCGAAATGGCCTTTCTGTGTGGAGTTTGCATGTTCTCCCTGTGTCCCCTAGGGTAGGTACCCTCACATGTTCTCCCCGTGTCCCCTAGGGTAGGTACTCTCACAAAAAACATGCAGTAATCCTGGTCTCTAAACTGCCTCCCCCTGGCCAGCCGGGGCGCCTGATGGAGGGGAAAGGAACTGGTTGGAATAATGTGTTCCTTCCACACGCTACGTCCAACCAGGGAAACTCCCCCATGTCAGGTGTAAAGGAGCTAGCCTGGCTAATAAGCCAGACTAATATCACACAACACTGTCGCGGTATATCAGTCTGGGCTGGCTCCACTTGGATTTCATTTCCCGGGGGGCGGGTTCAAACATTTTCTCTTTGACGCAATTGGTCAGAGCTACTGTCAGTCAAAAGTCTCAAGCATTGAACGTCACTGTACCAAAGCCCGCCCATATTGCATACCGTGTCCCGATTGGTCCGACCTGTTCTCGATTGTAGGAAAGAGGCGTGCTACTGAGCCTCGCCAGACCGAAATCCGCTGGTAGGCAACTTTTTTTTGCCAACGGCTGATTCGGTCTGGTTTATTAACCAGGCTATAAAGGAGCAACTTGGACACTCAGGCATGAAGGAAGCATGAGAAGTCCGTTGCTCTCCCCATGTCCCCCATATATGGGGACTAGGTTGGCGGAGGGTGTGTAGAGCCCAGGATCACATTAGATAATTGACACAGGGGTGAAAAAATGGGTTACAAAATCGTGGGATAAAAATTATAAAGAAGTAGAGAGAAAGAGAGAGAGAGAGAGAGAGAGAGAGGGAGAAAAACTCTCGCCAATGGCTGAACCGAACCGGGCTCTGACATCACGCTGCCATCTCCAAATCACTCCCCTCTCTCTCTTGTAAGATTCAGCCCCTCCCGTTCATTCCCATTAGCGAGTCCCTCCGTGTGCCTGGCTCAGTGGCTGCCTGCGTTATTTAAAGCCACAGATCCTCCCTCTCTCCCAGTCCCAGCCACTGTGTTGCATCTGTCTGCCTCACTGCTTGTGTGTCTGTGGCGCGTGCGAGGGTGTGCTAACAACTAGAGAGAGAAGCAAGCAACTGATATAGGAGAGCGAACAGGAGAGTGAGACCACACAGCTATGAAATTCATCCAAGCTCTTTGCTTACTGCTCCTCTGTCCGGCTGTGAGCCTCAACACTAGGTAAGTCATAAATAATAATAAGCAAAAGGTATTTATTTGTGTCAGCTTCAAGTGAAACAAAAGCTTGCCATGCAGATACACTGACTAGACTGTATTCCTCTAAAGATTATATTCAGTCATATCAAATTGTTTGCGTTTTTGTATTCTTGCTGCGGGTTTTCTTTGTTTGAATGTTCCGAGTGGAAGGATGAAAGAAGAGCTTATCTGTTGAACCGGGCTGCTTTCCTCCTCGTTGCCAGTTGTGGGCAGAGGCACTATTTGTGTTCTGTGTGTTGTAATGCTCTGAATGCCATGATTATCAGGGGTCATCACCATGCTGGCTTGTGGTGGACATTTTTGTTAAAAAAGAAATATGCCACTCGTGACATTCACAATAAACACATTATAAGAGCTAGCCCTGAATGATCATAACAGGTCTGTAACTCTGAGAGTGCACAAATGGAACTAGTTAAGGGGGTCCTGACTCATAATATGCTATAGGTGTCATAGTAAAATAAGTTTCATACATATCCGGAAGAAAACCTGAAGACTTTACATGCAATGCAATAATTGGGTATAATATTTGCATTATCACTGCCATGGCTTGTAGGAAGAAGACTTTACTGCTCATAGTTTTGTCAGCGAGCAAGCTGGAATCTGCACTGAAGAGAAAGGACAGGAAAGGAAAGGAAAGGGAGACTTGTGTTGCAGTGTCTTAAAAAGAGTGAGCGAATGAAGAATTGGACTTGAACTAGAGTAAGGGATGGATTAAAGGAATGGTGATGGAGGCCGGTCTGTGTGGGAGGATTGATTAATCGGTTGATAAAAATCATTCCACTTCTCAACCAGCTTCTCACAGGCAGCCATCCATCCTCCACAAGGTGTGTGGGAAGGAACTCAGGGCTTTCTTTCTCTGCATTGTGAGGATGTACAGTAGTACATCCTGCTGTAAGGAGACATCATGTACAGTAGTACCTCCTGCTGTAAGGAGACATCATGTACAGTAGTACATCCTGCTGTAAGGAGACATCATGTACAGTAGTACCTCCTGCTGTAAGGAGACATCATGTACAGTAGTACCTCCTGCTGTAAGGAGATATCATGTACAGTAGTACATCCTGCTGTAAGGAGACATCATGTATAGTAGTACCTCCTGCTGTAAGGAGACATCATGTACAGTAGTACCTCCTGCTGTAAGGAGACATCATGTACAGTAGTACCTCCTGCTGTAAGGAGACATCATGTACAGTAGTACCTCCTGCTGTAAGGAGACATCATGTACAGTAGTACCTCCTGCTGTAAGGAGACATCATGTACAGTAGTACATCCTGCTGTAAGGAGACATCATGTACAGTAGTACCTCCTGCTGTAAGGAGACATCATGTACAGTAGTACCTCCTGCTGTAAGGAGACATCATGTTCAGTAGTACATCCTGCTGTAAGGAGACATCATGTACAGTAGTACCTCCTGCTGTAAGGAGACATCATGTACAGTAGTACATCCTGCTGTAAGGAGACATCATGTTCAGTAGTACCTCCTGCTGTAAGGAGACATCATGTACAGTAGTACCTCCTGCTGTAAGGAGACATCATGTACAGTAGTACCTCCTGCTGTAAGGAGATATCATGTACAGTAGTACATCCTGCTGTAAGGAGACATCATGTATAGTAGTACCTCCTGCTGTAAGGAGACATCATGTACAGTAGTACCTCCTGCTGTAAGGAGACATCATGTACAGTAGTACATCCTGCTGTAAGGAGACATCATGTACAGTAGTACCTCCTGCTGTAAGGAGACATCATGTACAGTAGTACCTCCTGCTGTAAGGAGACATCATGTTCAGTAGTACATCCTGCTGTAAGGAGACATCATGTACAGTAGTACCTCCTGCTGTAAGGAGACATCATGTACAGTAGTACATCCTGCTGTAAGGAGACATCATGTACAGTAGTACCTCCTGCTGTAAGGAGACATCATGTACAGTAGTACATCCTGCTGTAAGGAGACATCATGTACAGTAGTACCTCCTGCTGTAAGGAGACATCATGTACAGTAGTACCTCCTGCTGTGAGACATCATGTACAGTAGTACATCCTGCTGTAAGGAGGCATCATGTACAGTAGTACATCCTGCTGTAAGGAGACATCATGTACAGTAGTACCTCCTGCTGTAAGGAGACATCATGTACAGTAGTACCTCCTGCTGTAAGGAGACATCATGTACAGTAGTACATCCTGCTGTAAGGAGACATCATGTACAGTAGTACCTCCTGCTGTAAGGAGACATCATGTACAGTAGTACATCCTGCTGTAAGGAGACATCATGTACAGTAGTACCTCCTGCTGTAAGGAGACATCATGTACAGTAGTACCTCCTGCTGTAAGGAGACATCATGTACAGTAGTACCTCCTGCTGTAAGGAGACATCATGTACAGTAGTACATCCTGCTGTAAGGAGACATCATGTACAGTAGTACCTCCTGCTGTAAGGAGACATCATGTACAGTAGTACCTCCTGCTGTAAGGAGACATCATGTACAGTAGTACCTCCTGCTGTAAGGAGACATCATGTACAGTAGTACCTCCTGCTGTAAGGAGACATCATGTACAGTAGTACCTCCTGCTGTAAGGAGACATCATGTACAGTATTACCTCCTGCTGTAAGGAGACATCATGTACAGTAGTACATCCTGCTGTAAGGAGACATCATGTACAGTAGTACCTCCTGCTGTAAGGAGACATCATGTACAGTAGTACCTCCTGCTGTAAGGAGACATCATGTACAGTAGTACATCCTGCTGTAAGGAGACATCATGTACAGTAGTACCTCCTGCTGTAAGGAGACATCATGTACAGTAGTACCTCCTGCTGTAAGGAGACATCATGTTCAGTAGTACATCCTGCTGTAAGGAGACATCATGTACAGTAGTACCTCCTGCTGTAAGGAGGCATCATCACATGCATGTACATCATTGATAGCAGTGCATCATTGATAGCAGTTTAATTATTAAATAGTATTAGGTTGATGATAGCAACTTTGTGTGCTATTTAGTTTTAAAGGGTATTAGGTTGATAATAGCAGTTGTGTACTACTTAATTTTAATTGTACCATTTAGCCTTAAAGAGTAGGCCTAAATGCACGTCTCTAAATGTTATGATGAATTGAAAACGATGGACCCTCTTGTAAACAAGTGTAATGCTTTATGGTGTCGTCCACTCACAGTTAACAGTTTTTGTATTGAGTTGTGCTTACTGTAATAAATACTTCAATCAATCAATCAATCAATCAATCATATTACTAAGGTTGATGCTATAAGTTGTGTGTATTATGCTATAAGTTGTGTGTCTTAGTATTAGGTTGATGATATCAGTTGTGTACTATTTCGTAGTTTTGTTTTGTTTGCTATATAGTCGTAGGATGGATCTACAAGCTCACATGTGCTTATAACTGATGATAAAACATCATTATTGTCGGCGCTGTCGGGTGGAAACCTTGCATGTTCAGAACCTTTCAGGATATACAAGAATAACCTGTTTCAATGGATCCAGTGTAGTTGCAAGTTGTGTGTTGTTTTTTTAATTTCATTTTTTTAAATGTGTTTTTGTGGCTTTCGCCTTTATTTTATATAGTTTATGGAGGGACAGACAGTAGGCTGACAGGAACTGGGGAGAGAGATGGGGGAGTGACATGCAGTAAAGGCCGTCGAGATCGGGAGTCGAACCCGCGGCACACTATGGCCAGACTGGGCTACCGGCCAAGGTGCCTGGACCGCTGAGCCACAAGTTGTGTGTTCTTAATACTTTTCATCAGTTCAATAATATTTATAAATCCACTTTCAACCTGGCGTCACACTTTGTGTCATGTCCTTATACGCCAGAATCAAGACATTTAGCAAATAGCCGATCTACGAGCTGACACGCTACAGCATGGTATTAAAGCTTGCCAATTGCCTGCTGTTGCTCGACACTACCATACAGCGAAATAGGGTATAAAAGAACATGAGGTGAAACATTCTCCCCGACAGGAACAGTAATTCAGCGGCGCTTGGATTTGTCATCAAGCATTCTGTGAGCACACGGTTTCTGCCTTTAGGTGTAGGATCACGGCATTACAGGGAGAGAAGTCAAGGTTATTGCCCTCTGTATATGCAGACAATAAAGGTCCTGGTGCCCTCTGTATATGCAGACATTAAAGGTCCTGGCACACCACTGCCCTCTGTATATGCAGACATTAAAGGTCCTGGCACACCGCTGCCCTCTGTATATGCAGACATTAAAAGTCCTGGCACACCGCTGCCCTCTGTATATGCAGACATTAAAGGTCCTGGCACACCGCTGCCCTCTGTATATGCAGACATTAAAGGTCCTGGCACACCACTGCCCTCTGTATATGCAGACATTAAAGGTCCTGGCACACCGCTGCCCTCTGTATATGCAGACATTAAAGGTCCTGGCACACCGCTGCCCTCTGTATATGCAGACATTAAAGGTCCTGGCACACCACTGCCCTCTGTATATGCAGACATTAAAGGTCCTGGCACACCGCTGCCCTCTGTATATGCAGACATTAAAAGTCCTGGCACACTGCTGCCCTCTGTATATGCAGACATTAAAGGTCCAGGCACACCACTGCCCTCTGTATATGCAGACATTAAAGGTCCTGGCACACCACTGCCCTCTGTATATGCAGACATTAAAGGCCTGGCACACCACTGCCCTCTGTATATGCAGACATTAAAGGTCCTGGCACACCGCTGCCCTCTGTATATGCAGACATTAAAGGTCCAGGCACACCACTGCCCTCTGTATATGCAGACATTAAAGGTCCTGGTGCCCTCTGTATATGCAGACATTAAAGGTCCAGGCACACCACTGCCCTCTGTATATGCAGACATTAAAGGTCCTGGTGCCCTCTGTATATGCAGACATTAAAGGTCCTGGCACACCGCTGCCCTCTGTATATGCAGACATTAAAGGTCCTGGCACACCACTGCCCTCTGTATATGCAGACATTAAAGGTCCTGGCACACCGCTGCCCTCTGTATATGCAGACATTAAAGGTCCTGGCAGGCACACCACTGCGTTTTTCGGATTTTTAGCAGCGTTTTTCTGCCTGTTTTCCTAAAAAAACGCATCCAGTCTGCAAGGACCTTAATGTCAATACTTTGGAGGCTAACTGCTGAATGAGTCACAGCCAACTGACCTCACCTACTCAATGTAATACACCTACACAGTATTATGTCAGTGACACAGGCCAAATGTCAACATACAGTACATAAACCAGTGGTTCTCAAAGACTTTCCTGTCAAGGACACCCACATTGATGCGTATTAGAATGAGTCAGATGCACATTTGAAACGGTGCCCCATAAGAGAGCGTGTGCGTGTGCCTGTGTGTGTGCGCGTGAGTGCGTGTGTACATACATACATACATACATACATAAAAAAATTATAAATAATTGTACACAGAATTCTACAACTGTCTATGCTACTATGCTGTATAGGAGGAAATAGTGAAACCTATGCTCTGAATAGACATTCTTTTTTATACATTCTGTCACTAGGATAACTTCTAGTCTGTGAAATATTATTAGTGACATTTTGCTTGCCTCACCCCTGAACCCCCCCCCCCAAGGTCCACTGGGGATCCACAGGGTCCCTTCATGTGTCCGTCCGTATTTTAAGAATTCTTCCGCATAGGCCTACTGTAGGCAGATTTTTAGACTGTACTTTAAACAATGTCGGGACTCAGGTAAGGTTTTGGATAATTGGGGAAAGCAGTGTTTGAGTCAGTGCAGATTGTGCTTCTGGAGAGCGATTACATTAGCTTGTGAAATACAATAACACATAAATATAATCTGTAATTGTAATCGTAGTAACTTGTAACTAATTCATTTGATTATTTTAAACTGTGGTGCGTGCACCGCTTGTGGTGCGCAGGCGCCTTCTAGGGGGTGCGTGACATGACATGGCTAATAATGGTGGTGCTATGGTTTTATTTGAAATATATTTACATATTTTGCCAATATAATATGGCAAGTATATGCAGAATATAGCCTATGCTGCATATATATTCCATATTCAGGTTCATATATGTGCATATATATGTCGATAAATAGGACATTTATATTTCAATGTGTGTGTGTGTGTGTGGGGGGGGGGGGGGGTGTCAGCTAGGTCAGGAGGTAACAGGCCAACAGGGGGTGCATGGGGGGGGGGGGGGTGTCAGCTAGGTCAGGAGGTAACAGGCCAACAGGGGGTGCATGGGGGGGGGGGGGGGGGTGTCAGCTAGGTCAGGAGGTAACAGGCCAACAGGGGGTGCATGGGGGGGGGGGGGGTGTCAGCTAGGTCAGGAGGTAACAGGCCAACAGGGGGTGCATGGGGGGGGGTGTCAGCTAGGTCAGGAGGTAACAGGCCAACAGGGGGTGCATGGGGGGGGGGGGGGGTGTCAGCTAGGTCAGGAGGCAACAGGCCAACAGGGGGTGCATGGGGGGGGGGGGGGGTGTCAGCTAGGTCAGGAGGTAACAGGCCAACAGGGGGTGCATGGGGGGGGGGGGTGTCAGCTAGGTCAGGAGGTAACAGGCCAACAGGGGGTGCATGGGGGGGGGGGGGTGTCAGCTAGGTCAGGAGGTAACAGGCCAACAGGGGGTGCATGGGGGGGGGGGGGGGTGTCAGCTAGGTCAGGAGGTAACAGGCCAACAGGGGGTGCATGGGGGGGGGGGGGGGGTGTCAGCTAGGTCAGGAGGTAACAGGCCAACAGGGGGTGCATGGGGGGGGGGGGGGGGGTCAGCTAGGTCAGGAGGTAACAGGCCAACAGGGGGTGCATGGGGGGGGGTGTCAGCTAGGTCAGGAGGTAACAGGCCAACAGGGGGTGCATGTGGGGGGGGTCAGCTAGGTCAGGAGGTAACAGGCCAACAGGGGGTGCATGGGGGGGGGGGGGGGTCAGCTAGGTCAGGAGGTAACAGGCCAACAGGGGGTGCATGGGGGGGGGGGGGGTGTCAGCTAGGTCAGGAGGTAACAGGCCAACAGGGGGTGCATGGGGGGGGGGGGTGTCAGCTAGGTCAGGAGGTAACAGGCCAACAGGGGGTGCATGGGGGGGGGGGGGGTGTCAGCTAGGTCAGGAGGTAACAGGCCAACAGGGGGTGCATGGGGGGGGGGGGTGTCAGCTAGGTCAGGAGGTAACAGGCCAACAGGGGGTGCATGGGGGGGGGGGGGTGTCAGCTAGGTCAGGAGGTAACAGGCCAACAGGGGGTGCATGGGGGGGGGGGGGGGGGTGTCAGCTAGGTCAGGAGGTAACAGGCCAACAGGGGGTGCATGGGGGGGGGGGGTGTCAGCTAGGTCAGGAGGTAACAGGCCAACAGGGGGTGCATGGGGGGGGGGGGGGGGGTGTCAGCTAGGTCAGGAGGTAACAGGCCAACAGGGGGTGCATGGGGGGGGGGGGGTGTCAGCTAGGTCAGGAGGTAACAGGCCAACAGGGGGTGCATGGGGGGGGGGGGGGTGTCAGCTAGGTCAGGAGGTAACAGGCCAACAGGGGGTGCATGGGGGGGGGGGGGTGTCAGCTAGGTCAGGAGGTAACAGGCCAACAGGGGGTGCATGGGGGGGGGGGGGGGTGTCAGCTAGGTCAGGAGGTAACAGGCCAACAGGGGGTGCATGGGGGGGGGGGGGGTGTCAGCTAGGTCAGGAGGTAACAGGCCAACAGGGGGTGCATGGGGGGGGGGGTGTCAGCTAGGTCAGGAGGTAACAGGCCAACAGGGGGTGCATGGGGGGGGGGGGGGGGGTGTCAGCTAGGTCAGGAGGTAACAGGCCAACAGGGGGTGCATGGGGGGGGGGGGGGTGTCAGCTAGGTCAGGAGGTAACAGGCCAACAGGGGGTGCATGGGGGGGGGGGTGTCAGCTAGGTCAGGAGGTAACAGGCCAACAGGGGGTGCATGGGGGGGGGGGGGTGTCAGCTAGGTCAGGAGGTAACAGGCCAACAGGGGGTGCATGGGGGGGGGGGGGTGTCAGCTAGGTCAGGAGGTAACAGGCCAACAGGGGGTGCATGGGGGGGGGGTGTCAGCTAGGTCAGGAGGTAACAGGCCAACAGGGGGTGCATGGGGGGGGGGGGGGTCAGCTAGGTCAGGAGGTAACAGGCCAACAGGGGGTGCATGGGGGGGGGGGGGGGGTGTCAGCTAGGTCAGGAGGTAACAGGCCAACAGGGGGTGCATGGGGGGGGGGGGGGGTGTCAGCTAGGTCAGGAGGTAACAGGCCAACAGGGGGTGCATGGGGGGGGGGGGGGGGGGTCAGCTAGGTCAGGAGGTAACAGGCCAACAGGGGGTGCATGGGGGGGGGGGGGGGGTGTCAGCTAGGTCAGGAGGTAACAGGCCAACAGGGGGTGCATGAGGGGGGGGGGGGTGTCAGCTAAGTCAGGAGGTAACAGGCCAACAGGGGGTGCATGGGGGGGGGGGGGGGTGTCAGCTAAGTCAGGAGGTAACAGGCCAACAGGGGGTGCATGGGGGGGGGGGGGGTGTCAGCTAGGTCAGGAGGTAACAGGCCAACAGGGGGTGCATGGGGGGGGGGGGGTGTCAGCTAAGTCAGGAGGTAACAGGCCAACAGGGGGTGCATGGGGGGGGGGGGGGTGTCAGCTAGGTCAGGAGGTAACAGGCCAACAGGGGGTGCATGGGGGGGGGGGGGGGGTGTCAGCTAGGTCAGGAGGTAACAGGCCAACAGGGGGTGCATGGGGGGGGGGGGGGGGTCAGCTAGGTCAGGAGGTAACAGGCCAACAGGGGGTGCATGGGGGGGGGGTGTCAGCTAGGTCAGGAGGTAACAGGCCAACAGGGGGTGCATGGGGGGGGGGGGTGTCAGCTAGGTCAGGAGGTAACAGGCCAACAGGGGGTGCATGGGGGGGGGGGGGTGTCAGCTAGGTCAGGAGGTAACAGGCCAACAGGGGGTGCATGGGGGGGGGGTGTCAGCTAGGTCAGGAGGTAACAGGCCAACAGGGGGTGCATGGGGGGGGGGGGGGTCAGCTAGGTCAGGAGGTAACAGGCCAACAGGGGGTGCATGGGGGGGGGGGGGGGGTGTCAGCTAGGTCAGGAGGTAACAGGCCAACAGGGGGTGCATGGGGGGGGGGGGGGGTGTCAGCTAGGTCAGGAGGTAACAGGCCAACAGGGGGTGCATGGGGGGGGGGGGGGGGTCAGCTAGGTCAGGAGGTAACAGGCCAACAGGGGGTGCATGGGGGGGGGGGGGGGGGTGTCAGCTAGGTCAGGAGGTAACAGGCCAACAGGGGGTGCATGGGGGGGGGGGGGGTGTCAGCTAAGTCAGGAGGTAACAGGCCAACAGGGGGTGCATGGGGGGGGGGGGGGTGTCAGCTAGGTCAGGAGGTAACAGGCCAACAGGGGGTGCATGGGGGGGGGGGGGGGGGGGTCAGCTAGGTCAGGAGGTAACAGGCCAACAGGGGGTGCATGGGGGGGGGGGGGGGGTGTCAGCTAGGTCAGGAGGTAACAGGCCAACAGGGGGTGCATGGGGGGGGGGGGGGGTGTCAGCTAGGTCAGGAGGTAACAGGCCAACAGGGGGTGCATGGGGGGGGGGGGGGGGGTCAGCTAGGTCAGGAGGTAACAGGCCAACAGGGGGTGCATGGGGGGGGGGGGGGTGTCAGCTAGGTCAGGAGGTAACAGGCCAACAGGGGGTGCATGGGGGGGGGGGGGGGTGTCAGCTAGGTCAGGAGGTAACAGGCCAACAGGGGGTGCATGGGGGGGGGGGGGTGTCAGCTAAGTCAGGAGGTAACAGGCCAACAGGGGGTGCATGGGGGGGGGGGGGTGTCAGCTAGGTCAGGAGGTAACAGGCCAACAGGGGGTGCATGGGGGGGGGGGGGTGTCAGCTAAGTCAGGAGGTAACAGGCCAACAGGGGGTGCATGGGGGGGGGGGGGGTGTCAGCTAGGTCAGGAGGTAACAGGCCAACAGGGGGTGCATGGGGGGGGGGGGGGGGGGTCAGCTAGGTCAGGAGGTAACAGGCCAACAGGGGGTGCATGGGGGGGGGGGGGGGGTGTCAGCTAGGTCAGGAGGTAACAGGCCAACAGGGGGTGCATGGGGGGGGGGGTGTCAGCTAGGTCAGGAGGTAACAGGCCAACAGGGGGTGCATGGGGGGGGGGGGGGTGTCAGCTAGGTCAGGAGGTAACAGGCCAACAGGGGGTGCATGGGGGGGGGGGGGGGGGGTCAGCTAGGTCAGGAGGTAACAGGCCAACAGGGGGTGCATGGGGGGGGGGGGTGTCAGCTAGGTCAGGAGGTAACAGGCCAACAGGGGGTGCATGGGGGGGGGGGGTGTCAGCTAGGTCAGGAGGTAACAGGCCAACAGGGGGTGCATGGGGGGGGGGGGGGGGGGGGTCAGCTAGGTCAGGAGTTAACAGGCCAACAGGGGGTGCATGGGGGGGGGGGGTGTCAGCTAGGTCAGGAGGTAACAGGCCAACAGGGGGTGCATGGGGGGGGGGGTGTCAGCTAGGTCAGGAGGTAACAGGCCAACAGGGGGTGCATGGGGGGGGGGGGGGGGGGGGTCAGCTAGGTCAGGAGGTAACAGGCCAACAGGGGGTGCATGGGGGGGGGGGGGGGTGTCAGCTAGGTCAGGAGGTAACAGGCCAACAGGGGGTGCATGGGGGGGGGGGGGGTGTCAGCTAGGTCAGGAGGTAACAGGCCAACAGGGGGTGCATGGGGGGGGGGGGGGGGGGGGTCAGCTAGGTCAGGAGGTAACAGGCCAACAGGGGGTGCATGGGGGGGGGGGGGGGGTGTCAGCTAGGTCAGGAGGTAACAGGCCAACAGGGGGTGCATGGGGGGGGGGGGGTGTCAGCTAAGTCAGGAGGTAACAGGCCAACAGGGGGTGCATGGGGGGGGGGGGGTGTCAGCTAGGTCAGGAGGTAACAGGCCAACAGGGGGTGCATGGGGGGGGGGGGGGGGGTGTCAGCTAGGTCAGGAGGTAACAGGCCAACAGGGGGTGCATGGGGGGGGGGGGTGTCAGCTAAGTCAGGAGGTAACAGGCCAACAGGGGGTGCATGGGGGGGGGGGGGGTGTCAGCTAGGTCAGGAGGTAACAGGCCAACAGGGGGTGCATGGGGGGGGGTCAGCTAGGTCAGGAGGTAACAGGCCAACAGGGGGTGCATGGGGGGGTGTCAGCTAGGTCAGGAGGTAACAGGCCAACAGGGGGTGCATGGGGGGGGGGGGGGTGTCAGCTAGGTCAGGAGGTAACAGGCCAACAGGGGGTGCATGGGGGGGGGGGGGGGGGTGTCAGCTAGGTCAGGAGGTAACAGGCCAACAGGGGGTGCATGGGGGGGGGGGGGGTGTCAGCTAGGTCAGGAGGTAACAGGCCAACAGGGGGTGCATGGGGGGGGGGGGGGGGGTGTCAGCTAGGTCAGGAGGTAACAGACCAACAGGGGGTGCATGGGGGGGGGGGGGGGTGTCAGCTAGGTCAGGAGGTAACAGGCCAACAGGGGGTGCATGGGGGGGGGGGGTGTCAGCTAGGTCAGGAGGTAACAGGCCAACAGGGGGTGCATGGGGGGGGGGGTGTCAGCTAGGTCAGGAGGTAACAGGCCAACAGGGGGTGCATGGGGGGGGGGGGGGGTGTCAGCTGGTCAGGAGGTAACAGGCCAACAGGGGGTGCATTTGGGAACCGCTGCAGTAGATAATTATAACAATGGGTTTCAAAATCATGGGATAAAAATTATAGAAAAAATAATAATAATTGAGAGTAGAATAATTAAGATTTTGTATTGGTTACAATTCAGTAAAGCTTGATTGAGAGGCAGCAGATATGTATGGAGTACAGCAGGAAAGATGCACTGAATTGATCTGTACATTCCAGGCCAAAGAGGCGTGGTGCAGAGCTCATGCTAAGTGGTACTTATCCAAAACAAAGAGTCCCACATGCTTCCACTGTTCCACTACAACTAGCCTCGGAAACCCAGGCGTTTTTATTTCCAGGAAGAACACAACACGACACTACAAACAACACTGATCTACTCGTTATAGATGCCTTAGACAGGTGATCAAACCCTACTTATTTTTCACTTGTTTGTCGTCACATACCTCGACATGCAGGCTTTTCTTGGAAACTGAGTTGTCTAAAGTATTAAATATTGAAGCTATGTTTGGACAACAGAGAAGAACTTGGCTCTGGCAGGAGTATGTGGTGCTGCATGATGTTCACATCAGGCTGTATGTATGTACATACATACATACATGTGAACATATTGTAAATGAAATGGAGTTGCTCTTCAATATTACACAGCTGAGATGGGATAATTAATGACAGAGCTGGGCGATAGCCATACTGAATCAATGATGCAAATGTGTTATTGGTCTAGATTATGCCTCTGTAATGTGGAAATCTGTCAGCTTTTGTATATGTACATCTTTCCACTCAATACAAATTATAATGTGACTGTCTAACTATTAGGGCAGAAACCTTTTATCTCCAACTTTCAACATTGCATGGTCCGCAACAACAACAGCAACATAGCGATGACATGCATGGGCACCAGAAGGGAAACGAATAAAAAAGAAGACCAAAGACCGCCTGGAGTCATAGAGTTGAGAAAGAAAGAAAAGAAGCTGGATGGAAATCATGGTCCGAAGTGAGGACTGCAGCAGCTGAACCGTGAAAAGTGGAAGCGCTCTGTGAAGGCCTTATGTGCCACAACGCAATTTACAATTTACAATTTAGGCATTTAGCAGACGCTCTTAAACCAGAGCGATTTACATTAAGCAATAACAAAAAGCATGGCATACATCACATATATAAAAAGTAGTTATCATGAAACATGCGTATGCTAAGAACGTAACAGTGGAGTATCTATGTAAACTATACATACTATATTATATATTATACATAATATAAAGTGCTATGACTACATAAAATGCAATTCTATCTACCTATAATTCTACCTATAATGACATGTCTAAAATAGGGACTCAGGGTTGAAAGCTATTTGTATCTAACCAATACAAAGTATTAGAGTTGTGACTAAATAACTACGTTGGGTCCATTGGAAACACAGGTATACAAGGTTTAAATAACTACGTTGGGTCCATTGGAAACACAGGTATACAAGGTTTAAATAACTACGTTGGGTCCATTGGAAACACAGGTATACAAGGTTTAAATAACTACGTTGGGTCCATTGGAAACACAGGTATACAAGGTTTCCATCCGACAAGCAACAATATCCTTGTCGTTGAAGCCATTACACGGTGCAATAGGTATACTGTACTGTATTGGTACAGTAGCTTTTGTAAGGTTGGAAGAGCTGTCAGGATTCATATAATGAGCATTAATATATTATTACTTAAAGGTATATTCAGTGATTTCACTTAATTCAAATATCACTTGTTTTTTGGATAATCCTCCCTACTATAAAGTGTGCTGACCATATAAGAAGTTCCTCCCTGTCCCCAGTTAACCCCTGGGGTTAAAAAACCCTAGTTTCGGTTTGGGCTTTGGGTGGCAAAGCCTTCATCCAATCAGGATGAGAGGGGCCTTCCTTCAATCATGATCGAGTGGGGCGGGCCTTGGTGCATGTGCTGTTGGTCTGTTGTACTTCCCCCACTGTAGAGCGTGTGCATGTGCACATCTTGTTACCGGGTGGACCGGGGTTTTTTTTCCAAATCACTGAATGCTCCTTTAAAGGAGAAAGCAATAAACCATCTCCTTCTATAGTTGCTGTGTTGTTGTGTGAAAGACTAGAGCTGTTCAACTTCATAATGTGTTGTTGTGTGAAAGACTAGAGCTGTTCAACTTCATAATGCGTGTAAATTGGCAACATGAGCTGGCTTCTTTAACTCGCTCTGTTGACTCACTGACACATGCTAGTTGATCTGGAAAACATGCTACAGGTAATCATTTAGATCCAATCAATACCTTCTTACAAGACACAATCAATGAATTTAATTAAGAAGAGAGCCATTAGATAAAAATGCGGCATTATATAAAAATGGAACTAAATGGCTTTTTAGGGGTATTAAAACTAATTCCCATACCGGTATTAATTTTTGCTTTGCAATATTGTTGACAAGACATTCATCTTAAACATAACAGTGGCCAGGTCTTTCAAGTAGCTGAAATATTGTGTGACACAGTGGGAAAGTAAGAATCGACTGGAGGTCAAGTGTGGAACACAGGGGGAATTAGACCCTGCTATCGACCAGGGGGAGATGGTGATGTCTTTAATCTATACATTGATGGACTGCAGCCTGTCTGGCAGGACCAGCAACTAAGAGAGAGCAATCTGCCAATTCCCCTGACCATTGTTTAGTGCCCGCCTGATGAACGGACCGCCATTTGAACAAATAATGCTTACCTAGGGAAATGTGGAATGCAGTGCTTACTTGAACTTTGTGTCTTCAAGCAAAACAAAAAAAATCTGTAATGAACTTCAGTGTGATTCTGTACCGTAGTGAAGTCATTATCTGAATTAAATGTTGGTTGATTTGTTTTACTGCAAGGCAATGTGGGAATCTGTATTATTGGGATTGACAAGCCTTTGCCAAAACAATGCTATTACATTGCAAAGCAGCATTTCATTGTGACGTTTCAAAGGGGTTTGTCTGGCTAGGGACAGAATACAAATCTGTGATGTCTACTTGGAGAACAATATTTGAGACATTTTCCTGCCAAGGCAGACGATTCACTGGTTGAGGAACTTTTTAATTAGTTTCAAAAAGTATTATATTCAGCATGAATTGTTGGGTTCTTATTAGCTCAGCAGCTCAGTGCCAATGGCAGAAACAAAACACAACTAGAAAAGTGCACTCCTTGAAGCACAGGTCTCCGCTAGGCAGGGTTGCCTATCCAAGGCCTGCAAACTTTGGGAGGCAGTCATAGCCCATAGATGGGTTTGAAACAAACAAACAAACAAACAGAATGATGTCAAGTCTAGACATCTGGACCACTGTTTTTCAAAGTTGGGACTGTATGTATGTATGGATGGACTAATGTCCATCCATACATCTTAAACCGCTTATCCGTAGTCGGGTCGCGGGGGCAACAGCTCCACCAGAGAGCTCCAGACTTCCCTCTCCAGAGCAACATTAGTGACTTCCTCCTGGGGGATCCCGAGACGTTCCAAGGCCAGTGAGTCGATGTAATCCCTCCATCTGAACCTTGGTCTGCCCCGGGGTCTCCTCCCAGTGGGACGTGTATCGAGGACCTCCCTAGGGAGACGCCTGAGAGGCATCCTAACCAGATGCCCGAACCACCTAAGCTGGCTAAGCGAAGGAGCAGCGGCTCTACTCCGAGTCTCTCCCGCGTGACTCACCCTATCTCGAAGGGAGATGCCAGCCACCCGTCGGAGAAAACTCATTTCGGCCCAGTTAAATGTGGAACAGTTTAAATACGTAAGCCCTAATTATAAAAAGTTAAAAATGTTCAGAACCATTTGCGATGCCACGTGTTGTGAGATCGGCTATTTTAACACATTTTGAGTCATGGGGTCCCTGACACAAAGTGTTTTCACATGCGGGTCCGTAGCCATGAAGTAAATATCAATTTCTGCAATTGCGGGTCCTTGACCTGAAACCCTCTAGTCTAGACAGTCTCATTGTTTAAGCCACCAAACAACATCTTCTGCAGAGAGATGATTATGGCTATGACTTTCAAGGGTGGAGCTGGTGCCCCAAAGTCGAGAGGAAATGACATTAGTGTGTGACAACGGTAACGTCCTCGGCACAAAGCAGAATGTGAATGATAATTGGACTGCGAAGGACACCTCGTAATGGGCGCTCCATGGAAGGACACCTCGTAATGGGAGCTCCATGGCAACCAACCCTGGCTGCATGACAGTAATGGAGTGGTCTACACCAGGGGTTCTCAACCCGTGGGTCGCGACCCCTCGGGGGGGTCGCCAAATTATTTTAGGGGGTCCCCAAATTATTTTCAAAAAAAATAGCAGACCTACAACCTCGTAGCGCGCCACTCGGTGGCGCGCTATGAGCTTGTAGATCTGCTATTTTTCAATAGCTAAATTATATCAATGCTTAAAACACCAAAAGGGGTTCCCGCCCAAAATGGTTTAAGGTTATTGTAGCAGTCAATTTATATTGGGGGTCGAGAGGGGGCGGGGCGGGGGTCCCGAGACATTGCCAAAGCATTTCCGGGTGTCCCCGGCCAAAAACGTTGAGAACCCCTGGTCTACACTAGTAAACAGAACCTTGGGCCGCTCCGACAAATGAGAACGAAATTTCAACCTGGATTAACTATTTTCTTCCCTTAATCTGATGTTATTATATCTAATAACAAGTGGTACGGGTGAAAAAAATTACATAACAATATCCAGAGCTCATCGCAGCTCCGACCGCGTCCGTTCTGGGCCATGCGCTAAAATGCTTATTTTGATTGCTTAGGGGGTTTAAAAAAAGAGTTTTCTAAACATCTGTCTTTCATGATGACCAAATTGATGAGCTGATTGCTCAACTGACGTCCGTTCAAAGAGATTTATTCCACTTCACACCCACATCAACTATTCACCACTCTTTTCTGTGTTACACGTGTGTGGTTCTAAAATGTCTAAGAAAAATACAGGGCATTCACAAATCGGACTAATTAAAACATGTCATGAAATGTTAATATGAGCGACATTCAAAGAGCATTTAAAGACCATCACAATACCAAAGTTATTAAATCTGGCAAACATTTTGTAGCCCATGTGAAAGAATTTGTCATAATTAGCTACAGAAACATAAGTATGTTAGCAGCAAATCCAACTAAACAGTACAAATAATAATGGCACATCATTACATAAAGGGTAGGGGAGAGCCACCATGGTTGTAACACTTTGCACGTTTCACTCTTTTACTCAGAGATCCTTTTACCTACATATGTAATATTTTCAGGCAACAGACCTACAAATGTCTGCTATCATAAACCACTTCAAGTTTTTCAATTGATGAAACAGGTCGGGAGTTATTAAACCGAACGTGGACGCTGTTCCAGTGTTACAATTGTTGCGCATAAGGGATTAATTGTAACGATATGCACGATACATGTAACAACGCTAAAAAACACCATTAAACATATCGTTTTCAGCTTAAATCAATTATATTTCATTGAAGCAACTCTTTAACATTGTTTTCATACGCTATGAGTACGCTACAAAGGCTGAAAGGCATGCATTTGCATTCCAATGGGTGATTGAGGGTCGCGCTCTATACGCGCAACAGCCAATCCGCTGCCCACTAATAGTTCTCAGGTCTGGTGCTTGTCCTCTCTTTTCAAATGGATTTGGCCTCGCCTTATTGTAGATTCGCCACTGGTCTACGCAATATATCATTTATAATTATACTAATAATTTTATATTAATATATTACTCTTGCTCAGACAGTAATATGTAATACAATATATTACTTTAAAATTAAGGTAATAAGTAATAAGAAATATATTCCAAATATATATGCACATATGAACCTGAATACACTGCACAGTGTGTTGTGTGCTTCTGTAAGAAGGCGAACGAGCCTATGACCCATAGTTCCACTGTAACCACTCCATATCCGTTATTGGATAGAACATCAGATTAGTAAGAAAATTGCCAATCCGGAATTCTCCTTTAAAGGGATAGTTCAGATTTTTTTAACTTAAGTTGTATGAAATACTTGCCATTAATATAGTGGTTGCAACTGTATTAATTGATTGCCCGAGTCCCATGGTGGGAGTTCTGCTCTGGTTTTGGTCAATATTAAGTAGTTCCAGTCATTTTGTGGGGGGCACTGGGGCCATGAAGTAAAAGTAAATGAATCCACAAAACGAACGTAATTTGTATTGTTGACCTATTTCTAAAATATTAGCGCGACTTTCGTTCAACTTTGACCCCTCTATCACATGGAACTATTTTTTGGGCGTAGTGATATGGACACAAAAAACATAGTTCTGGGTGATAGAGGGGTAAAAAAAGAACAGAAGTTGCACTAATATTTTTGAAATAGGTCAACAATACAAATTACGTTAGTTTTGTGGATTAATTTACTTTTATTGCGTGGCCCCCAGTGCCCCCCACAAAATGACCGGAACTACTTGATATTTCACCAAAACCAGAGCAGAACTCCCACCACAGGACTCGGGCAATCAATTAATACAGTTGCAACCACTATATTAATGGCAAGTATTTCATACAACTTAAGTTAAAAAAAAAAAAAATTAAAAAACTATCCCTTTAAGGGGCTGCTTGCTGTCATGCAAAAACCCTCCTTCCCCCTGAGAGCACATCTGATGTGGAGACGGCAGTTATTGTACAGAACAGAACATGAACAGTTGAACTCAGGTGATCTGTTCCCAAAAAGAAGTGTCCCTTTCAACTGATATGTAGTGAGTATGAGTCATTTAAAAAGTGTACAAATCATTCATAATAAGCACAGACATGACTTATCAGGACGCCTGCAAATGTAAATAAAACTTGAATTAAGTTTATGAAAAGAGACGTCCAAATGTCTTTGCCAAGCTAAGGCACTGCATTATTGCATCTTATTGCTTGACCTTGCTGAAATAAATGTAATCGACAATCATTGACCTGCAATGTTTAAATGTAAAAATATAATATGGTTGAAAATAATAGGCATAATTAATCATTTACAACATGAATTTTAAGTAATAAAACTCAGATACACCAATGTCCAGAGGTAATATCTTCTTTTAATGAATTAACTGCTCGTGACGGAACGTTCCGCCAATTAGAATCCAACCGGAACCAGAAGGTTCTGTCAGATAAGCTATATTATTGATATCAAACCGGATCACTGATTTCCTTTCTTTTTTCCTTTTTTTGCAATCCTAGGCCGGTTTCGCGCATCCGCAGTGTCGTTCACTTCTTGTATACAGGCGGACTAAAAAGCTGAATAACTCTAAATCTAAAACGAAATCTACGGAGCTCTCCATGGTTTTGATAAAAAGCGCAATGTTCGGAGGTCTTTGCTGATTATCCGGTGATCCCGATTGGAACATTGGCGCTTTCTAGAGCAAGGATGGCTTCATTTTAGCTCGCTAGCATTGGCGCTAATTATTTAGCATCTAAGATGGCCGCCAAAGCCAGACGTGTATCCAGCGTGCAACACACTAGAACGAAGTACATCCGGGTCGGCAGTCTAGAGTTGGCTCTTGCGTCCACCAGGTGGCAGTCAACTTGTTAAGAAGTAGTGAAAATAGTCGATAGAGATATCCATATATGGCCATATCAGTTGGATCAGCTGTGACGGCCGGAACGCGGCCCGATCTCTAGTTACATAATCGGTATGAAATTGAATGAACCGGTGTGCTCACACACATTATTCACAACGAGATCATAGAGTGTGGAGATATTGGTTTTGGCATGTAGGAAAGATTATCATAATAATATTTGCCTAGACAATTTAAAAGCACTCAAAAGTGAGATGGATAGAGAGAGGAAACATTCACTGCCACACCGTTCACAATGTGTGGCATCACAGCACTTTGAGCGTCTTCTCTTGGTACAAAATGTTTTCAAATGGGGGTCTGAGGCTAAATATAAATGTGGGTGTCCTTGACATGAAAATGTTTTAGAACCAGTAGTTACAGTAAGTGTGTGTGTGTGTGTGTGTGTGTGTGTGTGTGTGTGTGTGTGTGTGTGTGTGTGTGTGTGTGTGTGTGTGTGTGTGTGTGTGTGTGTGTGTGTGTAAAATGGTAAATGGTGCATTTATATAGTGCCTTTATCCAAGGCGCTTTACATAGATTGTGCATTACATTCACCCATTCATACACCGATTGCGGCAGAAGCCATGCAAGGTACCAACCAGCACATCGGGAGCAATTTGGGGTTCAGTGTCTTGCCCAAGGACACTTTGACATGTAGACAGGAGGAGCCGGGATTCGAACCGCCGACCCATGGATCATTGGACGACCTGCTCTACCTCCTGAGCCACAGTTGCCCACACACAGTGTGTGTGTGTGTGTGTGTGTGTGTGTGTGTGTGTGTGTGTGTGTGTGTGTGTGTGTGTGTGTGTGTGTGTGTGTGTGTGTGTGTGTGTGTGTGCGTGTGTGTGTGTACACTGGAGCTGGGAACAGAGGCAAGAAGAGAAAATAAATATTCAAAGATTAAAATAAAGAGTAGAGATACAATCTCGCTGCCAACCTGAACCGTGTGTATTTAATTTCCTGTCCTTTATTAAGTCCCTCCACAGAGCATCATTCGGTGCAACACAGCCAAGCTCCCATGTAGCATTTTACACCAAACATAATATCTGCTTCTTTCTGTGAAGGCAACATAAATCTGAATCCTTTATCAAGCTCAGCCCACCGTCTGCAAGACGAGTCGGACGACGCCTCTCGCTTGCCTGGGCGGATTCTGTTATTTTCATCTAATCAATTCCTGAGCATATTCTGGTGAGCGGCTTCCATTGAAGTCCCCAGTTACCCTGTTCTTCCAGTGTTCAGCCATGACATCTGACTGATACTGTTAGTATCCACTGAGTTGGGAGTCTCAGGGACATGCAGCCTCACAACCGGAACTGGCCAGATGAAATGGATACCATCCAGGGGGACATACTGTAGAGGTGATGAAATGGATACCATCCAGGGGGACATAGAGGTGGGGGAATATAAGCCTCTGCTTTTGACATCCCCTCCGCAGTGTATGATTAGAAATGATGTTTCTAACAAACATGAGGACACTACAATGGAGTTTGTTTTGAACAGATAACCAGGACAGGCGTTTATGCATATATTATTCAATATTTGTATAACAATGAAGTGCCAGTCTAGCAGCTCGGTTCTGAACAAGTTGTAGTTTGTTCAGGTCTGCTTGAGTCGCCGCTGACCATACAACCGGACAATAATAAAGGTGACAAAACACCAATGACTGCATCACTTGACCCATGACTGAGGATGTCAAGTATGTGGAGCACTTCCTGACCATGGCTACCCATTTTAGTTTCAGTGCCATCAATATGGTCCGACCAGGACAATTCACTGTCCAGTAAAACTCCACGCAGTTTAGTTTTCTGAACCTGTTCTATTGTTATACCCGACATTGATAGATGCAGCTGAGGGTCACCAATAAGCATATGCCTGGTGCCAAAAACAATACTTTTTTGTTTTGGCAACATTCAGTGCTAGTTTGTTATTTTTAGATACCCTCTCAATTCACATGGAATCAGGCAGACGGCAAACAGGAACTCATTTCAGTGGACGGGAGCATGCGTGGTAAACGGAACAGGACGGGAGCATGCGTGGTAAACGGAACAGGACGGGAGCATGCGCGGTAAACGGAACAGGACGGGAGCATGCGTGGTAAACGGAACAGGACGGCAGCACGGCAGCCGGAACCGGCGTCGGTAACGGCAGACGGCATCAATGTTAAAATATTTCATCTATTTACCGTTCCGTCCAGCAGGTTCTGCCGCTTGCCTGATTCCATGTGAATGGAATGAGACTCAAACATCTCTGCTATAAACCTCCCTGTGGCCTGAAGTGGCCAGGCTCTCCTAAAGGACCCTATGAACCTCCCTGTGGCCTGAAGTGGCCAGGCTCTCCTAAAGGACCCTATGAACCTCCCTGTGGCCTGAAGTGGCCAGGCTCTCCTAAAGGACCCTATGAACCTCCCTGTGGCCTGAAGTGCCCAGGCTCTCCTAAAGGACCCTAAACCTCCCTGTGGCCTGAAGTGCCCAGGCTCTATGAACCTCCCTGTGGCCTGAAGTGGCCAGGCTCTCCTAAAGGACCCTAACCTCCCTGTGGCCTGAAGTGCCCAGGCTCTCCTAAAGGACCCTATGAACCTCCCTGTGGCCTGAAGTGCCCAGGCTCTCCTAAAGGACCCTATGAACCTCCCTGTGGCCTGAAGTGCCCAGGCTCTCCTAAAGGACCCTATGAACCTCCCTGTGGCCTGAAGTGCCCAGGCTCTCCTAAAGGACCCTATGAACCTCCCTGTGGCCTGAAGTGCCCAGGCTCTCCTAAAGGACCCTAACCTCCCTGTGGCCTGAAGTGCCCAGGCTCTCCTAAAGGACCCTAACCTCCCTGTGGCCTGAAGTGCCCAGGCTCTCCTAAAGGACCCTATGAACCTCCCTGTGGCCTGAAGTGCCCAGGCTTTCCTAAAGGACCCTAACCTCCCTGTGGCCTGAAGTGCCCAGGCTCTCCTAAAGGACCCTAACCTCCCTGTGGCCTGAAGTGCCCAGGCTCTCCTAAAGGACCCTAACCTCCCTGTGGCCTGAAGTGCCCAGGCTCTCCTAAAGGACCCTAACCTCCCTGTGGCCTGAAGTGCCCAGGCTCTCCTAAAGGACCCTAACCTCCCTGTGGCCTGAAGTGGCCAGGCTCTCCTAAAGGACCCTATGAACCTCCCTGTGGCCTGAAGTGGCCAGGCTCTCCTAAAGGACCCTAACCTCCCTGTGGCCTGAAGTGCCCAGGCTCTCCTAAAGGACCCTAACCTCCCTGTGGCCTGAAGTGCCCAGGCTCTCCTAAAGGACCCTATGAACCTCCCTGTGGCCTGAAGTGGCCAGGCTCTCCTAAAGGACCCTATGAACCTCCCTGTGGCCTGAAGTGCCCAGGCTCTCCTAAAGGACCCTATGAACCTCCCTGTGGCCTGAAGTGGCCAGGCTCTCCTAAAGGACCCTATGAACCTCCCTGTGGCCTGAAGTGGCCAGGCTCTCCTAAAGGACCCTAACCTCCCTGTGGCCTGAAGTGCCCAGGCTCTCCTAAAGGACCCTAACCTCCCTGTGGCCTGAAGTGCCCAGGCTCTCCTAAAGGACCCTAACCTCCCTGTGGCCTGAAGTGCCCAGGCTCTCCTAAAGGACCCTAACCTCCCTGTGGCCTGAAGTGCCCAGGCTCTCCTAAAGGACCCTATGAACCTCCCTGTGGCCTGAAGTGCCCAGGCTCTCCTAAAGGACCCTAAACCTCCCTGTGGCCTGAAGTGGCCAGGCTCTCCTAAAGGACCCTAAACCTCCCTGTGGCCTGAAGTGGCCAGGCTCTCCTAAAGGACCCTAAACCTCCCTGTGGCCTGAAGTGGCCAGGCTCTCCTAAAGGACCCTATGAACCTCCCTGTGGCCTGAAGTGCCCAGGCTCTCCTAAAGGACCCTATGAACCTCCCTGTGGCCTGAAGTGGCCAGGCTCTCCTAAAGGACCCTATGAACCTCCCTGTGGCCTGAAGTGCCCAGGCTCTCCTAGAGGACCCTAAACCTCCCTGTGGCCTGAAGTGCCCAGGCTCTATGAACCTCCCTGTGGCCTGAAGTGCCCAGGCTCTCCTAAAGGACCCTATGAACCTCCCTGTGGCCTTTAGTGCCCAGGCTCTCCTAAAGGACCCTAAACCTCCCTGTGGCCTGAAGTGCCCAGGCTCTCCTAAAGGACCCTATGAACCTCCCTGTGGCCTGAAGTGGCCAGGCTCTCCTAAAGGACCCTAACCTCCCTGTGGCCTGAAGTGCCCAGGCTCTCCTAAAGGACCCTAAACCTCCCTGTGGCCTGAAGTGCCCAGGCTCTCCTAAAGGACCCTAAACCTCCCTGTGGCCTGAAGTGGCCAGGCTCTCCTAAAGGACCCTAAACCTCCCTGTGGCCTGAAGTGCCCAGGCTCTCCTAAAGGACCCTAACTATGAACCTCCCTGTGGCCTTTAGTGCCCAGGCTCTCCTAAAGGACCCTAAACCTCCCTGTGGCCTGAAGTGGCCAGGCTCTCCTAAAGGACCCTAAACCTCCCTGTGGCCTGAAGTGCCCAGGCTCTCCTAAAGGACCCTAAACCTCCCTGTGGCCTGAAGTGGCCAGGCTCTCCTAAAGGACCCTAACCTCCCTGTGGCCTGAAGTGCCCAGGCTCTCCTAAAGGACCCTAAACCTCCCTGTGGCCTGAAGTGCCCAGGCTCTCCTAAAGGACCCTATGAACCTCCTGTGGCCTGAAGTGGCCAGGCTCTCCTAAAGGACCCTAAACCTCCCTGTGGCCTGAAGTGCCCAGGCTCTCCTAAAGGACCCTAAACCTCCCTGTGGCCTGAAGTGCCCAGGCTCTCCTAAAGGACCCTATGAACCTCCCTGTGGCCTGAAGTGGCCAGGCTCTCCTAAAGGACCTCCCTGTGGCCTGAAGTGCCCAGGCTCTCCTAAAGGACCCTAACCTCCCTGTGGCCTGAAGTGGCCAGGCTCTCCTAAAGGACCCTATGAACCTCCTGTGGCCTGAAGTGCCCAGGCTCTCCTAAAGGACCCTAACATCCCTGTGGCCTGAAGTGCCCAGGCTCTCCTAAAGGACCCTAAACCTCCCTGTGGCCTGAAGTGCCCAGGCTCTCCTAAAGGACCCTAACCTCCCTGTGGCCTGAAGTGCCCAGGCTCTCCTAAAGGACCCTAACCTCCCTGTGGCCTGAAGTGCCCAGGCTCTCCTAAAGGACCCTAACCTCCCTGTGGCCTGAAGTGCCCAGGCTCTCCTAAAGGACCCTAAACCTCCCTGTGGCCTGAAGTGCCCAGGCTCTCCTAAAGGACCCTAACCTCCCTGTGGCCTGAAGTGCCCAGGCTCTCCTAAAGGACCCTAAACCTCCCTGTGGCCTGAAGTGGCCAGGCTCTCCTAAAGGACCCTAAACCTCCCTGTGGCCTGAAGTGCCCAGGCTCTCCTAAAGGACCCTAAACCTCCCTGTGGCCTGAAGTGGCCAGGCTCTCCTAAAGGACCCTAACCTCCCTGTGGCCTGAAGTGGCCAGGCTCCTAAAGGACCCTATGAACCTCCCTGTGGCCTGAAGTGCCCAGGCTCTCCTAAAGGACCCTAACCTCCCTGTGGCCTGAAGTGCCCAGGCTCTCCTAAAGGACCCTAACCTCCCTGTGGCCTGAAGTGCCCAGGCTCTCCTAAAGGACCCTAAACCTCCCTGTGGCCTGAAGTGCCCAGGCTCTCCTAAAGGACCCTAAACCTCCCTGTGGCCTGAAGTGCCCAGGCTCTCCTAAAGGACCCTAAACCTCCCTGTGGCCTGAAGTGCCCAGGCTCTCCTAAAGCAGGGGTTCTCAACCCGTGGGTCGTGACCCCTCGGGGGGTCGCCAAATTATTTTGGGGGGTCCCCAAAATATTTTCCAAAAAAAAAAAAAAAAAATGATTTTTTTTAAAATTTTATTTTCACGATTTTTCAAAAATAGCAGACCTACAAGTTCATAGCGCGCCACTCGGTGGCGCGCTATGAGCTTGTAGATCTGCTATTTTTCAATAGCTAAATTATAACAATGCTTAAAACATCAAAAGGGGTTCCCGCCCAAAATGGTTTAAGGTTATTGTAGCAGTCAATTTATATTGGGGGTCGGGAGGGGGCGGGGCGGGGGTCCCGAGGCATTGCCAAAGCATTTCCGGGGGTCCCCGGACAAAAACGTTGAGAACCCCTGTCCTAAAGGACCCTAAACCTCCCTGTGCAGGCCTGAAGTGCCCAGGCTCTCCTAAAGGACCCTAAACCTCCCTGTGGCCTGAAGTGCCCAGGCTCTCCTAAAGGACCCTGAACCTCCCTGTGGCCTGAAGTGGCCAGGCTCTCCTAAAGGACCCTAAACCTCCCTGTGGCCTGAAGTGCCCAGGCTCTCCTAAAGGACCCTATGAACCTCCCTGTGGCCTGAAGTGGCCAGGCTCTCCTAAAGGACCCTAAACCTCACTGTGGCCTGAAGTGCCCAGGCTCTCCTAAAGGACCCTATGAACCTCCCTGTGGCCTGAAGTGGCCAGGCTCTTCTAAAGGACCCTAAACCTCCCTGTGGCCTGAAGTGCCCAGGCTCTCCTAAAGGACCCTAAACCTCCCTGTGGCCTGAAGTGCCCAGGCTCTCCTAAAGGACCCTAACCTCCCTGTGGCCTGAAGTGCCCAGGCTCTCCTAAAGGACCCTAAACCTCCCTGTGGCCTGAAGTGCCCAGGCTCTCCTAAAGGACCCTAAACCTCCCTGTGGCCTGAAGTGCCCAGGCTCTTCTAAAGGACCCTAAACCTCCCTGTGGCCTGAAGTGGCCAGGCTCTCCTAAAGGACCCTAACCTCCCTGTGGCCTGAAGTGCCCAGGCTCTCCTAAAGGACCCTATGAACCTCCCTGTGGCCTGAAGTGCCCAGGCTCTCCTAAAGGACCCTAAACCTCCCTGTGGCCTGAAGTGCCCAGGCTCTATGAACCTCCCTGTGGCCTGAAGTGCCCAGGCTCTCCTAAAGGACCCTAACCTCCCTGTGGCCTGAAGTGCCCAGGCTCTCCTAAAGGACCCTAACCTCCCTGTGGCCTGAAGTGCCCAGGCTCTCCTAAAGGACCCTAACTATGAACCTCCCTGTGGCCTGAAGTGCCCAGGCTCTCCTAAAGGACCCTAACTATGAACCTCCCTGTGGCCTGAAGTGGCCAGGCTCTCCTAAAGGACCCTAACCTCCCTGTGGCCTGAAGTGGCCAGGCTCTCCTAAAGGACCCTATGAACCTCCCTGTGGCCTGAAGTGCCCAGGCTCTCCTAAAGGACCCTAACTATGAACCTCCCTGTGGCCTGAAGTGGCCAGGCTCTCCTAAAGGACCCTAACTATGAACCTCCCTGTGGCCTGAAGTGGCCAGGCTCTCCTAAAGGACCCTAACTATGAACCTCCCTGTGGCCTGAAGTGCCCAGGCTCTCCTAAAGGACCCTACATTGTGCATTGTAACTAAAGTTGAGCGGTTGTAAGTTGTAAAGCGGTTGTAAGTTGTAACTATATATATATATATATATATATATATATATATATATATATAATATAATTCCAGATAGAAGTCATTCCTTGTCTTTGTTTCATTACCTTCTGCTCATGCGGTTATGTCTTGTTTCATTTGTATTAGCTCGTTTCACTTTCACTTACCTTTGTGAAATTGAGGGTATACGCGTGACATCATCATCATCATATCCGGAAGTTATGCGGGAATGCCTACTGAGTGGCAAAAAACTACTTTCTGGCCTTGACAGCCCCTACATCCACACAGAAAAGTCCTATTTGATTGCATGAAATGACTTTAAACAACAATAAATTCACTTTGTCACTCACTTTGCCACTCGATCTGCCATTCACTTCATGCATGCGCATACCCTCTATTCTTGTGTTTGAGGAACCACTCCAAGGAACAGCAATGTCCGTCCTAACCTATGTGACTATGTTTAGAGTACCAGTAGGGGCAAAAGTGGCACTGTTGTGCCAGAAACAGAGAGATAGTGTTGCACTATTGCCTGCTAATTACAGAGAGAGAGAGAGAGAGAGAGAGAGAGAGAGAGAGAGGCAGGGGAGAGGGGGAGTTGCACCACTCAGTTAATACGGGTGTGATTTTTATTGTACATTCTGTCCTGTCTGTGCAGCACTGTGTGACTCTTGTCTAGAAAAGTGCTATATAAATAAATAAAAACGACACTGTGAAGTGAGGCGCGCCCACTGTAACTGCCACAGAGTCACTTTTATTAACTTTCCACTGTCATCTCTCCTAAATAGTCAATTGCCTTGTCATCTTTTAGTGGTGTGGCATCATCATCTTTATCCTTACCCACCTTGTAATGTTCAAGTTCTTCTCTATTATTAACTGGCTGGCGTTTTCTTCGTCAAGAGACCAAAAGTCAATAGCCTTCTCGTGATTTAGTGGTGTGGCTGACAGTCTGACACTATCATCCTCCTCATCGTCCTCCACGAGACATGAATTATGTGCGTTATTGTATAATAAAACGGAATCAGTCACAAGATGTATTTAAAGTAACAAACATCAAAGTCCATAGACTTGGATCGCAAACAATTGACATCATAAGTGCTCTAAACAAACATCAAAAAGTCCATAGACTTGGCATGCCGTAATCTTCAACGCCCCTCAGAAATATCAGTGACATCAGTGTTTGGCGTAAAGGCACCACTCTGGGGGCCACTAGTGGTGCTTTGAGGCCATTGTTGACACAACACCACGAACGCCCGGGGGTATTTAGGACTATTAAATCGGAGCGCCCAGCGATTTGCAGCAACGGAGCACATGTAGCGACGCACCAGGCGCCATCTTGGATGTAGCTGAAGTAGCCAAAAACACCCCCGAGGGGATTCGGTCTCATCCACTAAAATGGGGGGGGGGGGGACCTTTTGGATGACGTCCCAACCGGAAATGACATTGAATGTTGCCCAACAGGCGCTCCCAGCCTGTGGAGCGATGCGCTCCGTTATGATATCAACAAAGTTCCGTCCTCTTTTATTAATCTCCGTCCTGAGCGTTGAGCGTTACTATTTGAT
>NC_136808.1:61441285-61468959 GCF_951216825.1 Electrona antarctica | reverse complement strand
TACAACATTTAAGATGTTTAATATGGCAACGTGATTAATACAACATTTAAGATGTTTAATATGGCAACGTGATTAATACAACATTTAAGATGTTTAATATGGCAACGTGATTAATACAACATTTAAGATGTTTAATATGGCAACGTGATTAATACAACATTTAAGATGTTTAATATGGCAACGTGATTAATACAACATTTAAGATGTTTAATATGGCAACGTGATTAATACAACATTTAAGATGTTTAATATGGCAACGTGATTAATACAACATTTAAGATGTTTAATATGGCAACGTGATTAATACAACATTTAAGATGTTTAATATGGCAACGTGATTAATACAACATTTAAGATGTTTAATATGGCAACGTGATTAATACAACATTTAAGATGTTTAATATGGAAACGTGATTAATACAACATTTAAGATGTTTAATATGGCAACGTGATTAATACAACATTTAAGATGTTTAATATGGCAACGTGATTAATACAACATTTAAGATGTTTAATATGGCAACGTGATTAATACAACATTTAAGATGTTTAATATGGCAACGTGATTAATACAACATTTAAGATGTTTAATATGGCAACGTGATTAATACAACATTTAAGATGTTTAATATGGCAACTTGATTAATACAACATTTAAGATGTTTAATATGGCAACGTGATTAATACAACATTTAAGATGTTTAATATGGCAACGTGATTAATACAACATTTAAGATGTTTAATATGGCAACGTGATTAATACAACATTTAAGATGTTTAATATGGCAACGTGATTAATACAACATTTAAGATGTTTAATATGGCAACGTGATTAATACAACATTTAAGATGTTTAATATGGCAACGTGATTAATACAACATTTAAGATGTTTAATATGGCAACGTGATTAATACAACATTTAAGATGTTTAATATGGCAACGTGATTAATACAACATTTAAGATGTTTAATATGGCAACGTGATTAATACAACATTTAAGATGTTTAATATGGCAACGTGATTAATACAACATTTAAGATGTTTAATATGGCAACGTGATTAATACAACATTTAAGATGTTTAATATGGCAACGTGATTAATACAACATTTAAGATGTTTAATATGGCAACGTGATTAATACAACATTTAAGATGTTTAATATGGCAACGTGATTAATACAACATTTAAGATGTTTAATATGGCAACGTGATTAATACAACATTTAAGATGTTTAATATGGCAACGTGATTAATACAACATTTAAGATGTTTGCTTATAAAGCGAGTGCTGGGTGGGCTGGGGAGCGAGGGATGCACAGTTGCTCACACCAGTGTTGTTTACAACGTTTAGAGAGATTTGGAGGGACGACAAGAGGAACGGCAGCACACGTTAACACCAAAGACGAAAACTGCCTCCTCTTTGTGGATTACCAAGCCAGCAGACTTCTCCTTTGAGCCGTCTCCAACCCTAACCGCACGCAAGGACTAATACTCCTATACTTGAGCAATATTACACGAGAGGTGGTTTAACGTCATTAATGCACGCCTGCGATGCTGCAGGAGCGAGCCTGCAGGGCGAGTTCCGTAAGCAACGCAGGGTCTCCTCCCAGTGGGACGTGCCTCGAGAACATCCCTAGGGAGACGCCCGAGAGGCATCCTAACCAGATGCCTCGAGGACATCCCTAGGGAGACGCCCGAGAGGCATCCTAACCAGATGCCCGAACCACCCAAGCTGGCTCCTTTCCAGGCGAAGAAGCAGCGACTCTATTCTGAGTCTCTTTCGTGTGACTGAACTTCTCACCCTATCTCTAAGGGCTTGTATTCGCGACCTTATTCTTTCGGTCATGACCCACACTTCATGACCATAGGTGAGAGTAGGAACACTTCATGACCATAGGTGAGAGTAGGAACACTTCATGACCATAGGTGAGAGTAGGAACACTTCATGACCATAGGTGAGAGTAGGAACGAAAATTGCTCGGTAGACAGAGAGCTTTGCCTTCTGGCTCAACTCTGTTTTCGTCACAACAGTGCGGTACAGCGATGTGTGTTGATGTGAAGAACATTCATTCTAAAGGGGATCCTATTTAAATCTACATGTGAGCATCTCACTACAGTTAATGTGCAACATCATGACTGATCTGGGTTATCCAGTGTGCCCATGGCCTAATAAACAAGGCCTCGGAGTTTAAAAAAATAATATGTTTGATGTAGCGAAAGTACAAGCATGTAGTTCATGAAAAGCTGCCACCATGCAGCTATTGTTTCTCTGTTTTTTGCACATGAAAACTTTAGACTGACATAAATGGTAAATGGTGCATTTATATAGCGCCTTTATCCAAGGCGCTTTACAGAGATTGTGCATTACATTCACCCATTCACACACACATTCATACACCGATGGCAGCGGAAACCATGCAAGGTACCAACCTGCACATCAGAAGCAATTAGGGGTTCAGTGTCTTGCTCAAGGACACTTCGACACCAACTCTGGGGGAGCCCGGGTTCGAACTGGCAACCTTGCGGTTACCATCCAGCCACTCTACCCCTGAGCCACCGCCGCCCCTTCTGAAAGAGTTGCTTAGATTAGCTGTGTGGTCTCTCACTGTATTGCTTCTTGTCACCTTTTGTTCTTCGTTTTTTTTCCGATAGATGCTGATAAATCTGCATACAAAGTAAAACAAACTATGCAGATATATTTTTAACCACGTGTTTTTTGAACCTGTATGAATGGGTGCCTACGTTGGTTAGACATCGGCTACTAACAGTCCTGTATGAATGGGTGCCTACGTTGGTTAGACATCGGCTACTAACAGTCTGTATGAATGGGTCCTGTATGAATGACCTGTATGAATGGGTGCCTGCGTTGGTTAGACATCGGCTACTAACAGTCCTGTATGAATGGGTGCCTACGTTGGTTAGACATCGGCTACTAACAGTCCTGTATGAATGGGTGCCTACGTTGGTTAGACATATAGGCTACTAACAGTCCTGTATGAATGGGTGCCTACGTTGGTTAGACATCGGCTACTAACAGTCCTGTATGAATGGGTGCCTACGTTGGTTAGACATCGGCTACTAACAGTCCTGTATGAATGGGTGCCTACGTTGGTTAGACATATAGGCTACTAACAGTCCTGTATGAATGGGTGCCTACGTTGGTTAGACATCGGCTACTAACAGTCTGTATGAATGGGTGCCTACGTTGGTTAGACATAGAGGCTACTAACAGTCCTGTATGAATGGGTGCCTACGTTGGTTAGACATCGGCTACTAACAGTCTGTATGAATGGGTGCCTACGTTGGTTAGACATAGAGGCTACTAACAGTCCTGTATGAATGGGTGCCTACGTTGGTTAGACATCGGCTACTAACAGTCTGTATGAATGGGTGCCTACGTTGGTTAGACATAGAGGCTACTAACAGTCCTGTATGAATGGGTGCCTACGTTGGTTAGACATCGGCTACTAACAGTCCTGTATGAATGGGTGCCTACGTTGGTTAGACATAGAGGCTACTAACAGTCCTGTATGAATGGGTGCCTACGTTGGTTAGACATCGGCTACTAACAGTCCTGTATGAATGGGTGCCTACGTTGGTTAGACATCGGCTACTAACAGTCCTGTATGAATGGGTGCCTACGTTGGTTAGACATAGAGGCTACTAACAGTCCTGTATGAATGGGTGCCTACGTTGGTTAGACATCGGCTACTAACAGTCCTGTATGAATGGGTGCCTAAGTTGGTTAGACATCGGCTACTAACAGTCCTGTATGAATGGGTGCCTACGTTGGTTAGACATAGAGGCTACTAACAGTCCTGTATGAATGGGTGCCTACGTTGGTTAGACATCGGCTACTAACAGTCCTGTATGAATGGGTGCCTACGTTGGTTAGACATAGGCTACTAACAGTCCTGTATGAATGGGTGCCTGCGTTGGTTAGACATAGAGGCTACTAACAGTCCTGTATGAATGGGTGCCTACGTTGGTTAGACATCGGCTACTAACAGTCCTGTATGAATGGGTGCCTACGTTGGTTAGACATCGGCTACTAACAGTCCTGTATGAATGGGTGCCTGCGTTGGTTAGACATATAGGCTACTAACAGTCCTGTATGAATGGGTGCCTGCGTTGGTTAGACAGAGGCTACTAACAGTCCTGTATGAATGGGTGCCTGCGTTGGTTAGACATAGAGGCTACTAACAGTCCTGTATGAATGGGTGCCTACGTTGGTTAGACATAGAGGCTACTAACAGTCCTGTATGAATGGGTGCCTACGTTGGTTAGACATCGGCTACTAACAGTCCTGTATGAATGGGTGCCTACGTTGGTTAGACATCGGCTACTAACAGTCCTGTATGAATGGGTGCCTGCGTTGGTTAGACATATAGGCTACTAACAGTCCTGTATGAATGGGTGCCTGCGTTGGTTAGACATAGAGGCTACTAACAGTCCTGTATGAATGGGTGCCTGCGTTGGTTAGACAGAGGCTACTAACAGTCCTGTATGAATGGGTGCCTGCGTTGGTTAGACATATAGGCTACTAACAGTCCTGTATGAATGGGTGCCTACGTTGGTTAGACATCGGCTACTAACAGTCCTGTATGAATGGGTGCCTACGTTGGTTAGACATAGAGGCTACTAACAGTCCTGTATGAATGGGTGCCTACGTTGGTTAGACATCGGCTACTAACAGTCCTGTATGAATGGGTGCCTACGTTGGTTAGACATAGAGGCTACTAACAGTCCTGTATGAATGGGTGCCTACGTTGGTTAGACATATAGGCTACTAACAGTCCTGTATGAATGGGTGCCTACGTTGGTTAGACATAGAGGCTACTAACAGTCCTGTATGAATGGGTGCCTACGTTGGTTAGACATATAGGCTACTAACAGTCCTGTATGAATGGGTGCCTACGTTGGTTAGACATAGAGGCTACTAACAGTCCTGTATGAATGGGTGCCTACGTTGGTTAGACATAGAGGCTACTAACAGTCCTGTATGAATGGGTGCCTACGTTGGTTAGACATCGGCTACTAACAGTCCTGTATGAATGGGTGCCTACGTTGGTTAGACATCGGCTACTAACAGTCCTGTATGAATGGGTGCCTACGTTGGTTAGACATCGGCTACTAACAGTCCTGTATGAATGGGTGCCTACGTTGGTTAGACATCGGCTACTAACAGTCCGACAGACAACCTGTATGAATGGGTGCCTACGTTGGTTAGACATAGGCTACTAACAGTCCGACAGACGTTGGTTAGACATAGGCTACTATCCGACAGACGGGCATTAGTTCGACAACAACGTCGCTCCCGACATGCGCTGGCGGTTACAACTAACCCGTGTTGCGGTTTAAAACTCACCCGTGGCTCCCGACGGCAGGTTCAAACTAACTTGTGGCGGGGGGGGAAACTAGCCTGTGGCTCCCGATATGGGCGGGAAGTTCAAACTAACCTGTAGCGGGGGGGAAACTAGCCTGTGGCTCCCGATATGGGCGGGAAGTTCAAACTAACTTGTGGCGGGGGGGAAAACTAGCCTGTTGCTCCCGATATGGGCGGCAGGTTCAAACTAACTTGTGGCGGGGGGGGGGGGGGGGGGGGGAAACTAGCCCGTGGCTCCCGATATGGGCGGCAGGTTCAAACTAACTTGTGGCGGGGGGGAAAACTAGCCTGTGGCTCCCGATATGGGCGGCAGGTTCAAACTAACTTGTAGCGGGGGGGGGGGGGGGGGAACTAGCCCGTGGCTCCCGATATGGGCGGCAGGTTCAAACTAACTTGTGGCGGGGGGGAAAACTAGCCTGTGGCTCCCGATATGGGCGGCAGGTTCAAACTAACTTGTAGCGGGGGGGGGGGGGGGGGGGGGGGGGGGGGGAACTAGCCCGTGGCTCCCGATATGGGCGGCAGGTTCAAACTAACTTGTAGCGGGGGGAAAACTAGCCTGTGGCTCCCGATATGGGCGGCAGGTTCAAACTAACTTGTAGCGGGGGGAAAACTAGCCTGTGGCTCCCGATATGGGCGGCAGGTTCAAACTAACTTGTAGCGGGGGGAAAACTAGCCTGTGGCTCCCGATATGGGCGGCAGGTTCAAACTAACTTGTGGCGGGGGGGAAAACTAGCCTGTGGCTCCCGATATGGGCGGCAGGTTCAAACTAACTTGTGGCGGGGGGGAAAACTAGCCTGTGGCTCCCGATATGGGCGGCAAGTTCAAACTAACCTGTAGCGGGGGGAAAACTAGCCTGTGGCTCCCGATCAAAATGAAAAGTCCCCACTTACAGACAATGCTGTCGACTGCACAACAAGAGATGGTGTAGTGAGGGGTTTCAGAGCACACACATAATTAAGAGCACATGGACCTGTGTGCTTCTCCTAATCAGGACAACACATTACACCTGTTGTATGAAATACATTGAGTGGCTAGTAGGTAGCTCTAGCAACATTCACCATTAGAGGGCAGAACAATATGTCATATCAACAAATTGAAAATACTAAACGGAGAAAAGAGAAAATCAGCAGTGAATGACACCTCCTTTCTATGGTATTATTAACATGCTTGGTTAAGCAAAGCAAAGCAAAGCTACTATATTTACCCAGGGTAACTGGACTAAGCATCAGATACTTGTTTACAGCCAGGCCCTGCTCATAGAAAATTTCATGGTAGTGGTTCAATGCCTTGCTCAAGGGCACTTCAGCGGTGGTAATTTTAACGTGCCGGTCCGGGGATACGAACTGGCGACCTTCCGGTATCAAGACCGCTCCGCAAACCGTTCGGCCACCGTTCGGCCACCGCTGCCACAAGTAATATTGCATTTAATTTATAACTCAATCAAGCATACTGTGGGGGAGGATAATGTCATCAAATGTAAAACAAATGTCCATATATCTGGTAAAAGAAAATAATAATTTAGATCAGTGTCAGTTAATCCATTTGTAACTCTTGTGTGTACATCAATAATAAAATAGAAAAATACACCACACACACACAGTTGATCTGATCTACAAGTGGATAATTTATTTGAAGTAGACAATGTTTCGGTCACTGACACCTCAGGAAGGTGATCAGTAATTCAGAACACTGCCTACTTTAAATAAATTATCCACTTATACTGAGCGGATCAACAGTGTGCGGGCATATTTTTCTATTTAATTATTGATGTGCACTCGCCTACGCACAGTTTGCTCCTATAACCCTCTGCCCTAGCTGTACGAAAGTTTTCTCAACTCTTTGTCTACAAATGGTTCCATGTGTACACCCTCAAAGTTACATTAGCACAGAGGATTATGGGTGTGTATGAGTTCCTCTGAAGGTCAGCCTATGTGAGTTCAGTGATATGAATAGTGTGACCTTCCAGGCTCACAGCTCTGGCAAGAATCAATAACCTAATGTAATCAGGGGGATGTTAGGCCAGAATGAAACCACAATGATGTCAAATGAAACCTCTTCTCTGTGAAACTGAAGACACAGTATTCATTTTCTGCTGCTAAAATGCACTATATTATATCTCTGCTGTCGGGAGGAAACCACCTAACTCCAGGAAATGAAAAATACACATTCATTTCAGGAAATGTATAAAACCTTATATTATTATTATTATTTTGACAACAAAGCAGTACCGCCTCATCAAAGTTGGTGTTGTGACTTTATATATTGTCAATTAATTGCATGAGAGGGGGAGAGGTGGTGGAGTTAGTTGCTTTAGCAGACAGTTTGAGGGTGCAATGGAGTTTGTCCAAAGCGTGTTTTACTACTTTCCATTGGTTCAATATTTTCGAAAGAACACACATAAAGGGTGTTCAATAGCACTGATTTAGAACACACATAAAGGGTGTTCAATAGCACTGATTTAGAACACACATAAAGGGTGTTCAATAGCACTGATTTAGAACACACATAAAGGGTGTTCAATAGCACTGATTTAGAACACACATAAAGGGTGTTCAATAGCACTGATTTAGAACACACATAAAGGGTGTTCAATAGCACTGATTTAGAACACACATAAAGGGTGTTCAATAGCACTGATTTAGAACACACATAAAGGGTGTTCAATAGCACTGATTTAGAACACACATAAAGGGTGTTCAATAGCACTGATTTGAACACACATAAAGAACACACATAAAGGGTGTTCAATAGAAAGAACACACATAAAGGGTGTTCAATAGCACTGATTTGTGCAAAAAATAATAATCAAAAACCTCAAAAATGGAGTTAAGACAGCAAGGGTATTGTGATAGCATTGTGAATAGTTAATGATCCATAATTGAGCATACTAATTTTTGCCTTCCATTTATGAATGTTCAAAACACTGACTAATTTGACTAATTGTTGCAAATGGACAAACGAGACACAGACAAATATGACTCAGGCCATTATTTATAATTATCCATAATGACCTATAAGTCATATTATTTGTCAGTTTTTTGTTTTGTTTTGTTAAAATAACACAGAATAAACAAAACCAAATAAATATATATTTTTTTTTTTAAAGAAAAAAAAGGGGGGGAAAAGAAATGAGTGATGTTTGCTCTCCAAGGCTACAAGAAATGTTCTCCCCTTTCATAAACTGAGCTGGCTTTATTGCTCTCTTAGAATAGCTGTTTTCCCCTAGATGTATTTTCCATAATGTTTATACAGAAAGGTTATAGCCGTTAGTTGTGAAAGTGGCATGTAAACACAAACAGAGGCTGTTCAATTATTACTTCAATGTCCGTTGTTTTTTACTCGCTGCCGCTGGTAATGACATTTGTACCAAATTCCCCTAATCCCAAACCATAAATGTGACACCTTGCATCTGATCAGTGAGAGATATAGGAATTCTTTATCTATCATGTGCAGAAAACGGCTCCTCACTCGCTCCGTGTGGGCTAATAAAAGTCATTGACCATCACAAGGTTAATAGCAATTCACTTTGTGGGATTTGGGCGACGGGAGTGGAATTCATGCATTGTCACACTGGCCTCTCAGCTAGATTACTGCCCAGAGACTGCAGATCATTATCCAAACCAGGCTCCAGCAAACACTCTGCTCAGGGCTTGATCTCCTGGGTCCAGTGTCAATTCTTTTGACTTTGATGAAAGATCAAAAACTCACCCCCTCAATCCCAATGTAATTAGCCCAAGGTTCCTGCAGAACGGTTCATCAGTGTGATTTCACCTGATGTCCTCATGCAGATGAAAAGGGAAAATGATCTAATATGCGAAACTGTGGTCAGGGGTCTGGCATTACAGGAATAAAACGATTTGATTTATATCCAGTTGCACATTGTGGTGAAAATAGTGGTGTTGTTGTACCATAGGCTTAAGTGTCTACACTAGGGACAAATACATCATATATGATGTCATAATGTACATAATTGTGCGTTGCTCAAATGTAGGCCAGCACACACCATTGCTAGAGCTACAGCACCATGCTTGATGAGAACGTGATAATGATGGCACATATAAACCTCTTATTATGAATAAATCATTATCCATTAGGTCTTAGCACCTAGGACAATAATCACTGTATGATCTGTATGATTTAATTACAACATATCTCACCTCCACACGTACACTACTATAACTGTTGTAACTAGTGTTATATTACTATATACATGCCCAGTGCTAGTGCTACTGTATTAAAGGACCACTTCACCACTTTTCAACCTATCTTCATATAATAGGTCCTCACTAATAATCGTGATAAAATATGGCACGATTTTTTTCTACCCAGTCTGTGTCTCATAGGAGGGCTGTGGGCAGTTCAGAAACCGTCTTCCAGTGACATCATCATTAGGCAGATTATTTTTTAAACAAGATTTTTTTACAAAAATGTTTAGATTTCCATTATCGTGAGAACGATGGCTTCCATTTTCGCATTGCAACTTTTCAGGACTAGAAAGCCTGTAGATTGTATTAGCTTGTATTCCCCATCTAAGATGTCACTGGAAGAACTGCCCACAGCCCTCCTATGAGACACAGACTGAGTAGAAAAACATTGCGCCATATTTTTCATGATTATTAGTGAGGACCTATTATATGAAGATAGGTTGAAAAGTGGTGAAGTGGTCCTTTAACTGTTACTGCCTCTTACTTCCCCTCCTAACCATTCTAACTGTTATTGCAGTAGTAATGTTTTAAGTACAGTACTTGAGTAAACGTACTTCCTTTTCACCACTGGAAGCTCACAGTGCGTGTTTTACTTTGCTTTGCTACATTTTATCTAGGCTATTAAAAATGTCCCTGACATTAAATATGTTCTCGCTGTGAATTGTGTTTGACTTTTTATCTCTCTCTACGTCGTTCTACGGTTCTCCATACATCTGGCCAGCTCATTTTGTGCTTTCTGCACCAGCATCTTTCTTTAGTACGTCCAGTCGTACACATTGGTAGGCGTGGGTCGTCCTCTCGATCGATGCCTGTGTGTTGGGTTCCCACAGTACAAGCTTTTTGGCTGGGAGTTCTTGGTGTCGGTGGCAGTGGCCAGCTAGTCTCATCCTCCATATACGATATATCGTATATCGATATATATCGATATTAATCCCGACGATATGAATCGATTTAATAATTTCAAAAAAATCTAATTTTCAAAAAAAAAGAATATGAATATGAAATGTGAGCTTTAATCATATTCCATCATATTCAAGTGCTTTTGGAGAGAAATTAGACTTTATACTTTCAGTATAGTAGAGCACTGTAGAGGGGAGCTGTGTGTGTCTGTGACTGTGCCCAGGTGATGGTCGTTGATGCTCATTAATACATCAAGGAAGGCAATTATGTTTCTGCACTGTCAAAGGTAATGCTACTTCTTTTGCAATGTAGTTAAATAAAAAATGTGAAAAAGCTCAGTTGGGAAGATACATTTTTTTGTTTAAAATATCGTGAAAAATCGTATCGTGAACCTCATATCGTGATACATACGAATCGTATCGTGAGTTGAGTGAATCGTTACATTACTGCTATCTTCTCTGATACACTTGCTAATAAATGCCCCGTACAGACGCTTGTTGGTGATGTGCTCGTCCTGGTTGATGTTCAGTACCACAGCATATGTTATACACTATACAGCATTGAAAACACGTAAATAAGATATATTGTAGTTTACAATATTTATTACAATAGCAACTTAATTGTGCCAATAGATAGATGGAGATACAAGTTGTAATACGAATAGAAATATCCATTTCTAGCCTCTAGATAGATGGAGATACAAGTTGTAATATGAATAGAAATATCCAAAAACAAATACAGTTTCAGAACATGCAGTATACTTACAACATGAAAGATGTACTTACTATACAACAGCAGATTTAAGGATGTGGTTGGTTATATGATATGATATATTGTTAAATCTAAATAAACAAATAAAGTACTGTAAAGTAAAACTTAACAACTATACTATACTTTACCCTATACTAAAAATAAAATAGCCGATCTACAAGCTCACAGCACATGGTGACTCGTTGGGAGCTGCTGGATTGGTTATTTCCGTGGAAGGCTCGCCTCAAAATAGAGACGATAGGGTTACATTTTATTCAGCACATTCAGTACATTTTATTATTTTAGTCATACTTAAAACATAAATGGACCCAATGTTGAATGGCTGATGTTGAAATATATCTTGTAGATATTGTTTTATCAGTCCCTGGCAGGGAAGAATTGTTTCTACTCTTTAGTTTGTTTTAGTCCTTCAATGGTTTGATGCTTGAGGGTTTATTTATTGTATTGCTGTCTTCTATGTCTCCCAAAGCTTTTCTATTGGATTATGATCTGGGCTTTAACTTTGCCATTCTTATAACCTTTTGTTGATTCTATATAGAGTGTTCTGACAGGCTGTATTATGCTTTTGTGTTTGTTTCGGGGTGTTGCAGTTGAGTTGTGTAACTTAGGCAGAGAGATAAAGCAAACTCAATCATTGCCTTGCTGGAAGTTCCACTTACACAATTCATCTTCCAAATTTTGACTGATGGCTCATATTTTCCTTGATTATCCTCAAGGTACAGTGGGGAATTTCTGTTTGATTCAACGATGGCGAGCTGGCCAGGTGCTCCAGACCATAATGCTCTCATCACCATGCTTTACAGGTTCTTTTGCTCAAAGACAGTTATGGGTTTTCATCTAGAATGCCAAACTGGCATCATGGCCAAATAACTCAAGCTGGAACTCATGTATCCATAGCAATGTCCCAGAGCTGCTGGTCTGCTCCCAAGAGCTGTCTGCCAAACGTCAGCCATGCCTTTATAGTTTATATATCATCACTGTCGGGAAGAAACCTTGTATCTAACTGTTTTCAATGTTTTGTTTTTGAAGGTGATATATTAATTTTTTGGAACCCATTTAGACCTGAGGACGATTCTAAAAATGTCTTCTAAATCCTGACAGTTTTCTGAAAAACCTCATGTTTCTGTCAGTGATGCTCAACCTTTTTCATGTCAAGGACCCCCAGAATTATCCGTATTTGGCTGCGGACCCCCTTCTGAAAATATGCAATTCCAGAGACCTCCCAGAAGCAAGGATTTGAGTTAAAAACATCCGCTCTGAAAGAATATATATTCAAAGATTTGCGCCACATTTTCACGATTTTTCAAAGATAGCAGATCTACAAGCTTGTGGGGGGCACTCAGTGGCGCGCTATGAGCTTGTAGATCTGCTATTTTTCAATAGCTATAGCATAACATAATGCTTAAAACACCAAAAGGGGTTCCCGCCAAGAATCTGCTTCCCTGACCTCCCTTGACTCATTCATACACTTTGATAGTGACCATTCTAGACTAAACAGAAGGGGGGACTTTTTTCCACACAACAACTCTAAGGTATATTAGTGACATAGCTCAATGTTGAAAATGTGGGGTGTCAGATGATCAACCAATCAGAATTGACCAGGTCACTGTGACGTCATTGTGATGTCACAGTGATGTCACAGTGATCTGGTCAATAAAGGGCAGGTAGAGCAATAGGGATGTAAATGTGTTTAAGCCACAGAGAGCGGAGGAGTACTTGATTGTTGTCTAAGCTAAGACAAGACAAATGGAAGCAGAGGGAATAAAACATGCAGATCACCTCCCTGAGGAACTAACAAAGTATACGTCACAGCTGGCAGTGGGTGAGCTGTATGTATCGGACAGGGTGGGCAGCGATCATGATGGAGAAGGGACCCAGCACAAGCCCTTCAAGACCCCTCTGAAGGCTCTGTTGTTTGTCGGGAGCAAGAAGCCGTTCCCAACCATCTACGTGGACTCGCAGAAGGAAGGGGAGCGATGGGCGGTGATTTCCAAGACCCAGATGGAGGACGCCAAGAGAGACAAGAAGAAGGTCGAGGACGACGAGAGAAGGGAAAAGAACCTGGAAGAGGCCAAGATAATCACCGTCGAGATGGACGCCAGCCTGCCTGGCCCTGAGACGGTCAAGATCCGTCACATGGGAGCGATGAGAGGCCGGAGGGTCAAAGTTTTTGGATGGGTCAAAGACCTGAGGAGACACGGGAAGAAGCTGCTGTTTGTCGTGCTGAGAGACGGCACGGGAGAACTCCAGTGCGTCCTGACGGACAAGCTGTGTCAGTGTTACGACGCCTTGGTTCTGTCCAGGGAGAGCTCCGTGGCTCTGTACGGAACGCTCCAAGCCGTGCCGCAGGGCAAAGAGGCCCCCGGGGGCCACGAGCTGCACTGCGACTTCTGGGAGCTGATCGGCTTGGCCCCGGCGGGCGGAGCCGACAACATCCTCAACAAGGACTCAGACGTGGACGTGCAGCTGAACAACCGTCACATCATGCTCAGGGGGGACACCGTCTCCAAGACGCTCAAGGTGCGTTCCGCCGTCACACAGTGTTTCAAGGAGCACTACCTCAGCCGGGGATACTGCGAGGTCACCCCGCCCACGCTGGTCCAGACTCAGGTGGAGGGCGGCTCCACTTTGTTCAGCTTCAACTACTTTGGAGAGCAGGCGTACCTGACCCAGACCTCCCAGCTGTACCTGGAGACGTGCCTTCCCGCGCTGGGCGACGTCTTCTGCATCGCCCAGTCCTACCGCGCGGAGAAGTCGCGCACGCGCCGGCACCTGGCCGAGTACACCCACATCGAGGCCGAGTGTCCCTTCATCACCTTCGAGGACCTGCTGGGCAGGCTGGAGGAGCTGGTGGTGGACGTGGTCGACCGCGTGCTGAAGTCTCCTGCCGCCCCTCTGCTCCAGGACCTGAACCCCAACTTCAAGCCTCCCAAGAGGCCCTTCAAGAGGATGAGCTACTCCGACGCCATCGACTGGCTCAGGGAACACCACGTCAAAAAGGCCGACGGCACCTACTACGAGTTCGGAGAGGACATTCCCGAGGCTCCGGAGAGGCAGATGACCGACGCCATCGGCGAGCCCGTCCTGCTGTTCCACTTTCCCGCCGAGATCAAATCGTTCTACATGGAGCGCTGCGCCGACGACCCGCGCCTCACCCAGTCGGTGGACGTGTTGATGCCCAACGTGGGCGAGGTGGTGGGAGCCTCCATGCGTATCTGGAACACGGAAGAGCTCCTGGAGGGGTACAAGAGAGAGAAGATCGACCCGACACGCTACTACTGGTACACCGACCAGAGGAGGTACGGCACCTGTCCCCACGGTGGCTACGGACTGGGCCTGGAGCGCTTCCTCACCTGGATGCTCGACGCCAAGCACATCAGAGACGTGTGTCTGTACCCACGCTTCATACAGCGCTGCCAGCCATGAGCACATTAGAGACGTGTGTCTGTACCCACGCTTCACACAGCGCTGCCAACCATGAGCACATCAGAGACGTGTGTCTGTACCCACAGCGCTGCCAGCCATGAGCACATTAGAGACGTGTGTCTGTACCCACGCTTCACACAGCGCTGCCAGCCATGAGCACATTAGAGACGTGTGTCTGTACCCACGCTTCACACAGCGCTGCCAACCATGAGCACATCAGAGACGTGTGTCTGTACCCACAGCGCTGCCAGCCATGAGCACATCAGAGACGTGTGTCTGTACCCACGCTTCACACAGCGCTGCCAGCCATGAGTACATCAGAGACGTGTGTCTGTACCCACGCTTCACACAGCGCTGCCAACCATGAGCACATCAGAGACGTGTGTCTGTACCCACGCTTCACACAGCGCTGCCAACCATGAGCACATCAGAGACGTGTGTCTGTACCCACGCTTCACACAGCGCTGCCAACCATGAGCACATCAGAGACGTGTGTCTGTACCCACGCTTCACACAGCGCTGCCAACCATGAGCACATCAGAGACATGTGTCTGTACCCACGCTTCACACAGCGCTGCCAACCATGAGCACATCAGAGACGTGTGTCTGTACCCACGCTTCACACAGCGCTGCCAACCATGAGCACATCAGAGACGTGTGTCTGTACCCACGCTTCCTACAGCGCTGCCAACCATGAGCACATCAGAGACGTGTGTCTGTACCCACGCTTCACACAGCGCTGCCAACCATGAGCACATCAGAGACGTGTGTCTGTACCCACGCTTCACACAGCGCTGCCAGCCATGAGCACATCAGAGACGTGTGTCTGTACCCACGCTTCCTACAGCGCTGCCAACCATGAGCACATCAGAGACGTGTGTCTGTACCCACGCTTCACACAGCGCTGCCAGCCATGAGCACATCAGAGACGTGTGTCTGTACCCACGCTTCCTACAGCGCTGCCAACCATGAGCACATCAGAGACGTGTGTCTGTACCCACGCTTCCTACAGCGCTGCCAACCATGAGCACATCAGAGACGTGTGTCTATACCCACAGTGCTGCCAGCCATGAGCACATCAGAGACGTGTGTCTGTACCCACAGCGCTGCCAGCCATGAGCACATCAGAGACGTGTGTCTGTACCCACGCTTCCTACAGCGCTGCCAGCCATGAGCACATCAGAGACGTGTGTCTGTACCTTACAGTATAATAGTAAAGACAGCACCGGATTTCTCCTCCCATCCACTTGCATTAAGTTGCTCAAAAGCGCATGAGGCGATTTCACTCCTCCTTCCGGGTAGGAACAGAGTGCATTCTGGGATGGATTGGGCCAAATCGTGAACGCGCTGTGCCGTTGACTACCATTGCGCCATTTGCGCACGTTCACGTATGAAACATAGCGTTCACATGTCATGGGCCCAATAACATGAGCGTGCGCAATGATAGTCAACGGACCAGTGCTGGCTCGAGCTGCAATGCCAAATTCGGCCACTATGTCCATTTCGCCTCAGGGTTTCCTCCCTGTGCCGTCTCTTAATATATACCCTAAGGTCTGTACCCACGCTCATACAGCTGCACGCCATAAACACGCACACACCAATGCACGTGCACACACACACAAAGGTTTTAAAATAAAGTTTATGTAGGCATAAACTTGCAGTATATATTGTACTTTTGTTGAATACGTTGTTGTTAAAGAATCTTTCTATCAAATAAGTCACTTGATTTATTTCAAACTGTGACTTTAACATTTAAAAAAATCACACCCGTGTGAACTGAGTGGTGTAAGGTCTTATATAGACTGAAGTAATGTCTGACGTAATGAAATCACACCCGTGTTAACTGGGTGACCATAGCAACCATGCTAATTTTTTGGTACGAACAGACAGACAGACAGACAGACACGTAAACTAACAAAGCCAGTTGTAGGAGTGGTTTAATAAAGCTAACCTTGAACCTTGAGGGGTGCCAACTGTGCCACATGATGTCACGAGTGGGGACCTGTTTAAGTCCATAGACTAAAACAGATTGTAATGAACACATTATTAGACTGTGTAGCCCTGTCTTTCCATGAGTGAGTCTCTGTGTAGCCCTGTCTGTCCATGAGTGAGTCTCTTTGGACCTCCTGTCCATGAGTGAGTCTCTTTGGACCTCCTGTCCATGAGTGAGTCTGTGAGTCTCTTTGGACCTCCTGTCCATGAGTGAGTCTCTTTGGACCTCCTGTCCATGAGTGAGTCTGTGAGTCTCTTTGGACCTCCTGTCCATGAGTGAGTCTCTTTGAACCTCCTGTCCATGAGTGAGTCTGTGAGTCTCTTTGGACCTCCTGTCCATGAGTGAGTCTCTTTGGACCTCCTGTCCATGAGTGAGTCTGTGAGTCTCTTTGGACCTCCTGTCCATGAGTGAGTCTCTTTGGACCTCCTGTCCATGAGTGAGTCTCTTTGGACCTCCTGTCCATGAGTGAGTCTGTGAGTCTCTTTGGACCTCCGGTCCATGAGTGAGTCTCTTTGGACCTCCTGTCCATGAGTGAGTCTGTGAGTCTCTTTGGACCTCCTGTCCATGAGTGAGTCTCTTTGGACCTCCTGTCCATGAGTGAGTCTGTGAGTCTCTTTGGACCTCCTGTCCATGAGTGAGTCTCTTTGGACCTCCTGTCCATGAGTGAGTCTCTTTGGACCTCCTTCCTTCTTCAAATAACTTTATTTTTCCTTTCGGAAACGTCTTTTGTGCAGTGGTAAAGACAGCAGAAATCACAGTACACACAAACACAGTTACTATATAAAAGATCATAAAAACAACTTTTAAGAGAGACTACTTAAAAGCATAATATATTAAAAATCTGTTCTATAAGTACTAATAATTAAAAATCTGAATATTTACTGTATGAAACCTATGCGTTCACTATATAGTCCATCAGGTGGAAAAGTGGGGGGTTGTTTGTTAGAGATTCCAACGAGGGGGTGGGGGGGTTCAGCCTAGGCGTTCAAGAGTCTGATGGAGGTGGGCACAAAGCTTGCTGAGCCCCTTTTAGTGAGTTTTGATGCTCTGTATCGCCGGCCTGAGGGCATTAGTTCGTAGTGGTTATGGAGGGTGTCTGTGTTGTCCTCAACTATTTGAGAGGCCTTCTTTATTGTCCGTTTTTTATGGATGCTGCTGAGTGACTCCTGGTCCCTCCCAATGATCTTGCCGCTGATCCTAACCACCCTGTCGAGAGGGTTCCGGTTGATGGCACGCATCACACCAAACCATGATGTGATGTTGAAGGTCATTATGGATTCTACAAAGGACTTGTAGAAGGCCTGCAGGATCGATGGTCGGACCTGAAGCTTCCTCATCTTCCTGAGGAAGAACAGCCTTTGTTGACACTTGGAGTGAATGTTCTCCGCGTTGGTCTTGAATGTGAGCTTATGGTCGATGGTGGTGCCGAGGTATTTGTACTCTTCGACGCGTCCCTAGGAGCGTGTAAAGCAAAAATAATGCCACAATATTCAGTGTCACATATCTCTATAATATCCGTCCAGTTCATCTCGTTATTATGCTGGGCACAGCGTATTGTGTAACATCAAAGAGTGAAATCCTTGAATCTTAAACTGCTGTGTGACACAAGTGCCCTGGGGGGACTTTTCATTCCTTGCCAGATTGAGGACAATTTGTTTAGCCTTTGTTGTAAACTTGTGTTATTGCTTGCTTTTGTCGAAGGGCCTCACCATAATTCAAATGTTGACATTGTTTTTATTCCACAGTGCACTTTTTATGTGTTGATTCCCTTGAATCTTTTTTTTCTTCATACATTGACATGTTTTCTGGGATTGCATTTTTTATGTGTGCTTTTACAATACACTGGAACAACAGCAACAAGCCCAGGCGAAAACCTGGACTGGTCTTAAAATTGAAAGACGACAGTCAGCCTCATTTCAAGTAGTAGTATTAAATTTAGAAGCTCAGCATTTTGTGCACAGACTCCAAAGCTGCTGGTTTTATGTTTGTACCTTACAGTATGTCAGCTGCCTCGAGGCTACTAATGAGTAGCCCTGCATTCTCTCACTGTAGCCCATTAATAGAAGAAGTGCACACAGATCCTTCCTTGCCGTTTATAAATCAAATGCACTGGCGGTGAGCGCATTAAGACAGTTTCAGAATGCACTGGCGGTGAGCGCATTAAGACAGTTTCAGAATGCACTGGCGGTGAGCGCATTAAGACAGTTTCAGAATGCACTGGCGGTGAGCGCATTAAGACAGTTTCAGAATGCACTGGCGGTGAGCGCATTAATTAAGACAGTTTCAGCTGAGCAAACCTTTTCCTCCAATATACTCACAAAATTTGCTGCAGATATTTTCTGTCAATTCATTGTGAAATGTTCATCACAGAATCAGAATCAGTTTTATTGTCACATCACATGTTTACAAGGTAAAGAAGTGGGTGAAATTCGTTTTTGTACATCGTTCCCATCGCAACGTTAATTTCCATAGAAAGAAGAGGGGGGGGGGGGGAGAAGAAGAGGGGTGGGGGGCAAGTGGGAAGGAGATCAAAACAAGAGAGCAACAGAAGGCCAGACAAGTTATCTACATATTTACAAAGTACCTGAGATAATAAAAAAAACTAACTAAGGTGCCTGAGCATAGCAGCAATGTATGTATACTGTGCATGTTATACTTATACTGTGCATATACATATGGACGTTAAGGTGCTTAGAGAAAAAAGAGCAATAACAACACAACAAGAGCAACAATAGAAAAACAAAAAATAGGATACGATAGGACTTTCATTTCTTTTCATTAATTATATATAAATACGGTCTTGGGAGTCTCTTGCTAAGAAAAAAATCACACTCGTGTGAAGTGAAGGGGCGCTCACTGTATTTCATATCGGCCACATGAAGTCTTACGTCGTCATTTAGCGCCCTAAACAAATAGTAAAGTCCATAGACTTGGCTGGCAAATGTTTTACATCATATGTGCTCTAAACAAACATACACTATGAGTAAACAAACATACACTATGAGTAAACAAACATACACTATGAGTAAACAAACATACACTATGAGTAAACAAACATACACTATGAGTAAACAAACATACACTATGAGTAAACAAACATACACTATGAGTAAACAAACACACATTATGGGTTTATAAAATAACATGAGCATTTGTGAATTTGATTTTTTTGAACCATTGCTGCCTTTCAAAACACAAGGCAGCAATGGCAACCAGCTCAGTGGCCTTGTGGTTAACCCATTTAAGCCTGACGTCGAAAAAAAAATGTTTTCTGAAAAACCTTATGTTTCTGTATCAGTGGTGCTCAATATTTCATGTCAAGGACCCCACAAATTATATGTAATATGACTCCGCCGCCCCATCTGAAAATATGTTGTTCCAGGGACCTCTCCAGAAGCAAAGATTTGAGTTAAAGTGTTCACTCGGTAATAATATTTCAAATAATCAAAGATTTGAGGCACATTTTCACGATTTTTCAAAAATAGCAGACCTACAAGTTCATAGCGCGGCAGTGAGCACTATGAGCTTGTAGATCTGCTATTTTTCAATAGCTAAAGTATAACATAATACTTTAAAACACCAAAAGGGGTTCCCGCCCAAAATGGTTAAGTGCCCGTTTAGAGTCCTGAGACCGGGAGGTCTCAGGACTCTAAAAATGGGTGAAGACCCACTGATTACCTAGCCTGGGAGAGAAGTGTTTGTGTGTAGGTGTGTGCGTCAATTTAACGAAGGTGCAGACGATCAGAAATCAGCAGAGACTCAGTGATCGACGTTTGCGCTACTCTATGCCGAATTGAAGTGGACCAGGTAACAGCCTTTTTTTTTCTCCCTGGAAATAAAAACGTCTGGGTTTCCGAGGCTACTGATTAACTGACTGCTGAGTGCTAAGCACCCTGCTTAGTGCTTAGCACTCAGCATCAAGGGCTGGATCGGGGTAGGTCCCTGAGCATCAAGGGGTGGATCGGGGTAGGTCCCTGAGCATCAAGGGGTGGATCGGGGTAGGTCCCTGAGCATCAAGGGCTGGATCGGGGTAGGTCCCTGAGCATCAAGGGCTGGATCGGGGTAGGTCCCTGCGACTTACAGGTACTATAGCGGCATGTCCAGGTGGTGCACTTGTACAGCATGTCCAGGGGGCATGTCCAGGGGGCATGTCCAGGGGGCATGTCCAGGGGGCATGTCCAGGGGGCAGGGGGTGAATTTGTACAACAAGCTGCCTCGGTATCCGGAGGACTCGCCAGTTTACCAACTCGCCGCGATTTAGTGCATTTTAGTTTGACTTCACCTTCATTTAAATTGCATTGAATTGAGAGAGAGAGAGGATAGTTGTTTAGAGTTAACACTAGAGAAAGTAGGAATGGTAAAAGTTTAAACACCAAAGTACCAAAACAATGTCATTCATTAGTAAACAATTCCTGAAATGGTAGGAGGCCAAATGGTAGGCCAATGGTAGGCCAAATGGTAGGCCAAATGGTAGGCCAAATGGTAGGCCAATGGTAGGCCAATGGTAGGCCAATGGTAGGCCAATGGTAGGCCAAATGGTAGGCCAAATGGTAGGCCAAATGGTAGGCCAAATGGTAGGCCAAATGGTAGGCCAAATGGTAGGCCAAATGGTAGAGGCCAAATGGTAGGACAAATGGTAGAGGCCAAATGGTAGGCCAAATGGTAGGCCAAATGGTAGGCCAAATGGTAGGCCAAATGGTAGGCCAAATGGTAGGCCAAATGGTAGGCCAAATGGTAGGCCAAATGGTAGGCCAAATGGTAGAGGCCAAATGGTAGGCCAAATGGTAGAGGCCAAATGGTAGGCCAAATGGTAGGCCAAATGGTAGGCCAAATGGTAGGCCAAATGGTAGGCCAAATGGTAGGCCAAATGGTAGAGGCCAAATGGTAGGCCAAATGGTAGAGGCCAAATGGTAGGCCAAATGGTAGAGGCCAAATGGTAGGCCAAATGGTAGGCCAAATGGTAGGCCAAATGGTAGGCCAAATGGTAGGCCAAATCACACTAGTGTGAAGTCATATTTTGCTCACAAGGCTATTGTGCTATTTTCAGAGCATATATTTTGTGGTTAATTAAAGTGAAACCCTCAGCGTGCCATGTTTAAACCCTGCAGTAAACCTTGATGTCATGCTATATTTGAAACATATAAAAAGGCTCAAGTTATCCTATAGCTATAGCAACTATGAACTATCTCTTAATTATGTGCTATAGCAACTATCTCTTAATTATAATCTATGTCAAATGGTTCTGGCTTCTGAGACATACAGTAATACATAATGATAAGAGGCCATGTGCATTTAAACATACTGAATGGTATAAGAGGCAATTTGTAGAATGAATGAATATGGAAATTACTCAGTGAGGCAAGATCATCGTGCGTGCGTGCGTGCGTGCGTGCGTGCGTGTGTGCGTGCGTGTGTGTAAAAAATGACAGATGATATAATGTCAATGTGATTTAGTTTAATAAAGGATAAAAAAGTGTGATGCTCCATTTAAAAGACATGCTCATTACCAACATTCCCTTTGTCTTTTACACCTGTTTTGTTTCTTTTGGGGGGTTTTTTACTTTATTGAGTCAATCACATGTACAAATCCTTGTAACATAAATATATTTTCTTTTCACATTTGTTGTTCACATGTTTCATGTCACTGTTGTTAGCCGACTTTGACCCATATGTTTATACATGTTTCATGTCACTGTTGTTAGCCGACTTTGACCCATATGTTTTGTGCATACATACAGACCAGCTACATCCCTTCACCTATTTCAAAACAAGAAAACACAAAGGAGAGGAAAAAAAATTAAAATAAAGAAAGAAAAGGATAGGCCCATGTTAAACTAAAAACCTTTCATTTCTTTAATGTATCTGTAGACCTATAGGGGTACGGTACATTTAATACATTTAATGTATCTGTAGACCTATAGGGGTACGGTACATTTAATACATTTAATGTATCTGTAGACCTATAGGGGTTAGGTACATTTAATACATTTAATGTATCTGTAGACCTATAGGGGTACGGTACATTTAATACATTTAATGTATCTGTAGACCTATAGGGGTACGGTACATTTAATACATTTAATGTATCTGTAGACCTATAGGGGTAAGGTACATTTAATACATTTAATGTATCTGTAGACCTATAGGGGTTAGGTACATTTAATGTATCTGTAGACCTATAGGGGTAAGGTACATTTAATACAAAATATACACAAAATATACAGACACAGAAAAAAATAAAAAATGAAAATAACAATAGAAATAAACTAATTAATTGGGTGGGGGGGGGGGGGGGGGTGGGTAGGCTTTGTTAGGCTTTGTTTTGTGATGTTTATAGTTCTTCCATTTCCTTTTTATTCCTCCTTTATTTTTATTACTGAATACTTGGTGAGAACTTCCAAGACTATGTTACTTATTTATTTAAAAGATAGAGAGCTCATCTTTTTTTCAAATAACTTCTCCTTTCTCCATCACATACATGTCTTGTCTTCCACTCTGTCCATCCATCTATCCACTTCTGGTTATTTGTTTTAGAGCTGTCATTCTCAGAATCAAAAACAGATTTGACTTTGTAAACGTTTGGGTCGTGTTCCCAGCAGTATATTATGTTTTTCTAAATTCACAGCTCTCCCAAATATTTGTTCCATTTTTTGTGAAACTTTGGTCCAGAAGGTTTGCATTTTGGGACATGTAAGGAAAATATGGGTGATTGTGATCCGCATTATTCTCCCCACGTTCCCTCCAGCAGCTGGAGTTTAGTGTGTAGCTCTTTGAAGCTTCTTCAAAATGTTCTTCTGAATATTTAATCAAAAGCCAGAATAAAAAAGGAGTGTGCAGTGAAGTGAAGGTAGAGGGTTCACAGCTGGTCTTTTATCTGAAAGGTCCTCCATGAAGAACTGAGGAACCCAGAGCACCAACGATAGCACATCCTCCTCCACTTTGACACTCACATAAAGAGACAGCGGAGTAAAGAGGAAGGGAGGCTGCCGCTGGAAAAAGCCAATGCTCCCTGTGTTGCCATTGTCAGAGCCCAGAGAGACTGTTACAGGGCTGACAGTAGGAGCTATCTCATTGTCAGAGCCCAGAGAGACTGTTACAGGGCTGACAGTAGGAGCTATCTCATTGTCAGAGCCCAGAGAGACTGTTACAGGGCTGACAGTAGGAGCTATCTCATTGTCAGAGCCCAGAGAGACTGTTACAGGGCTGACAGTAGGAGCTATCTCATTGTCAGAGCCCAGAGAGACTGTTACAGGGCTGACAGTAGGAGCTATCTCATTGTCAGAGCCCAGAGAGACTGTTACAGGGCTGACAGTAGGAGCTATCTCATTGTCAGAGCCCAGAGAGGCTGTTACAGGGCTGACAGTAGGAGCTATCTCATTGTCAGAGCCCAGAGAGACTGTTACAGGGCTGACAGTAGGAGCTATCTCATTGTCAGAGCCCAGAGAGACTGTTACAGGGCTGACAGTAGGAGCTATCTCATTGTCAGAGCCCAGAGAGGCTGTTACAGGGCTGACAGTAGGGGCTATCCCATTGTCAGAGCCCAGAGAGACTGTTACAGGGCTGACAGTAGGAGCTATCTCATTGTCAGAGCCCAGAGAGGCTGTTACAGGGCTGACAGTAGGAGCTATCTCATTGTCAGAGCCCAGAGAGACTGTTACAGGGCTGACAGTAGGAGCTATCCCACAAAGAGAAGATTCTGAAAATACACAATGACATATTGTTGCTGTCGGGCTGAATCATTCTATGTCCAAAACTGTTGCTTTTAATCCAATCTAATTATTGTTTTGTCACAGGCTTTTGTTAAAGGTATATTCAGTGATTTCACTTAATTCAAATATCACATATTTTTTCTTATTTTTTGGATAATCCTCCCTACTATAAAGTGTGCATATAAGGAGTTCCTCCCTGTCCCCAGTGAGCCCCTGGGGTCAAAAAACCCTAGTTTCGGTTTGGGCTTTGGGTGGCAAAGCCTTCATCCAATCAGGATGTGAGGGGCCTTCCTCCAATCATTATCGAGTGGGGCGGGCCTTGGTGCACGTGCTGTTGGTCTGTTGTACTTCCCCCACTGTAGAGCGTGTGCATGTGCACATCTTGTTACCGGGGCGGACCGGGGTTTTTTCCAAATCACCCAAATCACTGAATGCTCCTTTAACACTTTTCATTGGTTCAATTTTTATAAAACCCAGACTTTACCACTTTCACTTGAACAATTTCAGAAATAGCTAAAATAGCGGTTCTACGCTCACAACATGTCGCATTGTAATGCGTTGTGAATGAAGCAGTGCAATTTCAGAAAAAACGTAAAAGAAATACGGAGATAAAAGGTTTCTGTTCGACAGTGATGAACTACCTAGAGTGAAGATTAAAAAACAGAATATACTATTCTATCTCCTAAACTATATCTAGCCATCTCATTTTATGGTCCTCTAGCCATCTGCTTGGACCAGGCTATCTGGCATATAGTGAGTCATGTGCTCCTCCATTGCTATTTTCAGCACACTTGGTTCAGACACACCCAGATAGACCCAAAATCACTAAAAACACTTGACATAAATTATGCTTGTTGCACATCGGTATGAGTCCCTGAAGATGAAAATGATGTTGTTGTCGGTCAGAAACCTTATCTCCATATTTTAACTTGTCGTGTCTTTTCCTAAATTAAGGCTATAGTTGATCATAATACAATACACACAAAAGCATCAAAAGTATCAGATCCACATTCCACAAGCTCTACTGTACAAGTCTGTAAAAGTCCCTTTTTTGGGGAACAAATATTTGTAAAATACACAATGACAGTTATACAATTCCAGCACCTACACTAGCATTGTAGAATGAATGAATATGGAAATTACTCAGTTAGTTTGTGTGTGTGTGTGTGTGTGTGTGTGTGTGTGTGTGTGTGTGTGTGTGTGTGTGTGTGTGTGTGTGTGTGTGTGTGTGTGTGTGTGTGTGTGTGTGTGTGTGTGTGTGTCAGACATGGGCAGTATTTGAAATACATGTATTTGAAATACGTATTTGAAATACTTTTTTGTATTTTGTAATTTGTATTTTGCTGGGATGGAAGAAATGAGATGTATTTTGTATCTAGATACTTTCAGATCTAGTATTTTCTGTATTTCAAATACATAAAATACTTTTTAATGTCATTTTACACAGCCTCAGGTTTAAACTGTAGGGGCAAAACACATAACCTGACTCCGCCAGATGGGGCAGCAGAGAGTACACTGGGTTCCCCCCTCCTGCTCCCATCTGGGAACTCTCAGGCAGACTTGATGCCCGGCCACAAAACGGCCTGGCCAATCAGGTAGCAGCTAGAGGCGGGATAGCCGCTGCTGATTGGCCAGGCCGTTTGAGGCCTGGCAAGGAACGGTGAGCACAGGGCGGGCGGAGCCGTGGGGGCTTTTTACGTTATTTGCGCAGTGAGTGTAACACTGCTCAATGGTGAAATCTTCCGCCAACAGCGTACCTTAGTGATCAGAATCAAGGACAGGCCTATCGTAGTAGACATTTCCACCACGCGGAAACGCCCCCCTTTCAAAGTGGGGGGGCGGCGGGGGTGTGTATATATATATATATATATATATATATATATATATATATATATATACAATTGAGTTTTTTTTTATCCTTGTGTTTGTATCTATAATTTCCAGGGGCTATGCTTAAGTTTGTGACTAAAGCCACAACACAGCCTCCCCATTGGGAGCACTGTTTATACCAGTCAGTCTGTCATACCATCCCTCCCCACTGGGGGCGCTGTTTATACCAGTATCTCTGTCATACCATCCCTCCCCACTGGGGGCGCTGTTTATACCAGTCAGTCTGTCATACCATCCCTCCCCACTGGGGGCGCTGTTTATACCATCCCTCTACACTGCGGGTGCTGTTTATACCATCCCTCCCCACTGGGGACGCTGTTTATACCAGTCTCTCTGTCATAGCATCCCTCTCCACTGGGGGCACTGTTTATACCAGTCAGTCTGTCATACCATCCCTCCCCACTGGGGGCGCTGTTTATACCATCCCTCTACACTGGGGGTGCTGTTTATACCATCCCTCCCCACTGGGGACGCTGTTTATACCAGTCTCTCTGTCATAGCATCCCTCTCCACTGGGGGCACTGTTTATACCAGTCAGTCTGTCATACCATCTCTCCCCACTGGGGGTGCTGTTTATACCATCCCTCTACACTGGGGGTGCTGTTTATACCATCCCTCCCCACTGGGGACGCTGTTTATACCAGTCTCTCTGTCATAGCATCCCTCTCCACTGGGGGCACTGTTTATACCAGTCAGTCTGTCATACCATCCCTCCCCACTGGGGGCACTGTTTATACCAGTCTGTCATACCATCCCTCCCCACTGGGGTGCTGTTTATACCAGTCTGTCATACCATCCCTCCCCACTGGGGGCGCTGTTTATACCAGTCTGTCATACCATCCCTCTACACTGGGGGCGCTGTTTATACCAGTCGGTCATACCATCCCTCCCCACTGGGGGCGCTGTTTATACCAGTCTGTCATACCATCCCTCTACACCGGGGGCGCTGTTTATACCAGTCAGTCTGTCATACACAGACAGACAGACAGACAGACAGACAGACAATAAATGTTTATACCTTATTCTGCTCTGTTTGTCTACTTAAAACTGTTTTAAACTGTTTCAAAACCCCCCATTTTTTCATGGGGGGCCCCCTTGCTACAATCATGCTTAGGGCCCCTTGGAGGCCAGAATCGGCACTGCATGTGCACATCTTGTTACCGGGGAAGACGGGGGGGTTTTCCAAATCACTGAATGCTCCTTTAATTGATAATCTATTCATCTTAGTCATTAGTATCTTGTTTACTTATCTTGTTTTTTATTGTTGGTTTAAATGTAAATTGGTGGTAGGCCTAATCAATCAATCAATCAATCTCTTTCTACATTTTTCTTGAGGTAGAAGTCAAAGAGGAGTGACAGTGATGAATCAGATGGCCAATCAATTCCTTTGTGG
>NC_136808.1:61303785-61438785 GCF_951216825.1 Electrona antarctica | reverse complement strand
CCAGGGAGAGTGGAGGAGCCCCAGGGAGAGTGGAGGAGCCCCAGGGAGAGTGGAGGAGCCCCAGGGAGAGTGGAGGAGCCCCAGGGAGAGTGGAGGAGCCCCAGGGAGAGTGGAGGAGCCCCAGGGAGAGTGGAGGAGCCCCAGGGAGAGTGGAGGAGAATCACTGCCCCAGGGAGAGTGGAGGAGCCCCAGGGAGAGTGGAGGAGAATCACTGCCCCAGGGAGAGTGGAGGAGCCCCAGGGAGAGTGGAGGAGCCCCAGGGAGAGTGGAGGAGCCCCAGGGAGAGTGGAGGAGCCCCAGGGAGAGTGGAGGAGCCCCAGGGAGAGTGGAGGAGCCCCAGGGAGAGTGGAGGAGCCCCAGGGAGAGTGGAGGAGCCCCAGGGAGAGTGGAGGAGCCCCAGGGAGAGAGGAGGAGCCCCAGGGAGAGTGGAGGAGCCCCAGGGAGAGTGGAGGAGCCCCAGGGAGAGTGGAGGAGCCCCAGGGAGAGTGGAGGAGAATCACTGCCCCAGGGAGAGTGGAGGAGCCCCAGGGAGAGTGGAGGAGCCCCAGGGAGAGTGGAGGAGAATCACTGCCCCAGGGAGAGTGGAGGAGCCCCAGGGAGAGTGGAGGAGCCCCAGGGAGAGTGGAGGAGAATCACTGCCCCAGGGAGAGTGGAGGAGCCCCAGGGAGAGTGGAGGAGAATCACTGCCCCAGGGAGAGTGGAGGAGCCCCAGGGAGAGTGGAGGAGCCCCAGGGAGAGTGGAGGAGAATCACTGCCCCAGGGAGAGTGGAGGAGCCCCAGGGAGAGTGGAGGAGCCCCAGGGAGAGTGGAGGAGAATCACTGCCCCAGGGAGAGTGGAGGAGCCCCAGGGAGAGTGGAGGAGCCCCAGGGAGAGTGGAGGAGCCCCAGGGAGAGTGGAGGAGCCCCAGGGAGAGTGGAGGAGAATCACTGCCCCAGGGAGAGTGGAGGAGCCCCAGGGAGAGTGGAGGAGCCCCAGGGAGAGTGGAGGAGCCCCAGGGAGAGTGGAGGAGCCCCAGGGAGAGTGGAGGAGAATCACTGCCCCAGGGAGAGTGGAGGAGCCCCAGGGAGAGTGGAGGAGAATCACTGCCCCAGGGAGAGTGGAGGAGCCCCAGGGAGAGTGGAGGAGAATCACTGCCCCAGGGAGAGTGGAGGAGCCCCAGGGAGAGTGGAGGAGAATCACTGCCCCAGGGAGAGTGGAGGAGCCCCAGGGAGAGTGGAGGAGAATCACTGCCCCAGGGAGAGTGGAGGAGCCCCAGGGAGAGTGGAGGAGAATCACTGCCCCAGGGAGAGTGGAGGAGCCCCAGGGAGAGTGGAGGAGAATCACTGCCCCAGGGAGAGTGGAGGAGCCCCAGGGAGAGTGGAGGAGAATCACTCAGATTAAGGACAATAACATTGCCCCAGGGAGAGTGGAGGAGAATCACTCAGATTAAGGACAATAACATTGCCCCAGGGAGAGTGGAGGAGAATCACTCAGATTAAGGACAATAACATTGCCCCAGGGAGAGTGGAGGAGAATCACTCAGATTAAGGACAACAACATTGCCCCAGGGAGAGTGGAGGAGCCCCAGGGAGAGTGGAGGAGAATCACTGCCCCAGGGAGAGTGGAGGAGCCCCAGGGAGAGTGGAGGAGAATCACTGCCCCAGGGAGAGTGGAGGAGCCCCAGGGAGAGTGGAGGAGCCCCAGGGAGAGTGGAGGAGCCCCAGGGAGAGTGGAGGAGCCCCAGGGAGAGTGGAGGAGAATCACTGCCCCAGGGAGAGTGGAGGAGCCCCAGGGAGAGTGGAGGAGCCCCAGGGAGAGTGGAGGAGCCCCAGGGAGAGTGGAGGAGCCCCAGGGAGAGTGGAGGAGCCCCAGGGAGAGTGGAGGAGCCCCAGGGAGAGTGGAGGAGAATCACTGCCCCAGGGAGAGTGGAGGAGCCCCAGGGAGAGTGGAGGAGCCCCAGGGAGAGTGGAGGAGAATCACTGCCCCAGGGAGAGTGGAGGAGCCCCAGGGAGAGTGGAGGAGAATCACTGCCCCAGGGAGAGTGGAGGAGCCCCAGGGAGAGTGGAGGAGCCCCAGGGAGAGTGGAGGAGAATCACTGCCCAGGGAGAGTGGAGGAGCCCCAGGGAGAGTGGAGGAGCCCCAGGGAGAGTGGAGGAGAATCACTGCCCCAGGGAGAGTGGAGGAGAATCACTGCCCCAGGGAGAGTGGAGGAGCCCCAGGGAGAGTGGAGGAGAATCACTGCCCCAGGGAGAGTGGAGGAGCCCCAGGGAGAGTGGAGGAGAATCACTGCCCCAGGGAGAGTGGAGGAGCCCCAGGGAGAGTGGAGGAGCCCCAGGGAGAGTGGAGGAGCCCCAGGGAGAGTGGAGGAGCCCCAGGGAGAGTGGAGGAGCCCCAGGGAGAGTGGAGGAGCCCCAGGGAGAGAGGAGGAGCCCCAGGGAGAGTGGAGGAGCCCCAGGGAGAGTGGAGGAGCCCCAGGGAGAGTGGAGGAGCCCCAGGGAGAGTGGAGGAGCCCCAGGGAGAGTGGAGGAGAATCACTGCCCCAGGGAGAGTGGAGGAGCCCCAGGGAGAGTGGAGGAGCCCCAGGGAGAGTGGAGGAGAATCACTGCCCCAGGGAGAGTGGAGGAGCCCCAGGGAGAGTGGAGGAGAATCACTGCCCCAGGGAGAGTGGAGGAGCCCCAGGGAGAGTGGAGGAGCCCCAGGGAGAGTGGAGGAGAATCACTGCCCCAGGGAGAGTGGAGGAGCCCCAGGGAGAGTGGAGGAGCCCCAGGGAGAGTGGAGGAGAATCACTGCCCCAGGGAGAGTGGAGGAGCCCCAGGGAGAGTGGAGGAGCCCCAGGGAGAGTGGAGGAGAATCACTGCCCCAGGGAGAGTGGAGGAGCCCCAGGGAGAGTGGAGGAGCCCCAGGGAGAGTGGAGGAGAATCACTGCCCCAGGGAGAGTGGAGGAGCCCCAGGGAGAGTGGAGGAGCCCCAGGGAGAGTGGAGGAGCCCCAGGGAGAGTGGAGGAGCCCCAGGGAGAGTGGAGGAGAATCACTGCCCCAGGGAGAGTGGAGGAGCCCCAGGGAGAGTGGAGGAGCCCCAGGGAGAGTGGAGGAGCCCCAGGGAGAGTGGAGGAGCCCCAGGGAGAGTGGAGGAGCCCCAGGGAGAGTGGAGGAGAATCACTGCCCCAGGGAGAGTGGAGGAGCCCCAGGGAGAGTGGAGGAGCCCCAGGGAGAGTGGAGGAGCCCCAGGGAGAGTGGAGGAGAATCACTGCCCCAGGGAGAGTGGAGGAGCCCCAGGGAGAGTGGAGGAGAATCACTGCCCCAGGGAGAGTGGAGGAGCCCCAGGGAGAGTGGAGGAGAATCACTGCCCCAGGGAGAGTGGAGGAGCCCCAGGGAGAGTGGAGGAGAATCACTGCCCCAGGGAGAGTGGAGGAGCCCCAGGGAGAGTGGAGGAGAATCACTGCCCCAGGGAGAGTGGAGGAGCCCCAGGGAGAGTGGAGGAGAATCACTCAGATTAAGGACAATAACATTGCCCCAGGGAGAGTGGAGGAGAATCACTCAGATTAAGGACAATAACATTGCCCCAGGGAGAGTGGAGGAGAATCACTCAGATTAAGGACAATAACATTGCCCCAGGGAGAGTGGAGGAGAATCACTCAGATTAAGGACAACAACATTGCCCCAGGGAGAGTGGAGGAGCCCCAGGGAGAGTGGAGGAGAATCACTGCCCCAGGGAGAGTGGAGGAGCCCCAGGGAGAGTGGAGGAGAATCACTGCCCCAGGGAGAGTGGAGGAGCCCCAGGGAGAGTGGAGGAGCCCCAGGGAGAGTGGAGGAGCCCCAGGGAGAGTGGAGGAGCCCCAGGGAGAGTGGAGGAGCCCCAGGGAGAGTGGAGGAGCCCCAGGGAGAGTGGAGGAGAATCACTGCCCCAGGGAGAGTGGAGGAGCCCCAGGGAGAGTGGAGGAGCCCCAGGGAGAGTGGAGGAGAATCACTGCCCCAGGGAGAGTGGAGGAGCCCCAGGGAGAGTGGAGGAGAATCACTGCCCCAGGGAGAGTGGAGGAGCCCCAGGGAGAGTGGAGGAGCCCCAGGGAGAGTGGAGGAGAATCACTGCCCCAGGGAGAGTGGAGGAGCCCCAGGGAGAGTGGAGGAGCCCCAGGGAGAGTGGAGGAGAATCACTGCCCCAGGGAGAGTGGAGGAGAATCACTGCCCCAGGGAGAGTGGAGGAGCCCCAGGGAGAGTGGAGGAGAATCACTGCCCCAGGGAGAGTGGAGGAGCCCCAGGGAGAGTGGAGGAGAATCACTGCCCCAGGGAGAGTGGAGGAGCCCCAGGGAGAGTGGAGGAGAATCACTGCCCCAGGGAGAGTGGAGGAGCCCCAGGGAGAGTGGAGGAGCCCCAGGGAGAGTGGAGGAGAATCACTGCCCCAGGGAGAGTGGAGGAGCCCCAGGGAGAGTGGAGGAGAATCACTGCCCCAGGGAGAGTGGAGGAGCCCCAGGGAGAGTGGAGGAGCCCCAGGGAGAGTGGAGGAGCCCCAGGGAGAGTGGAGGAGCCCCAGGGAGAGTGGAGGAGAATCACTGCCCCAGGGAGAGTGGAGGAGCCCCAGGGAGAGTGGAGGAGCCCCAGGGAGAGTGGAGGAGCCCCAGGGAGAGTGGAGGAGAATCACTGCCCCAGGGAGAGTGGAGGAGCCCCAGGGAGAGTGGAGGAGAATCACTGCCCCAGGGAGAGTGGAGGAGCCCCAGGGAGAGTGGAGGAGCCCCAGGGAGAGTGGAGGAGAATCACTGCCCCAGGGAGAGTGGAGGAGCCCCAGGGAGAGTGGAGGAGCCCCAGGGAGAGTGGAGGAGAATCACTGCCCCAGGGAGAGTGGAGGAGCCCCAGGGAGAGTGGAGGAGAATCACTGCCCCAGGGAGAGTGGAGGAGCCCCAGGGAGAGTGGAGGAGAATCACTGCCCCAGGGAGAGTGGAGGAGAATCACTGCCCCAGGGAGAGTGGAGGAGCCCCAGGGAGAGTGGAGGAGAATCACTGCCCCAGGGAGAGTGGAGGAGCCCCAGGGAGAGTGGAGGAGAATCACTGCCCCAGGGAGAGTGGAGGAGAATCACTGCCCCAGGGAGAGTGGAGGAGAATCACTGCCCCAGGGAGAGTGGAGGAGCCCCAGGGAGAGTGGAGGAGAATCACTGCCCCAGGGAGAGTGGAGGAGCCCCAGGGAGAGTGGAGGAGAATCACTGCCCCAGGGAGAGTGGAGGAGCCCCAGGGAGAGTGGAGGAGAATCACTGCCCCAGGGAGAGTGGAGGAGCCCCAGGGAGAGTGGAGGAGAATCACTGCCCCAGGGAGAGTGGAGGAGCCCCAGGGAGAGTGGAGGAGAATCACTGCCCCAGGGAGAGTGGAGGAGCCCCAGGGAGAGTGGAGGAGAATCACTGCCCCAGGGAGAGTGGAGGAGAATCACTGCCCCAGGGAGAGTGGAGGAGAATCACTGCCCCAGGGAGAGTGGAGGAGCCCCAGGGAGAGTGGAGGAGAATCACTGCCCCAGGGAGAGTGGAGGAGCCCCAGGGAGAGTGGAGGAGAATCACTGCCCCAGGGAGAGTGGAGGAGCCCCAGGGAGAGTGGAGGAGAATCACTGCCCCAGGGAGAGTGGAGGAGCCCCAGGGAGAGTGGAGGAGAATCACTGCCCCAGGGAGAGTGGAGGAGCCCCAGGGAGAGTGGAGGAGAATCACTGCCCCAGGGAGAGTGGAGGAGAATCACTGCCCCAGGGAGAGTGGAGGAGAATCACTGCCCCAGGGAGAGTGGAGGAGCCCCAGGGAGAGTGGAGGAGAATCACTGCCCCAGGGAGAGTGGAGGAGCCCCAGGGAGAGTGGAGGAGAATCACTGCCCCAGGGAGAGTGGAGGAGCCCCAGGGAGAGTGGAGGAGAATCACTGCCCCAGGGAGAGTGGAGGAGCCCCAGGGAGAGTGGAGGAGAATCACTGCCCCAGGGAGAGTGGAGGAGCCCCAGGGAGAGTGGAGGAGAATCACTGCCCCAGGGAGAGTGGAGGAGCCCCAGGGAGAGTGGAGGAGAATCACTGCCCCAGGGAGAGTGGAGGAGCCCCAGGGAGAGTGGAGGAGAATCACTGCCCCAGGGAGAGTGGAGGAGCCCCAGGGAGAGTGGAGGAGAATCACTGCCCCAGGGAGAGTGGAGGAGCCCCAGGGAGAGTGGAGGAGCCCCAGGGAGAGTGGAGGAGAATCACTGCCCCAGGGAGAGTGGAGGAGCCCCAGGGAGAGTGGAGGAGCCCCAGGGAGAGTGGAGGAGAATCACTGCCCCAGGGAGAGTGGAGGAGCCCCAGGGAGAGTGGAGGAGCCCCAGGGAGAGTGGAGGAGAATCACTGCCCCAGGGAGAGTGGAGGAGCCCCAGGGAGAGTGGAGGAGCCCCAGGGAGAGTGGAGGAGAATCACTGCCCCAGGGAGAGTGGAGGAGCCCCAGGGAGAGTGGAGGAGCCCCAGGGAGAGTGGAGGAGAATCACTGCCCCAGGGAGAGTGGAGGAGCCCCAGGGAGAGTGGAGGAGCCCCAGGGAGAGTGGAGGAGCCCCAGGGAGAGTGGAGGAGCCCCAGGGAGAGTGGAGGAGAATCACTGCCCCAGGGAGAGTGGAGGAGCCCCAGGGAGAGTGGAGGAGCCCCAGGGAGAGTGGAGGAGAATCACTGCCCCAGGGAGAGTGGAGGAGCCCCAGGGAGAGTGGAGGAGAATCACTGCCCCAGGGAGAGTGGAGGAGAATCACTGCCCCAGGGAGAGTGGAGGAGCCCCAGGGAGAGTGGAGGAGAATCACTGCCCCAGGGAGAGTGGAGGAGCCCCAGGGAGAGTGGAGGAGCCCCAGGGAGAGTGGAGGAGAATCACTGCCCCAGGGAGAGTGGAGGAGCCCCAGGGAGAGTGGAGGAGCCCCAGGGAGAGTGGAGGAGAATCACTGCCCCAGGGAGAGTGGAGGAGCCCCAGGGAGAGTGGAGGAGCCCCAGGGAGAGTGGAGGAGAATCACTGCCCCAGGGAGAGTGGAGGAGCCCCAGGGAGAGTGGAGGAGCCCCAGGGAGAGTGGAGGAGAATCACTGCCCCAGGGAGAGTGGAGGAGCCCCAGGGAGAGTGGAGGAGCCCCAGGGAGAGTGGAGGAGAATCACTGCCCCAGGGAGAGTGGAGGAGCCCCAGGGAGAGTGGAGGAGCCCCAGGGAGAGTGGAGGAGCCCCAGGGAGAGTGGAGGAGCCCCAGGGAGAGTGGAGGAGAATCACTGCCCCAGGGAGAGTGGAGGAGCCCCAGGGAGAGTGGAGGAGCCCCAGGGAGAGTGGAGGAGCCCCAGGGAGAGTGGAGGAGAATCACTGCCCCAGGGAGAGTGGAGGAGCCCCAGGGAGAGTGGAGGAGCCCCAGGGAGAGTGGAGGAGCCCCAGGGAGAGTGGAGGAGCCCCAGGGAGAGTGGAGGAGCCCCAGGGAGAGTGGAGGAGAATCACTGCCCCAGGGAGAGTGGAGGAGCCCCAGGGAGAGTGGAGGAGAATCACTGCCCCAGGGAGAGTGGAGGAGCCCCAGGGAGAGTGGAGGAGAATCACTGCCCCAGGGAGAGTGGAGGAGCCCCAGGGAGAGTGGAGGAGAATCACTGCCCCAGGGAGAGTGGAGGAGCCCCAGGGAGAGTGGAGGAGAATCACTCAGATTAAGGACAATAACATTGCCCCAGGGAGAGTGGAGGAGAATCACTCAGATTAAGGACAATAACATTGCCCCAGGGAGAGTGGAGGAGAATCACTCAGATTAAGGACAATAACATTGCCCCAGGGAGAGTGGAGGAGAATCACTCAGATTAAGGACAACAACATTGCCCCAGGGAGAGTGGAGGAGCCCCAGGGAGAGTGGAGGAGAATCACTGCCCCAGGGAGAGTGGAGGAGCCCCAGGGAGAGTGGAGGAGAATCACTGCCCCAGGGAGAGTGGAGGAGCCCCAGGGAGAGTGGAGGAGAATCACTCAGATTAAGGACAATAACATTGCCCCAGGGAGAGTGGAGGAGAATCACTCAGATTAAGGACAATAACATTGCCCCAGGGAGAGTGGAGGAGAATCACTCAGATTAAGGACAATAACATTGCCCCAGGGAGAGTGGAGGAGAATCACTGCCCCAGGGAGAGTGGAGGAGCCCCAGGGAGAGTGGAGGAGAATCACTGCCCCAGGGAGAGTGGAGGAGCCCCAGGGAGAGTGGAGGAGAATCACTGCCCCAGGGAGAGTGGAGGAGCCCCAGGGAGAGTGGAGGAGAATCACTGCCCCAGGGAGAGTGGAGGAGCCCCAGGGAGAGTGGAGGAGAATCACTGCCCCAGGGAGAGTGGAGGAGAATCACTGCCCCAGGGAGAGTGGAGGAGAATCACTCAGATTAAGGACAACAACATTGCCCCAGGGAGAGTGGAGGAGAATCACTCAGATTAATGACAACAACATTGCCCCAGGGAGAGTGGAGGAGAATCACTGCCCCAGGGAGAGTGGAGGAGAATCACTGCCCCAGGGAGAGTGGAGGAGCCCCAGGGAGAGTGGAGGAGAATCACTCGGAGTGATTGATACGTTATTTATGAGGTGATGAGGTGCTAACATCTGTCCATGGCTGAGCGCCACGCTGCTGTAGTGGAGAGGTGACCTCTGTCCCACCTGGAACACAGATGACATTCTCTCTGAAAGATTCCAGGTTGCCACAGTTCCCTGTGGCAACCTGGAGCACCTGTGGGAGTCTGGTCCACTATACAGTTAGTTATTTCACCTGTTGCGTTCTAAGTCACTGTGACATTGTCTCCAGAATATGCTATAGTTATTATACTTGTTTCTAAGTACTTTACAGAGGATGTACTTTACAGAATATACCGTTTAGAATTCAGAAGGCAGGACAAAGCTCAGTAACAGCCCTGGTCAACTTGCTTGCCCATTTTACAGCTACAGCCAAGGTAATGCTATGCATGGCAGCAATACTTAGTGCCATGTTTTAACATCAGGTTGAAGCATTAACTCTTCTTTAGTGACCTAGAAAAGCTGCATCAGCCGCAGATAGAATCCTCACATGGACCTCAAGACATGATCCCATTACCGCCGTATTACACATTCTTCACCGGCTCCTCATAAGTGCTCAAATCGATTACAAATAGAAGTCCTGCTTCTACTAAAGTTGCAACGGCATTAAATGTTTTGCCTGGCAGTACATTCCTGATTTACTGACTCCCACCAGAGACCTCCTTTAACTCTCCGGTCACCAGAGACCTCCTTTAACTCTCCGGTCACCAGAGACCTCCTTTAACTCTCCGGTCACCAGAGACCTCCTTTAACTCTCCGGTCACCAGAGACCTCCTTTAACTCTCCGGTCACCAGAGACCTCCTTTAACTCTCCGGTCACCAGAGACCTCCTTTAACTCTCCGGTCACCAGAGAGCTCCTTTAACTCTCCGGTCACCAGAGACCTCCTTTAACTCTCCGGTCACCAGAGACCTCCTTTAACTCTCCGGTCACCAGAGACCTCCTTTAACTCTCCGGTCACCAGAGACCTCCTTTAACTCTCCGGTCACCAGAGACCTCCTTTAACTCTCCGGTCACCAGAGACCTCCTTTAACTCTCCGGTCACCAGAGACCTCCTTTAACTCTCCGGTCACCAGAGACCTCCTTTAACTCTCCGTCACCAGATGCATTTGTTTGAGCTGGTTGCAAAGAAGGGTAGCTAGGATGTTTTCATGGAAACCTCTCTCCTTTTGGGAGAGTTGGGACATCAAACATGATCTTTAGGTCACATGTCTAATAATAATAATAATGCATTTTATTTATAAAGTGCTTTACATTCTTAATTTCTTACAAATCTCAAAGTGCTACAAAGATTAAAAGCGAAAACATGGCAAAAGAAATAAAATAAAATACAATAAAAGAAGCGTAAGCAACATCATAAGCAGTAAAACATGTTTAGGGAAAAGCTTTCTTAAGTCTATTCTTCAAAGAGTCAGTGGACTGTGGTGCTCTCAGGTAAGGCTGTGTGGCAGAAGGCCCGGTCGCCCATGGTGCGGAGGTTGGTGTGGGGGACAGGGAGAGAGTTCCACAGACATGGGGCTGTGTGGCAGAAGGCCCGGTCGCCCATGGTGCGGAGGGAGAGAGTTCCACAGACAAGGGGCTGTGTGGCAGAAGGCCCGGTCGCCCATGGTGCGGAGGGAGAGAGTTCCACAGACAAGGGGCTGTGTGGCAGAAGGCCCGGTCGCCCATGGTGCGGAGGGAGAGCGTTCCACAGACAAGGGGCTGTGTGGCAGAAGGCCCGGTCGCCCATGGTGCGGAGGGAGAGAGTTCCACAGACAAGGGGCTGTGTGGCAGAAGGCCCGGTCGCCCATGGTGCGGAGGGAGAGCGTTCCACAGACAAGGGGCTGTGTGGCAGAAGGCCCGGTCGCCCATGGTGCGGAGGGAGAGAGTTCCACAGACAAGGGGCTGTGTGGCAGAAGGCCCGGTCGCCCATGGTGCGGAGGTTGGTGTGGGGGACAGGGAGAGAGTTCCACAGACATGGGGCTGTGTGGCAGAAGGCCAGGTCGCCCATGGTGCGGAGGTTGGTGTGGGGGACAGGGAGAGAGTTCCACAGACATGGGGCTGTGTGGCAGAAGGCCCGGTCGCCCATGGTGCGGAGGTTGGTGTGGGGGACAGGGAGAGAGTTCCACAGACATGGGGCTGTGTGGCAGAAGGCCCGGTCGCCCATGGTGCGGAGGGAGAGAGTTCCACAGACATGGGGCTGTGTGGCAGAAGGCCCGGTCGCCCATGGTGCGGAGGTTACATGGGGCTGTGTGGCAGAAGGCCCGGTCGCCCATGGGGCTGTGTGGCAGAAGGCCCGGTCGCCCATGGTGCGGAGGTTACAAGGGGCTGTGTGGCAGAAGGCCCGGTCGCCCATGGTGAGGAGATTGGTGTGGGGGACGGGCAGAAGATGGGTGTTGGAGGAGCGGAGGCTTCGAGTGGCGGGTTTAGGGGCGATGAGTTCTTTGAGGTAGGGGGGGGGGGGCATTTCCGTAGATGCACTGGTGTGTAAGAAGGGAGATCTTGTATTAAGTCCTGAAGGACTGAATACGGGTTAGGGTTTATTGCATTCTAGGGTCTGCTTCACTTCTCATCCTCCAGCCATTGCTTTTAACTTCTCTCTAGTCCTAATTAATAGGCTGTTGAGCTCCCCTTGCAAGTCACATTCAGACACACACTACACAGTGCGTGCGTGCGTGCGTGCGTGCGTGCGTGCGTGTTCACACACGCGATGTGCTACTACTCTTTGTAGTAGCTTACTAGGGTATGTGGAGTGCAGCACTTTATCATGTTGTGGCTGCTGTGCTCTTGCATGGTGTCAGGCAGTCATCTATGCAGTGTAATTTGAAACCCCTTGGGTTCTCACAGAACTTTTCTTAGGTCATAGTTTTCTAAATAAATCTTGTTGTGTGTCCTACATGTGTAATGTGTTAGTTCTACTGTACCTCGTTTTAACACATTGGCTGCCACTAAAGTCCTCCATCGCTAGTCGATGGAGTGCTGGCCGGATGCACAGAGCTATTATTTTGAAAACCCTCGCTTTCACTTCCCCCAAAAAGAACATCAGGAAGCAAAACGTTTTTTGCTACCAAAGGTTTGGTAGCAAAATCTACCAAACCTTTATTTCTCTTCAGAAGCGTTAATATTGTAACCGCTAGTTTAGTACGATCATTTAGTACGATCATGTTACTTAATGGAAGTGGTTTTACTTTTGAGCACAGTACTTGCCTGAGGAAATATGTGACCGGGTCTTTTTTTCATTTTTTTACAGATTATTAAAGTACAGAATGTAAGCTTTCATATGATGTATCATTCAATGAAATTGGAAAATATTTAAAGGAGATATGACCATTTTAAAATGATTGTGCCGTTTTACCCAAAGCTGAGAAAATCCCCTGAACGTTCACAACATTTCAACACCTAGAGCTGGCTAGCCTACCTTCACTTATAAATGTATACATTTAATTTGCCCAAATCAATAATCTGTTGGAATGAAAACTTTCTTCAACATTCAAGCTGTGTTAATATGAAAAAAAAACGAAAATAATTTTGCTAGACCTGGTCACATATAGCCAACTGTAGAGTACAGTACATATACAGTTGTTATTGCGTCTCAAAGCATAACAAAACATAGTAAAAGGTGCATATTTAAACAATAGGTTTGTGTGATTTATTTAGTGAGGTGCTTTGTTTTGGAGTGCAGTGGCCTTGTGGTTAGAGTGTCCGCCCTGAGACTGGGAGGTCGGGGTTCGATCCCTGGCCGGGTCATACCAAAGACTCTAAAAATGGGACCCAATTCCTCCCTGCTTGACACTCAGCATCAAGGTGTACTTGTACATCAAGCTGCCTCATGCTACAGAAACAGGAGATAGGCTCCTGCCCTATGGGCCTCATGGCTCGGCAAGGCTACTTACTTTTACTACTACTACTTTTGTTTTGGAGTTGCAGTTCTGCCTCATCTGTATTCAGATGGTGAAGTGATCCACGATGCAGAACCATGCTTCCCAGTCAGCTGCTGTATGTGGCATGTCAGCCACTTTGCTCCTTGGAATTCATTGACACCCTCCTCTCCTCTCCTCTCCTCTCCTCTCCTCTCCTCGGCATCGCTCCCGTATGCTTTTGGGTTTCCTACATTAGCATAAGAGCATCCCGCTGATTGTACAGTAATGACAATCACTGACCCCTAATGAGACCTTACAAGATAGTCTGTGGCAGAAAGGATGTGTCCATCCTGATGTGGGTCTGTCTACAGAGGTGCACTGATAATATACGTATAAGTTTGACTAAAACCATATGGATGCGTCTATGCATCCTCTGTACTGTATACTGTACAGGGCGGGAACCCCTTTTGGTGTTTTAACCCATTTAGGCCTGACGTCGAAATAAGAAAAACATTCGCTCTGAAAGAATATATATTCAAAGATGTGTGCCGCATTTTTTACGATTTTTCAAAAATAGCAGACCTACAAGCTCGTAGCGCGCCACTCGGTGCCACGCTATGAGCTTGTAGATCTGCTATTTTTCAATAGCTAAAGTAGAACAAAATGCTTAGTTAAAACACCAAAAGGGGTTACCGTCCAGAATGGGTTAACCAATTATTTTAAACTTTATCTATTGATAGATAGCAGATCTACAAGCTCATAGCGTGGCACCGAGTGCCGAGCTACGAGCTTGTAGATCTGCTATTTTTGAAAAAACGTTAACATGTGGTGCAAATCTTTGAATAGATTCTTTCACAATGAACGTTTTAACTCATACCTTTGCTTATGGGGCGTCCCCGAAACTACATATTTTCAGATGGGGGTCTGCGGCCAAATTCCGATAATTCTAGGGGTCCTTGACATGAAACAGGTTGAGTTCCACTGACATAGAAACATTTTTAGAAGCCTTTTTTTAATCTGCCTCATGGGTAAAATCCAGTCCAATGAAATAACTATTACCCGCAAAGTTTCATTTAGAAATGACTGTTTATAATGCAGTATTTGTCTGTGCTGAGTTAAAGATAGAACATGATGCCCGTGTCTCACCTCTCCGGACTATGAGAGCATTTTCATCCACATTCAGCTCCAAGATAGGCTATTACTATTTTCATATCCATTAATATTCATTCCCAGGTAGAGCTGTTTGAAAGAGACTGAAGGCATAAATGATGAAGCCATTCTAAACTGTCCCGCACCCTGAGGAAAAGTGGCTTTTCTCCCTCAACGAACATAATCAACTACCCGTTTATTCATCTGAGAAGCTATTATAGCAGGTCTATGAGAACAGAAGGGATTCAATGTGCAAGAGAAGCCTTTTCAATAGGACAAAATAGATGTGTTTCTAAAAGATACAGTGATACATTTGGCACAGCATCTTCCTGGCAGTTCATATAACTAAAACATCACACCAGTGTGAACTGAGTGGTGTAAGGTATTATATAGCCTGATCAGCTGTGGTCTGACGTAATGTCTGACGTAATGAAATCACAACCGTGTGAACTGGTACGAACAGACAGACAGACAGACAGACACGTAAACTAACAAAGCCAGTTGTAGGAGTGGTTTACACCACTCAAAAACATCACATGGATGCACCTGGGACGTATCCTCAGTGATGTATCCTGAGGTCAACGGGGTTTCACCTGGGACGTATCCTCAGTGATGTATCCTGAGGTCAACGGGGTTTCACCTGGGACGTATCCTCAGTGATGTATCCTGAGGTCAACTGGGTTTCACCTGGGACGTATCCTCAGTGATGTATCCTGAGGTCAACGGGGTTTCACCTGGGACGTATCCTCAGTGATGTATCCTGAGGTCAACGGGGTTTCACCTGGGACATATCCTCAGTGATGTATCCTGAGGTCAACGGGGTTTCACCTGGGACGTATCCTCAGTGATGTATCCTGAGGTCAACGGGGTTTCGGGTCTCTCAACATCATACCCCTCACTCAGGCGACCCAGCCGGGAGTGATCAAGTCCCGACTTACGTCCCAGTAGCTACCCTCAATCAGTCCCACTAGGGAAAAACCAGGGGCACACAATCCGTTGGAACCACTCCAGAACTACTCTGCCAGGGCTGGGAGGTACACTTCTGGCACATGGAGGGACTAGGCTCTGTGTGTTGTCTCCTGTCCGGGCCCCTCCTACGTCTCACCAGGTCCACTCCTGCTCTCACCAGGCTCAGGACCTGTGCGTTGATGACTATACTGTCTTATAATACTCTTGTAGAGAAATTGCTATTAAAAAACAGTGTTAATTGGGATATGTCTATGATTTTCATGTTGTCATATCTAGTAACCATCGTAGGAAAGCATGCAAAGCCGAGACTTAGTGTGATTTCAGAAGGGCCAGTGCATCGTTAGATGAACCAGCCGAGCAGTGACTTCAACACTCAGTGAAATTGTGTAAGACTGTTGTGGTCCACGTCCATGCCAAAAACATATTCTTAATTATGGTACAGATCAGTCAGGTTTAAAATAATATTATTAGAGCGTTGTTTGCTCATAGAAATGTATTGACAATAATAAGCTAATCTAAATATCTAATCTAACCCTAATAATATTACATGGATATTATTTAAAGTAGCATCCAACAAAAAAGCACTCAACTCTCAGTGCAGACCACATATGTCCACACATTCAGTAATTATTCTTAATTAAAGTAAAACCACTTCAACTTGGCCATGCTCATTTCATTCCTTGAAGAAAGGTCAATATTTGTCACCGAGCGAGTAAGACGAGCTGCACAATCTAATATAATTCATATTAACTAATATTTGGTTTAATTCATGAAATCCAAGAGGCTTAAAGGTTTAATCCAATGCTCCAGGTACTGATAAGATGTTTATGTATTTCATATGGCACCCATTAGTGCCAGGTATCTGCTTAACCTTCTAAAAGAGTAAATTCATATGCAGACTTATTTTCTATTCTTTTTTTAAGTGGTGCAACCACTTCCTTAAGTGACTATGTGTGTGGCTGGCTGGGTGGGTGGGTGGGTGGCTGGCTGGGTGGGTGCGTCTGAGCACGAAAACAGCATGGTTGTTTTTCACCACCTGTGCGCAACCTAACACACACACAAACACACACGCACATATTAACAGTATATATGGTGATTTCCGGTGTGCCAGTACAGTACAGTGACAGTACAGTGAAGGGTACAGTAGAGGGACCCCCACACGGTAACTCTGTCATTTCTCAACCGTTTCAGACGCGGGGCGGCTCGCTGGAATCGGGCCTGCACCCTGGGTCTGTCTGGTCTGTCTGGTCATGTGGGTCTGGAACTTACGTATTACAAATATTTTTTTTTAATTGAGCTACATAATACTTTCAATATATTGGTTTTGAGCATCAGGATTTTTTTTGAGTGTTGCTAACCACTCCTATAGACAACAATGTGTGTCCCTGGCTGGGTCCCTGGGTCCGAGCACGGAAATATCATTATAGCGTTTGTTCACCACCAAGTGTCACTGTTGCGCAGCCGCGCAGCCTCACACACACACACACACACACACACACACACACACACACACACACACACACACACACACACACACACACACACACACACACACACACACACACACACACACACACACACACACACACACACACACACACACACCTCATTTCAGACGGGTCTCATTTTTAAATAAAATATGTTCTCTAAACCATATGCTCTATTTACTGCTGTAGTAAATGGAGTGTTGATAATAGGTGGACATATATACCAGGCAGGTTATACAAAAAGAGAGGGTCCAGGCAATGTCCTTTGTTTCTAATTTAGAGTTTATTACAGGACATCAATAACCATTCCGAAATCATGACTAAACAGGAAAAATGTTCTCTGAGAAGCAAAGTACGGAGGAAAGTGAGGTGCTTATATACGGGGTGTCCCTTCACACGCACTAAATGCATGTGAACCATGTGCGTGTGTGTGCGTGTGAGTGCGGGTATGTGTCTGTGAGTGAGTGAATGACAGAGTGTGTGTGTGTGTGTGAGTTTCTCGCCTATATGGTGTGTGTGAATAATCCATCTCAGCAATATAAAAGAACTTAGACAAAGGCAGTGCGAGACCTATTGATAGGTGTTCGAACGGATCTGGGAACCGTCTGACCTCTTTGACCTATTCATTCGGGCCTCGCATCAGTGGCTCCTCCAAAGCTCAAACCACGTCTCCAAGAGACTCACTTTTTAAACATGGACTATGTGAACCTACATCTAAACACCTCCTTACTATGTAATGTGAAATACATGGCATAACATAACATTGTGATGTGGATGCAATCCAGGTGTTTCTGCAGTATGTGTATTTGTGACTTGGTATAACGACATGTTGCCTATACATCACATCAGAGCAGGCATATTTGTCTCAACAAAGGGAAGGAGAAAAGGGGTAACACATAGCCTCTCAGGCTGTCTAGAGTTCTACGGGATATAGACTACATAATATTAAGTATATTATGTGTATATGGGGTATCAATATACTACACTGCGTTCAGAGTAGATTCAAGATGATTATTTTTTAGATCCCACACAATAGAATGAAATATTAGAATATATATTTGTAAGTCAGTCTTGTATCTCAGTATGTCAATAGTCTTGTATCTCAGTATGTAGGCTTAGCTTGTATCTCAGTATGTCAATAGTCTTGTATCTCAGTATGTAGGCTTAGCTTGTATCTCAGTATGTCAATAGTCTTGTATCTCAGTATGTCAATAGTCTTGTATCTCAGTATGTAGGCTTAGCTTGTATCTCAGTATGTCAATAGTCTTGTATCTCAGTATGTCAATAGTCTTGTATCTCAGTATGTCAATAGTCTTGTATCTCAGTATGTCAATAGTCTTGTATCTCAGTATGTCAATAGTCTTGTATCTCAGTATGTCAATAGTCTTGTATCTCAGTATGTCAATAGTCTTGTATCTCAGTATGTCAATAGTCTTGTATCTCAGTATGTCAATAGTCTTGTATCTCAGTATATCAATAGTCTTGTATCTCAGTATATCAATAGTCTTGTATCTCAGTATATCAATAGTCTTGTATCTCAGTATGTCAATAGTCTTGTATCTCAGTATGTCAATAGTCTTGTATCTCAGTATGTCAATAGTCTTGTATCTCAGTATGTCAATAGTCTTGTATCTCAGTATGTCAATAGTCTTGTATCTCAGTATGTCAATAGTCTTGTATCTCAGTATATCAATAGTCTTGTATCTCAGTATATCAATAGTCTTGTATCTCAGTATATCAATAGTCTTGTATCTCAGTATGTCAATAGTCTTGTATCTCAGTATGTCAATAGTCTTGTATCTCAGTATGTCAATAGTCTTGTATCTCAGTATGTCAATAGTCTTGTATCTCAGTATGTCAATAGTCTTGTATCTCAGTATGTCAATAGTCTTGGACAGTTAGTTGCTTAGATTCCATGTAAGATGCTTCCCTCATGGTTGATGCTTTCAATGTACCAGCAGTCCAGCACTGCACCAGCAGAACACTAATGATACCAGCAGTCCAGCACTGCACCAGCAGAACACTAATGTACCAGCAGTCCAGCACTGCACCAGCAGAACACTAATGATACCAGCAGTCCACCACTGCACCAGCAGAACACTAATGTACCAGCAGTCCATCACTGCACCAACAGAACATTAATGTACCAGCAGTCCAGCACTGCACCAGCAGAACACTAATGTACCAGCAGTCCATCACTGCACCAACAGAACACTAATGATACCAGCAGTCCACCACTGCACCAACAGAACACTAATGTACCAGCAGTCCATCACTGCACCAACAGAACACTAATGATACCAGCAGTCCATCACTGCACCAACAGAACACTAATGATACCAGCAGTCCATCACTGCACCAGCAGAACACTAATGATACCAGCAGTCCACCACTGCACCAGCAGAACACTAATGTACCAGCAGTCCATCACTGCACCAACAGAACATTAATGTACCAGCAGTCCAGCACTGCACCAGCAGAACACTAATGTACCAGCAGTCCATCACTGCACCAACAGAACACTAATGATACCAGCAGTCCATCACTGCACCAACAGAACACTAATGATACCAGCAGTCCACCACTGCACCAGCAGAACACTAATGATACCAGCAGTCCAGCACTGCACCAGCAGAACACTAATGATACCAGCAGTCCAGCACTGCACCAGCAGAACACTAATGATACCAGCAGAACACTAATGATACCAGCAGTCCAGCACTGCACCAGCAGAACACTAATGATACCAGCAGTCCATCACTGCACCAGCAGAACACTAATGATACCAGCAGTCCAGCACTGCACCAGCAGAACACTAATGATACCAGCAGTCCATCACTGCACCAGCAGAACACTAATGATACCAGCAGTCCAGCACTGCACCAGCAGAACACTAATGATACCAGCAGTCCATCACTGCACCAGCAGAACACTAATGATACCAGCAGTCCAGCACTGCACCAGCAGAACACTAATGATACCAGCAGTCCACCACTGCACCAACAGAACACTAATGATACCAGCAGTCCAGCACTGCACCAGCAGAACACTAATGAATGTGATGGAAAAGCTTGATTAAGGATTGTATTAAGGGACTAGTGAAGTGGTAAATGGGTTTGGCATATAACGGCAGAAAACAAACTACTGAGCTTCCTCCGAGGTAAAGCTCCTGACAGACAGCCTGATTGACTCGATGGAAACACCAGGTTAAAATAGTGAAGTTCCTGCTCCAGATTGATATTACAAACCAGAGAGGATCTCATCTAAATCACAGTGGGGACCAACAAGAGTACAGTAGTTTACCACATCCCAATAGCATCCCTATTCTGTAAATGTCATCATGGGGTGACAGTGGCTCAGGGAGTAGAGCGGCCTCTTGGAAATCGCGGTTTGATTCCCCCGACAATCCTGGCTTAAGATCCTTGAGCAAGACAATGAACCCCTAACTGCTCCTGATGAGCATTTTGAAGAGCAGTTATGTGCCCGCATTGCTTTTTAAATTATGAAGTCGTTATAGAAAATGACAAGACAAACATTCACATAAAAATTAGCAGACAGACAAGGTCAAAAATGTGTTGCAGCAGGAAAAGGGAGGTGGCCAAGTACGGACCACGCATGGGACCCTGGTCAATGAGGTATAAGGGGTTTATGACTGGGTAATGAATTAGTAATCAAGTCACATCCATCATCCAGTTCCAAATTATCATCCCTACTTTCTCCTTCCTTCCATTTTTGCACCTCGATAAACTAGGTCAAAGAGGATACAAGCATAAAGTCTGCCCGCCATGATTTATTTCTCAAACAGAAATCAAAGTGCCAGTCGTTGGTTGGACCTTTCAGCTTCCTTAGTTGTGGTTGGTTGTACAGCATCTGTATGTATGTGTGCTGGTTGTACAGCATCTGTAATGTGTGCTGGTTGTACAGCATCTGTATGTGTGTGTGCTGGGCAGTCATCAGTATGTGTGCTGGACAGTCAGTCAGTCTGTATGTGTGCTGGGCAGTCAGTCAGTCTGTATGTGTGCTGGACAGTCAGTCAGTCTGTATGTGTGCTGGACAGTCAGTCAGTCTGTATGTGTGCTGGGCAGTCAGTCAGTCTGTATGTGTGCTGGACAGTCAGTCAGTCTGTATGTGTGCTGGACAGTCAGTCAGTCTGTATGTGTGCTGGGCAGTCAGTCAGTCTGCATGTGTGCTGGACAGTCAGTCAGTCTGTATGTGTGCTGGACAGTAAGTCAGTCTGTATGTGTGCTGGACAGTAAGTCAGTCTGTATGTGTGCTGTATCTGTGCTGGACAGTCAGTATGTGTGCTGGACAGTAAGTCAGTTTGTTGGTTGTACAGCATCAGTATGTGTGCTGGACAGTAAGTCAGTTTGTTGGTTGTACAGCATCTGTATGTGTGCTGGACAGTAAGTCAGTTTGTTGGTTGTACAGCATCTGTATGTGTGCTGGACAGTCAGTCAGTTTTGGAAGGAGCTAAAGCTGCATCTCACCATTAGCTGTGTTTTTACACATCCTGTCTTTCCACTGCATCAGAAAGGACACAATACTGTATTTCCAACCTCAGCTTCACACACACACACACACACACACACACACACACACACACACACACACACACACACACACACACACACACACACACACAGTCACACACACACACACACACACACAGTCACACACACACACACACACACACACACACACACACAGTCACACACACACACCCTTTTAAAGTTTCCGTGCATGTGCTACTGTATATTCACACTCAGGTTGGCTTGCGGCTTGAGTGTAAAACAGCACATTTCCCCATAAGCACTTTCAGTTTTCTTATTATTTCTTTACAGCAGCACTGGCAACAAAACAGGATGAGTGGTTCAGTCGTCAAATCTTTGGCAGGTATGGTCCTCCCACGTGGCAGGTATGGTCCTCCCACGTGGCAGGTATGGTCCTCCCAGGTGGTCCTCCCAGGTGGTCCTCCCAGGTATGGTCCTCCCAGGTATGGTCCTCCCAGGTGGTCCTCCCAGGTGGTCCTCCCAGGTGTGGTCCTCCCACGTGGCAGGTATGGTCCTCCCAGGTGGTCCTCCCAGGTATGGTCCTCCCAGGTATGGTCCTCCCAGGTGGTCCTCCCAGGTATGGTCCTCCCAGGTATGGTCCTCCCACGTGGCAGAGACTGCTTTATCTTCTGCAGGTATGGTCCTCCCACGTGGCAGAGACTGCTTTATCTTCAGGTATGGTCCTCCCAGGTGGCAGAGACTGCTTTATCTTCAGGTATGGTCCTCCCACGTGGCAGAGACTGCTTTATCTTCTGCAGGTATGGTCCTCCCACGTGGCAGAGACTGGTATGGTCCTCCCACGTGGCAGAGACTGCTTTATCTTCAGGTATGGTCCTCCCACGTGGCAGAGACTGCTTTATCTTCTGCAGGTATGGTCCTCCCAGGTGGCAGAGACTGCTTTATCTTCTGGTATGGTCCTCCCACGTGGCAGAGACTGCTTTATCTTCTGCAGGTATGGTCCTCCCACGTGGCAGAGACTGCTTTATCTTCTGCAGGTATGGTCCTCCCAGGTGGCAGAGACTGCTTTATCTTCAGGTATGGTCCTCCCACGTGGCAGAGACTGCTTTATCTTCTGCAGGTATGGTCCTCCCACGTGGCAGAGACTGCTTTATCTTCTGCAGGTATGGTCCTCCCACGTGGCAGAGACTGCTTTATCTTCTGCAGGTATGGTCCTCCCACGTGGCAGAGACTGCTTTATCTTCTGCAGGTATGGTCCTCCCACGTGGCAGAGACTGCTTTATCTTCTGCAGCAATGCTGGTAAATATTGGTGGTTGGATATTACTCAAATTGAGAAGGAAAAAAAAGAAAAAGAAAAAGTATCCACCAGGATAATAGCGTTTGTGATGTTTGGACACAGATCTGTGTTGAACACTGACTGTAGTGTATACCAATTTACGTGATGTATGGATAAAATCTGTAAGAGTAATGTAAATAAATGTGTTTAGCAGAAATTGGCCTCATGATGGCTCTATAACAGGCAGATATGGAAAATGCAGGGCAAATGTTATTCCTTGGCCTCTAGGGACAGGGAAAGTTGTACACAGATCGTTGCAGTTATAGGTGAAAACATAAATTGGCCTGTTATAGCACCAAGTCCATGAGGCTGATTTGGTTTTTATTAAGTGGCATTTCTTCCTCTGCCTAGTGGGAATTTGCGTGCATAATTTAATGGAAATCGCACGCTGTGTTAAGATTTGAGGTATTTTGTTCAAAACGGACCAATTCTGCAAACTTTGGAAGGCAATCATAGCCAAAGGGGATTGAATATGGGGAGGCACCGCGGACAGGTCCACGTTGATCACATGACTATAGAGATAAATGGTAAATGGTGCATTTATATAGCGCCTTTATCCAAGTCGCTTTACATAGATTGTGCATTACATTCCCATGGCGGAAGCCATGCAAGGTACCAACCAGCACATCGGGAGCAATTTGGGGTTCAGTGTCTTGCCCAAGGACACTTCGACATGTAGACAGGAGGAGCCGGGATTCGAACCGCCGACCCATGGATCATTGCCGGAGTTTAGCTGGTAACGGACGGACGGACACACACACGACACACACGGACGGACAGGGTGCAAAAATACTCTCTCCCCATGCCTTCGGCCTGGTGGAGACAAAAAGTCTCACATTCAGTCCAGTTTGATCAAACACGCTATGCTGAAGGCTGAAGCACACTGGCATGCTGTGAGACATGCCATGGAATTCTGTGACAACCACATTATTGCAATATACTGTACAAATATACAAAAAGTTATTGTGCACTCATTTCTCAATAGACGCACATTCTATTCTCTTTTGTCTCTATGTTTTTGAGTGTTACATGTGATAGTATATTTAGCATGGATTTGAATGTGTGGTCCTTCTGTCATTTCCATTGTCATGATGGGCATCTGTGTATGTTTGCATCCTTGATTAAGGATTGACGGTATTATGAGTACCAGCTGTGTCACTGGACAGCTGACACAGCCGCGACATGTATACGCAGGTGCTTGTTTGTGAATCTGATGAAGAGCCGTGAGCCTCGAAACGTCATGTCCACGGTGGTGTAAGGAACTGTAATACATGTTAAGCTTTGGAGCTTATTCCAGTGTGTGCAGACCTTATTTTCTTCTCTATTATTTACCTCAGCCCGGCCGGCACCTGGCGTTTAGTTAGTGGATGTAGGTGCTCTATTGTGTGTTTCTGGATTTGAGATTTTTACTGAATTGGGCACAAACAATTTTAAAACCACTGCATCAGCTTCCCTGTCTACACCCAGACATTATTTTTCAATGGATTCTGGTAGTATTGGTTTGGTATAGGTTTAGGTATAGTTTTACTGAGGTTAAGGTTCGGGTTATTGTTAGGTTTAGGTATAGTTTTACTGAGGTTAAGGTTAGCGTTAGGTTTAGGCTGTCAATCACAGCAACTGGCCAATCCCAGCGTGTCCTGGCACAACCCGTGTAGGCTTTGGTATGACGCACCAACATCTACTCCCCAGAAAGCCGCCATTTTCAAGATGGCGTCCCAGATGGAGCTTAAAAGGGCTATATCTCAAATGGGAAAAATATTGCGAAGTATTTTTCAACTGATTCTGGTACCTCTGGACATGCTTAAGATCATACTACAAATGTAGGAAAATATACCTCCCGAAAAGGCGTCTTTTCCAAGATGGCGTTCAAAATGGCAGCCGGCCAAGCTTAACATGGCTAAACTGTATATGCCACCAACTTGCCTCCCCTCCACCAGCAGGTGAGGTGAGGTCAGACGTTGCATAGAAGCATATTCCAGCCAGGCTTTGAGGGGAATGGCAGACGATGTCTTTCCCTTTCCCTCCATGCTCCGGGTACCGGACCAATGGCAGTGGCCATGAGCCTCACCTCTGATCCGACGAGGAAGAGGCTCACATCTTCAGATGCCACAACGCTACCGCTGTTCTCCTCCTCGCCTGAAGAGCGAGGAGGGGACAGGCCGAGGTCAAGACTCAAGAAGAGTAAATGACCTACAGTACCAGGCCCATTCATTAATATTCATTGAGTGTATAGATATATAGCTTTAGTCTGTATATTAATTCATACAGGCTACTACATACTGTTGATAGGCCATACTGTATTCATTTCAAACACAGAGATGATAGACAAATTATTCACTGTTCATTCAGTCACTGACTGTACATGTCGACTCATTCAGAGATAAAGACAAGTGAAGTGGAAGGCAGCTCAGTATTTTATTTTCATTATTTTGGATCTCTACGTCGTCCACAACTCCTATAGGCCTATATTCGCTTCATGCAGTCTCTATTTGAGCGAGGCTTCGCGGCCCCAAACACTTGTATTGGTTGAGATCTACACGCTATTATTTATTGGTTATTTTTGATTGATTGGTTGCAACGCAATGACCAACGCTCCAATTCACGACAGTTATTGGCAGAACAAGAGCTGAAGTGGATGTTTTTCCCCGGTTGGATGAAATACAGTAGTTGTGCATTCTACAGGTTGCATCATTACCCTGATACTGTACAGTACAGTATGTTAATGTGATCGAGCTGGTGGATGAGAGATTGTCTTCAGCTACATGCACAGTGGTGTAGTCAAATCGTCAGTGTTAATGTAACTCTCAGGGTGCACAAATAGGCCGTTAACACTCGTACAGTGTGGAAAAGAAAATAATTGCACTGATAATCCGAGGTGTAGTAATTGGCATCCACTTATGCATGAAAATGCCTGCAAGTAGTTTTTGAATTATTCATCCAACATGCTAAGCATTATTATTATAATTATTCATCCAACATGCTAAGCATTATTATTATTATAATTATTCATCCAACATGCTAAGCATTATTATTATAATTATTCATCCAACATGCTAAGCATTATTATTATTATAATTATTCATCCAACATGCTAAGCATTATTATTATTATAATTATTCATCCAACATGCTAAGCATTATTATTATTATAATTATTCATCCAACATGCTAAGCATTATTATTATTATAATTATTCATCCAACATGCTAAGCATTATTATTATTATAATTATTCATCCAACATGCTAAGCATTATTATTATTATAATTATTCATCCAACATGCTAAGCATTATTATTATTCATCCAACATGCTAAGCATTATTATTATTATAATTATTCATCCAACATGCTAAGCATTATTATTATTATAATTATTCATCCAACATGCTAAGCATTATTATTATTATAATTATTCATCCAACATGCTAAGCATTATTATTATTATAATTATTCATCCAACATGCTAAGCATTATTATTATTATAATTATTCATCCAACATGCTAAGCATTATTATTATTATTATTATTCATCCAACATGCTAAGCATTATTATTATTATAATGATTCATCCAACATGCTAAGCATTATTATTATTATTATTATTCATCCAACATGCTAAGCATTATTATTATTATAATTATTCATCCAACATGCTAAGCATTATTATTATTATAATTATTCATCCAACATGCTAAGCATTATTATTATTATAATTATTCATCCAACATGCTAAGCATTATTATTATTATAATTATTCATCCAACATGCTAAGCATTATTATTATTATAATTATTCATCCAACATGCTAAGCATTATTATTATTATAATTATTCATCCAACATGCTAAGCATTATTATTATTATAATTATTCATCCAACATGCTAAGCATTATTATTATTATAATTATTCATCCAACATGCTAAACATTATTATTATTATAATTATTCATCCAACATGCTAAGCATTATTATTATTATAATTATTCATCCAACATGCTAAACATTATTATTATTATAATTATTCATCCAACATGCTAAGCATTATTATTATTATTCATCCAACATGCTAAGCATTATTATTATTATAATTATTCATCCAACATGCTAAACATTATTATTATTATAATTATTCATCCAACATGCTAAGCATTATTATTATTATAATTATTCATCCAACATGCTAAGCATTATTATTATTATAATTATTCATCCAACATGCTAAGCATTATTATTATTATAATTATTCATCCAACATGCTAAGCATTATTATTATTATAATTATTCATCCAACATGCTAAGCATTATTATTATTATAATTATTCATCCAACATTCTAAGCATTATTATTATTATAATTATTCATCCAACATGCTAAGCATTATTATTATTATAATTATTCATCCAACATGCTAAGCATTATTATTATTATAATTATTCATCCAACATGCTAAGCATTATTATTATTATAATTATTCATCCAACATGCTAAGCATTATTATTATTATAATTATTCATCCAACATGCTAAGCATTATTATTATTATAATTATTCATCCAACATGCTAAGCATTATTATTATTATAATTATTCATCCAACATTCTAAGCATTATTATTATTATAATTATTCATCCAACATGCTAAGCATTATTATTATTATAATTATTCATCCAACATGCTAAGCATTATTATTATTATAATTATTCATCCAACATGCTAAGCATTATTATTATTATAATTATTCATCCAACATGCTAAGCATTATTATTATTATAATTATTCATCCAACATGCTAAGCATTATTATTATTATAATTATTCATCCAACATGCTAAGCATTATTATTATTATAATTATTCATCCAACATGCTAAGCATTATTATTATTATAATTATTCATCCAACATGCTAAGCATTATTATTATTATAATTATTCATCCAACATGCTAAGCATTATTATTATTATAATTATTCATCCAACATTCTAAGCATTATTATTATTATAATTATTCATCCAACATGCTAAGCATTATTATTATTATAATTATTCATCCAACATGCTAAGCATTATTATTATTATAATTATTCATCCAACATGCTAAGCATTATTATTATTATAATTATTCATCCAACATGCTAAGCATTATTATTATTATAATTATTCATCCAACATGCTAAGCATTATTATTATTATAATTATTCATCCAACATGCTAAGCATTATTATTATTATAATTATTCATCCAACATGCTAAGCATTATTATTATTATAATTATTCATCCAACATGCTAAGCATTATTATTATTATAATTATTCATCCAACATGCTAAGCATTATTATTATTATAATTATTCATCCAACATGCTAAGCATTATTATTATTATAATTATTCATCCAACATTCTAAGCATTATTATTATTATAATTATTCATCCAACATGCTAAGCATTATTATTATTATAATTATTCATCCAACATGCTAAGCATTATTATTATTATAATTATTCATCCAACATGCTAAGCATTATTATTATTATAATTATTCATCCAACATGCTAAGCATTATTATTATTATAATTATTCATCCAACATGCTAAGCATTATTATTATTATAATTATTCATCCAACATGCTAAGCATTATTATTATTATAATTATTCATCCAACATGCTAAGCATTATTATTATTATAATTATTCATCCAACATGCTAAGCATTATTATTATTATAATTATTCATCCAACATTCTAAGCATTATTATTATTATAATTATTCATCCAACATGCTAAGCATTATTATTATTATAATTATTCATCCAACATGCTAAGCATTATTATTATTATAATTATTCATCCAACATGCTAAGCATTATTATTATTATAATTATTCATCCAACATGCTAAGCATTATTATTATTATAATTATTCATCCAACATGCTAAGCATTATTATTATTATAATTATTCATCCAACATGCTAAGCATTATTATTATTATAATTATTCATCCAACATGCTAAGCATTATTATTATTATAATTATTCATCCAACATGCTAAGCATTATTATTATTATAATTATTCATCCAACATGCTAAGCATTATTATTATTATAATTATTCATCCAACATGCTAAGCATTATTATTATTATAATTATTCATCCAACATGCTAAGCATTATTATTATTATAATTATTCATCCAACATGCTAAGCATTATTATTATTATAATTATTCATCCAACATGCTAAGCATTATTATTATTATAATTATTCATCCAACATGCTAAGCATTATTATTATTATAATTATTCATCCAACATGCTAAGCATTATTATTATTATAATTATTCATCCAACATTCTAAGCATTATTATTATTATAATTATTCATCCAACATGCTAAGCATTATTATTATTATAATTATTCATCCAACATGCTAAGCATTATTATTATTATAATTATTCATCCAACATGCTAAGCATTATTATTATTATAATTATTCATCCAACATGCTAAGCATTATTATTATTATAATTATTCATCCAACATGCTAAGCATTATTATTATTATAATTATTCATCCAACATGCTAAGCATTATTATTATTATAATTATTCATCCAACATGCTAAGCATTATTATTATTATAATTATTCATCCAACATGCTAAGCATTATTATTATTATAATTATTCATCCAACATGCTAAGCATTATTATTATTATAATTATTCATCCAACATGCTAAGCATTATTATTATTATAATTATTCATCCAACATTCTAAGCATTATTATTATTATAATTATTCATCCAACATGCTAAGCATTATTATTATTATAATTATTCATCCAACATGCTAAGCATTATTATTATTATAATTATTCATCCAACATGCTAAGCATTATTATTATTATAATTATTCATCCAACATGCTAAGCATTATTATTATTATAATTATTCATCCAACATGCTAAGCATTATTATTATTATAATTATTCATCCAACATGCTAAGCATTATTATTATTATAATTATTCATCCAACATGCTAAGCATTATTATTATTATAATTATTCATCCAACATTCTAAGCATCTCTATTCCAACGGCTTTAATAATGACCCTCCTGTGGTGGATAATTACATCATTTAAATGACGGACAAATGAGGTCAGAATAAAGCAGCACAAGCAGGTTATTTCAGGTAAGACATGTTCCACTGTCAGCCTGCCAACACATTCAAATACTGTATTCAAATACTCCACGCACGCGCGCATGCACACGCACACACACACACACACACACACACACACACACACACACACACACACACACACACACACACACACACACACACACACACACACACACACACACACACACACACACACACACACACACACGCGCACGCACACACACACAATACGAGATACAATACAAGGACACAAATGTTTACATGGTGCTGTAAAAATGTACAGTCAGCTAATCTTGGACAATGCCCACACACGACTTTGCCATATTTTGCGGTTACCAATAATAGAAGAGATTGCACAGAATTGTGCAAGCCTGATTTGGAGCCTTCGTTGACAACAACATCTGGTGTATCAGCAGAGAGATGTGCAAAGACTGAACATCTGGTGTATCAGCAGAGAGATGTGCAAAGACTGAACAGGTCATTCATTATAGTTTCCCTGTGTGATCGGGTGCATCCTAATGAATAAATGAGTCATTCTCTCAGTCTCTTGTCCCACAGCTCTGTCAATTTCATTCCTAGAAACAAAAGACAGAGAGTGATCAGAGCTGAGTGCAATTGGTTTACACTAGGGAATAGGGATGTCCCGACTCCCGATACACTTTTTTCGTTCCCGATCCGATCCCGCTACCACAGTTTGCCGATACCGAATACCGATACCAGTATTGTGATCTTGTGTTGTGTCTATACCCAGCAAGCACGGTCAGGACCTGGACGAATTAGTGTCGTCTCTATATTGTCCTAAAACACGTGTAAAACTCGTGCAACACGTGCAAAAATTGTGCAACACGTGCAAAACGCAGCTGCCCGTCTGCTCACCAGTACACGCTCCAGAGACCACATTACGCCCGTCCTCCACGACCTACACTGGCTCCCCGTCAAACAAAGAATTCACTGCAAAATCCTGCTCACCACCTACAAGGCAAAGGGCATGTGTTTTGTGATACTTGCAACAGGGCAAGTTGAAGAGGACGAGGAAATTGAGAGGAGGAGGAGGATGAGGAGGAGGATGATGATGCACAGAGGAGGAGGGTTGAGTCATCTGAATCTGATGATTCAGAAACCAGTGACACAGAATGCTCTGACACATGTGTTTTGTGTCTGTAAAAATTACAGCCCCCAAATAGATTGCTTTCCTATTCAAAAGTAATGTTTTCACTCTACTGGATGGCAGCCATCTTGAATTTCGGGGCCAAAACGAGGTCTTATGAAAATTGGGTCAGATTTGGAATCCTCATGGTTGACTTCTATGGAAAAGTGTCTTCATACATGATTCTAGGTCATCTAGATCAAAAGTTAATTTTTGGCTATGGCGCCAGACGCCATTTTGAATTTGGCCCTCTAGCGAAAAATGCCGGGATTTTTGCGAGGGACCTGGGGGCTAAATCTTTCATAAAGGGTCCATAGAGGTCAAATCAAACCATCCTTCCCAGAGGATGGTCACAGAATCTTAGTCTGTGACCCTACAAAGCTCTCAATAACATGGCTCCCCCCTACCTCTCCGATCTTCTCGAACCATATGTCCCTCATCAGGTACAGTGAAGCCAACCTCCTGAAGGTCCGCAAGGCCAAGTACCGCACTTGGGGGGACAGGGCCTTCTACGTTTCGGCCCCAACAACCTCATTCAAAACCTCACTCAAAACCTTTCAGGATAGCTTTCTCCAGCTGAGGTCTGGTTAAGATGTCCCCCCTTCCCTCGTTTATCCTTTTATCTTTTTAACCTTGTACTGTTGTCTGTTTTGCTTTGTTTTTTTTCCTAATACAGTCTGTTCCTAGTGTTCTTATGTAAAGCGCTTTGGGTATTTAGAAAAGCACTATATAAATCTGAGCTATTATTATAATTATTATTATTGGGGCCAAATCAAGTTAAACAGATCTGGTCCAGAATATCACCTGATTTCAACCAACATAAATTATGCCCACTAAGACAGACATCCCTGGATGAATCAGAGAGTCTGATAGAGGCCAGCTCAACTTAAGTCATATAACTAGTCAGATCTAGCCCAGAATAAGCTATATTATTTTAACTGGTGAAGACGTCCTGGAAATGACATAAAGATCATCCCCATATGGGCTGTGATCTGGAAAAGTCCTGAACGTCACCGGAGTCACTGGAGGACGTCATCATAACATCATCATGACGTAATTTGGCTTGCTGGGATAGCTATCTAGCTTTATATCTTGTGTTGTGTTTATAGCAGACTCCTGCACTCAAATGTGAACTTGCAGTTTGGGCAACTCGAAAACAAGCTCCACATGCCCCAACATTTTACCTGCCACAGTGTCAACCCCTTTCCCCTGTGTCGGATCGGTGGTTAGACTGGCATATTCGCTGATACCGATATGACCCGATATGACCAAAAAGTTCCGATACCGATACATTTCCGATACCGATACAGTATCTGGACATCTCTAGTTTACACTACTTTAATTACACAATGATTAATAGTAATAAATGATCATGTATGAATTGACACATGCCAGGTTGATACTTTGCAACTTATACACATCATACTGTACAGTGTTGTTTTCGTCGACTAAAACTATGACGAAAAATGCTGCCGTTTTTCACTGACAGAAACTACATAAAAACGAAATAAAAACTAAGCCATGATGACTAAAACTATGACTAAATATACTGTCGATTTTGTCAACAAATAAAAACTAAACTAAAATGTTAGGAAGGGACTAGTGGACAAGTATAAGTCATTTTACAATTGGTTGCTTGCTGAAAATAGCCGATCTACAAGCGCGTCGCGCTGCGATGCATTGTGAGCTTGTAGATCGGCTATTTTCAGCAAGTGTAAAAAACAGCCATTATGACGGCATCAAGGCCCGCCAAAATACATTTTAGTTTTTTTTTTTTTTACTAAAATCTTGTGATATTTTGTTGACTAAAACTAGACTAACACCAAAACATTCCAGGTGATTAAAATGTGACGAAAACTAAATGAAAACTATTCAAGAGACTACGACTAAAACTAAAATAGAAAGTTGCTGCCAAAAACACTGATACTGTACAACTAACACAATTTCATATCCTGAACTTAAAACCTTATGTTCACACAACCATTGTATGCCTGCATTGATTTGTTGATATATAAAAACACGAGATTATTTGATCAATCGAAAATGTAATAAAATAATTGTAGTTCTGGGTAAAGGCTCTAGTCTCCACCCTGTCCTTTCTCTAATTCTCTCTAAAATAAATTGAATAGCAGCAGTAGTTAAGTAGTAGTAGCCAATATTCTTCTAGAAACATTACACTGTATGTCATTTTGTGGAAGCTTTAATTTAATCCTCACAGCATAGAATTGTAGAATACTAAAACTAACAGGATGGATTCACTAATCTTGGCAGCATTGTTGCTCATGCAGCGTTTATTCACAGTACTAAATCACAACATTGTTTTTTATTGATTACTAATAAACTGAGCACTGCTGTTATTTAAATAGGAGTCGCTGGAGATTCTCTCTTGTTCGGTGGTGTAGCTGAAGTCTTTTCTGTTCTTTTCTTTAGTCCAGATGAGTGGACTGATTTCCTGTGAATCAGCAAAACCCCCTCATGTATATCATCATCATGGCAGCCTCGAAAACGAGGATCTGTTCATTCGTTCTCCTTTTGCGAGCTGGACTGTCCATCTGTGTGCCTGCTGGTGAATGTGGAGTCCAATGCGTGTGTGGGAGAGCCGGGGGGCAGTCTGGGCATGGAATGAAAGTGTTGGAGGTGGACAGGGTAACATATGATGTTGGTGTCTTTGTTGACACTTCGTTTCCGCTGCTGGTGCTCGATCGGTCTCACGTTTCTGTACACCAATGGCAATTTGTACCGTGCCAGGATGTGCGGTTCGCTGCCAGGGCCTCCCAGTTGTCCACAGCAATCCTGGTCTTTTTGCTGTTTAAATTGGTCTTTCGGACATCTCTTGGGCCACCTAGCAGCATAGAGCCATGGGCCAGTTCACAAAACAGGGTCTGTTTGGGGAGGGATGAGTCTTCCCTGCGATATAAATGATGAAGGAAGCACAGCTGGTTCTTGGCTATTATTGCTTCCACGTTTGGGAGGCCGGCATGAGTTAGAACAACGTTGTAAGTGATGCGTTCTTCCCAGCCGATTCCCATGATTGCCCGCACCTTTATCTGGTGAAACCTCTACAGGGTCCTGATGTTCTTTCGGTAGAGGGTCCAGCTCTCTGACCCGTAGAGAAGGGTTGGAATCACAACAGCTCTGTAGGCACTGATCTTGGTTTGTGCGGACAAGTCATGTTGTGAAAAGACACGGTGGTAGAGCTTGCCAAAGGCTTGATGGGCAGAGCGGATCCTCGCCAGGGTCGTTGGTGATCATAGACCCGAGGTAGCAAAATCTGGAAACCTGTTCTACCGAGTTGCCATCGATGCAGGTGGGAGATTCATTGATGCAGGTGGGAGATTCATTGATGATCAGGTTGCATAACCCTACAGTAAACAGAGCTTAAGTTAAAGGTATATTCAGTGATTTGACTTAATTCAAATATCACTTATTTTTTATTTTTTTCTGGATAATCTTCCCTACTATAGAGTGTGCTGACCATATAAGGAGTTCCTCCCTGTCCCCAGTGAGCCCCTGGGGTAAAAAAAACCCTAGTTTCAGTTTTGGTGGCGGGTGGCAAAGCCTTCATCCAATCAGGATAAGAGGGGCCTTCCTCCAATCATGATCGAGTGGGGGCGGGCCTTGGTGCACATGCTGTTGGCCTGTTGCACTTCCCCCCACTGTAGAGCGTGCATGTGCACATTTTGTTACCGGGGCGGACTGGGTGGTTTTCCAAATCACCCAAATCACTGAATGCTCCTTTAAGTGTGTAAGTGGAATTTACAAATCAACGTGTTTAATGGTGCTCTGTCTTGGTTGTCAAGTGTCTTTGTCTTTTGTTGGCAAAGCAAAACACCCTCTAAACAATTAAAGGAGATTTAGCATCAAACATCCCACACATGCATGCAAAATATTATTCCCTGGTGTCTGCATGAGCTGTTTATACAAGACAAGAGTCGGTAAACATGAGTGATTGATGAAGGCTGCAGGTGAGAGGTGCTGCTCATGCTCTGCTAGAGGAATAGATTAATTCCATGACCGGCCTGAGGCCGTCCCCCTGATTACAAGTATTTATTTGCATCCTCTTAATGGCATAATTAATCCATCCACATAAAGTGGTGCTGTCTGCCCATAACAATCTGCACGACAGCGAATAAGATCATTTTATATTCAGTCCGGTAACATTACAGCTCATTCAAATTACTTTGAATTATTACAGCAATGCTAGGCTACTGTCTAGTGAAATATGTTGTAGCTGCGTCCCCGTACAGTCAGTGACATGATGAATAAACATGGAATGGATGGACACATTTGTTCATGTTTGTTGTGAATATTTTTTACATCAGACGCTCCAAATCTTTTGGCTTTTTAGCTTTTGCATTCCCTTCAATCGTCCCATTTGAAGAAACCTGATGCTACAGAGATGGCTTGTCTCCCACCAACTAACCACTAACCTGATGCTACAGAGATGGCTTGTCTCCCACCAACTAACCACTAACCTGATGCTACAGAGATGGCTTGTCTCCCACCAACTAACCACTAACCTGATGCTACAGAGATTGCTTGTCTCCCACCAACTAACCACTAACCTGATGCTACAGAGATGGCTTGTCTCCCACCAACTAACCACTAACCTGATGCTACAGAGATGTAGCCTGGTTAATAAACCAGACCGAATCAGCCGTTGGCAAAAAAAGAATTGCCTACCAGCGGATTACGGTCTGGCGAGGCTCAGTAGCACGCCTCTTTCCTACAACCGAGAACAGGTCGGACCAATCGGGACACGGTATGCAATATGGGCGGGCTTTGGTACAGTGACGTTCAATGCTTGAGACTTTTGACTGACAGTAGCTCTGACCAATTGCGTCAAAGAGAAAATGTTTGAACCCGCCCCCGGGGAAATGAAATCCAAGTGGAGCCAGCCCAGACTAATATACCGCGACAGTGTTGTGTGATATTAGTCTGGCTTATTAGCCAGGCTAACAGAGATGGCTTGTCTCCCACCAACTAACCACTAACCTGATGCTACAGAGATGGCTTGTCTCCCACCAACTAACCACTAACCTGATGCTACAGAGATGGCTTGTCTCCCACCAACTAACCACTAACCTGATGCTACAGAGATGGCTTGTCTCCCACCAACTAACCACTAACCTGATGCTACAGAGATGGCTTGTCTCCCACCAACTAACCACTAACCTGATGCTACAGAGATGGCTTGTCTCCCACCAAACCTGATGCTACAGAGATGGCTTGTCTCCCACCAAACCTGATGCTACAGAGATGGCTTGTCTCCCACCAAACCTGATGCTACAGAGATGGCTTGTCTCCCACCAAACCTGATGCTACAGAGATGGCTTGTCTCCCACCAAACCTGATGCTACAGAGATGGCTTGTCTCCCACCAAACCTGATGCTACAGAGATGGCTTGTCTCCCACCAAACCTGATGCTACAGAGATGGCTTGTCTCCCACCAAACCTGATGCTACAGAGATGGCTTGTCTCCCACCAAACCTGATGCTACAGAGATGGCTTGTCTCCCACCAAACCTGATGCTACAGAGATGGCTTGTCTCCCACCAAACCTGATGCTACAGAGATGGCTTGTCTCCCACCAAACCTGATGCTACAGAGATGGCTTGTCTCCCACCAAAGAAACCTGATGCTACAGAGATGGCTTGTCTCCCACCAAAGAAACCTGATGCTACAGAGATGGCTTGTCTCCCACCAAACCTGATGCTACAGAGATGGCTTGTCTCCCACCAAACCTGATGCTACAGAGATGGCTTGTCTCCCACCAAACCTGATGCTACAGAGATGGCTTGTCTCCCACCAAACCTGATGCTACAGAGATGGCTTGTCTCCCACCAACCTGATGCTACAGAGATGGCTTGTCTCCCACCAAACCTGATGCTACAGAGATGGCTTGTCTCCCACCAAACCTGATGCTACAGAGATGGCTTGTCTCCCACCAAACCTGATGCTACAGAGATGGCTTGTCTCCCACCAAACCTGATGCTACAGAGATGGCTTGTCTCCCACCAACCTGATGCTACAGAGATGGCTTGTCTCCCACCAAACCTGATGCTACAGAGATGGCTTGTCTCCCACCAAACCTGATGCTACAGAGATGGCTTGTCTCCCACCAAACCTGATGCTACAGAGATGGCTTGTCTCCCACCAAACCTGATGCTACAGAGATGGCTTGTCTCCCACCAAACCTGATGCTACAGAGATGGCTTGTCTCCCACCAACCTGATGCTACAGAGATGGCTTGTCTCCCACCAAAGAAACCTGATGCTACAGAGATGGCTTGTCTCCCACCAACCCTGATGCTACAGAGATGGCTTGTCTCCCACCAAACCTGATGCTACAGAGATGGCTTGTCTCCCACCAAACCTGATGCTACAGAGATGGCTTGTCTCCCACCAAACCTGATGCTACAGAGATGGCTTGTCTCCCACCAACCCTGATGCTACAGAGATGGCTTGTCTCCCACCAAACCTGATGCTACAGAGATGGCTTGTCTCCCACCAAACCTGATGCTACAGAGATGGCTTGTCTCCCACCAAACCTGATGCTACAGAGATGGCTTGTCTCCCTGATGCTACAGAGATGGCTTGTCTCCCTGATGCTACAGAGATGGCTTGTCTCCCACCAACTAACCACTAACCTGATGCTACAGAGATGGCTTGTCTCCCACCAAACCTGATGCTACAGAGATGGCTTGTCTCCCTGATGCTACAGAGATGGCTTGTCTCCCTGATGCTACAGAGATGGCTTGTCTCCCACCAACTAACCACTAACCTGATGCTACAGAGATGGCTTGTCTCCCTGATGCTACAGAGATGGCTTGTCTCCCTGATGCTACAGAGATGGCTTGTCTCCCTGATGCTACAGAGATGGCTTGTCTCCCACCAACTAACCACTAACCTGATGCTACAGAGATGGCGTCTCCCACCAACCTGATGCTACAGAGATGGCTTGTCTCCCACCAGAGATGGCTTGTCTCCCACCAACTAACCACTAACCTGATGCTACAGAGATGGCTTGTCTTCTCCCACCAAAGCACTGGCTCTGCTTTTCCATCTAAATATCTGTGCTGTCTATTATTGGGGGGAAACATACATATGGACTCGTAGGCCATTTATCAAAGGCTGCTTGTATCTTCCTTATACATAAATCTGAACTCATATGTCAGTGCGAAGGTTTTTTCCCATTAATTCATCACCTTACCAAGGGGAGATAGACATTCCTTTCTCAGCACATTTGCATGGAAATATAAGAGATTTTATGAAAAATACAAAAGATAAATTGTATACAGGTTGATATATGCAGGGGTATGTGTACCGGAACACCGGAGGATACACATTTACTGGCACAGCACATTCCTGAGAGCTGATTTAATTCTCTAAAAGTGTCAAAATGCTCGCTTACCCCCGTGTGGTTATGGTGAGGGGAGTAGACTGTGAGAAAAGGCCAGGATTGGCTAAATTCCAGTTGTAGAGTTGTGGAGATGCTTAACCGAGCGACGACATGATCCTGTTCCAATCCCTGCTTCTCTCTCATGATCAGAAATAAAGATCTACAGTAGAGCTGGACTGCAGCTTCCCACGCTCTCAATGACCCTCATGAGAAGTCTTTAGAATCTACACGAAACCTCTGGTTATTAGGGATCACACCATCATGACATATTAGTTACCAGTATTGCACAGGAAAGATATGACATGAATAACTTATATACTGAATAATGACTGCAGAAATAATGAAAATAACAATTTGGACCACTTCACCCATTTTCAACCTATCTTGAGTATCTTAATGGGCTATACAGAACGGCTCACTAATCAGAAGGAATGGAATCAAATTTGAAATGGAATTTCATTTTTAAACCGAAAGTCTGATTGTCACAGATGCTTCCTAAAAGCTTGAACAACAACTAGACAAACTGAGGAAGCATTTGATTGATTGATTCAAATGGTCCACTCAACTACTTACAGCTCACTGTCAGTGTTTAATCCTCGCATTCTTCACTTGCAAACTATGAAATCATTACACATTATGCATCAAGGAACACTGTAGTGTACACAGTCACATGTGGAACATTATAGTTTAACCGTGTGTTGAACTAACAGAGTTACACTACAGAGTTAACCACTTCAAACTGAGTTATACGTATTACTATGATAGCAGACCCAGAAGCTCACAACTCATTGCATAGCAACACACTGTGCTTGTAGATCTGTTGTTTTTTTCTGCACGGCACCAACGTATGACGGACTATAAATGAACCATTTGCGTTAAATCCTATACAGTACTTTGTTGAACGGGGTTCCCCAGGTGTCTACTTGGTCCCCTCCTTTCCCCCCTACGCACCATCCTATGTCCGCTGAATGTTCACCTATTATTAATGACATGCCCAGGAAAGGGATGCTAGGGTCCATGTGGTTAAGCATAGGACCTAGATTTAGATTTTGACCAAAATAGGAGCAGCAGGGTTACTGTGGTTGAACTATGTTTTGGATTGCATAGCTATCTTGTTATCCAAAGATTCAGTGGTTAGTTTTAACCTGGCCCCTGCTGCCAGGGACCAGGTTCACCCTCATGTCCCTGGCCCCTGCTGCCAGGGACCAGGTTCACCCTCATGTCTGGCCCCTGCTGCCAGGGACCAGGTTCACCCTCATGTCTGCTGCCAGGGACCAGGTTCACCCTCATGTCTGCTGCCAGGGACCAGGTTCACCCTCATGTCTGCTGCCAGGGACCAGGTTCACCCTCATGTCCCTGGCCCCTGCTGCCAGGGACCAGGTTCACCCTCATGTCCCTGGCCCCTGCTGCCAGGGACCAGGTTCACCCTCATGTCTGCCAGTGTATTCAGTGGTTAGTTTCAACCTGGCCCCTGCTGCCAGGGACCAGGTTCACCCTCATGTCAGTGGTTAGTTTCAACCTGGCCCCTGCTGCCAGGGACCAGGTTCACCCTCATGGCCCCTGCTGCCAGGGACCAGGTTCACCCTCATGGCCCCTGCTGCCAGGGACCAGGTTCACCCTCATGTCCCTGGCCCCTGCTGCCAGGGACCAGGTTCACCCTCATGTCCCCGGCCCCTGCTGCCAGGGACCAGGTTCACCCTCATGGCCCCTGCTGCCAGGGACCAGGTTCACCCTCATGGCCCCTGCTGCCAGGGACCAGGTTCACCCTCATGTCCCTGGCCCCTGCTGCCAGGGACCAGGTTCACCCTCATGTCTGGCCCCTGCTGCCAGGGACCAGGTTCACCCTCATGTCTGCTGCCAGGGACCAGGTTCACCCTCATGTCCCTGGCCCCTGCTGCCAGGGACCAGGTTCACCCTCATGTCTGCTGCCAGGGACCAGGTTCACCCTCATGTCCCTGGCCCCTGCTGCCAGGGACCAGGTTCACCCTCATGTCCCTGGCCCCTGCTGCCAGGGACCAGGTTCACCCTCATGTCTGGCCCCTGCTGCCAGGGACCAGGTTCACCCTCATGGCCCCTGCTGCCAGGGACCAGGTTCACCCTCATGGCCCCTGCTGCCAGGGACCAGGTTCACCCTCATGTCCCTGGCCCCTGCTGCCAGGGACCAGGTTCACCCTCATGTCCCTGGCCCCTGCTGCCAGGGACCAGGTTCAGTGGTTAGTTTTAACCTGGCCCCTGCTGCCAGGGACCAGGTTCACCCTCATGTCTGCTGCCAGGGACCAGGTTCACCCTCATGTCTGCTGCCAGGGACCAGGTTCACTGCCAGTGTATTCATTACCCTGTGGAATAGGTTCGTCTCTGGCTGTGAAAGGAACAAGACTTGTGACTTGAGCTCCACTCACACAGAGATGACTACAGTATATCACCAGACATGGATGGAGAACACAGTAAAGTCTACTTTTTACAGACATCCAACACAAATTGGCCATTAATGCCAAAAATGACACCAGCTGCCTAATTACACTGTGTCATAAGAGGCTAGGATTCTGGCTCCCTCCCTCCTAACAAAGAGCCCTTTTTGGATGTCAGAATGTGTGCTAATGAGCAGCTTCACTGCCTGACAAACAGGCTTATGTCCAGAAAGGTGTCTCTGCGATCACATGATGTCATCTTTTATGTCAGGCCAGTGCTGATTTGGCCATCACACTCATAGTTGTTGCTGCTGCCGAGTGGAAACTGTCTAAAAGTGTTGCTTTTATGGAGGGAACTGAAATTCCAATGGATCCGTATAATCCGTATAAAATAATAAATGTATTAATTTATTAATATTCGTAAAACCCACAGATAGTCTTAACCACTTTCACTTTCCAAGTCGTTAATAGCAAAGAACTGTCCATCTACAAGCTCACATCGCAACGCGTTGGGAGCTTCACTGTGGGCATTAAAAATAAAAAGGTGAAACATGGGGATGCAAAGTGTTGTGGCCGCCCAGCAGCAGCTCTAGCGAGGTTATATGAGGCAGCTGGCCCTGCAGTAATAGAGAAGTGCTGATGCTGAGAGAACACGCTGAGTGAACAGTGGAGCATGGATGTAGAGAGAACACGCTGAGTGAACAGTGGAGCATGGATGTAGAGAGAACACGCTGAGTGAACAGTGGAGAATGGATGTAGAGAGAACACGCTGAGTGAACAGTGGAGCATGGATGTAGAGAGAACACGCTGAGTGAACAGTGGAGCATGGATGTAGAGAGAACACGCTGAGTGAACAGTGGAGCATGGATGTAGAGAGAACACGCTGAGTCAACAGTGGAGCATGGATGTAGAGAGAACACGCTGAGTCAACAGTGGAGCATGGATGCTGAGAGAACACGCTGAGTGAACAGTGGAGCATGGATGTAGAGAGAACACGCTGAGTGAACAGTGGAGCATGGATGTAGAGAGAACACGCTGAGTGAACAGTGGAGCATGGATGTAGAGAGAACACGCTGAGTGAACAGTGGAGCATGGATGTAGAGAGAACACGCTGAGTTAACAGTGGAGCATGGATGTAGAGAGAACACGCTGAGTGAACAGTGGAGCATGGATGTAGAGAGAACACGCTGAGTGAACAGTGGAGCATGGATGTAGAGAGAACACGCTGAGTGAACTGTGGAGCATGGATGTAGAGAGAACACGCTGAGTGAACAGTGGAGCATGGATGTAGAGAGAACACGCTGAGTGAACAGTGGAGCATGGATGTAGAGAGAACACGCTGAGTGAACAGTGGAGCATGGATGTAGAGAGAACACGCTGAGTCAACAGTGGAGCATGGATGTAGAGAGAACACGCTGAGTGAACAGTGGAGCATGGATGTAGAGAGAACACGCTGAGTGAACAGTGGAGCATGGATGTAGAGAGAACACGCTGAGTGAACAGTGGAGCATGGATGTAGAGAGAACACGCTGAGTGAACAGTGGAGCATGGATGTAGAGAGAACACGCTGAGTGAACAGTGGAGCATGGATGTAGAGAGAACACGCTGAGTTAACAGTGGAGCATGGATGTAGAGAGAACACGCTGAGTGAACAGTGGAGCATGGATGTAGAGAGAACACGCTGAGTGAACAGTGGAGCATGGATGTAGAGAGAACACGCTGAGTGAACTGTGGAGCATGGATGTAGAGAGAACACGCTGAGTGAACAGTGGAGCATGGATGTAGAGAGAACACGCTGAGTCAACAGTGGAGCATGGATGTAGAGAGAACACGCTGAGTGAACAGTGGAGCATGGATGTAGAGAGAACACGCTGAGTGAACAGTGGAGCATGGATGTAGAGAGAACACGCTGAGTGAACAGTGGAGCATGGATGTAGAGAGAACACGCTGAGTGAACAGTGGAGCATGGATGTAGAGAGAACACGCTGAGTGAACAGTGGAGCATGGATGTAGGTGTAGCTCAATAACTGATGCTAACGTTGTCACATTCTGTGTGGCTCTGTGGTCTACTGTTAAAGGCTGGCCTGTAAACTGCCTGCTCAAAAAGCACCTACCACTTCCACCCACATCCAGGCTCTCTCTTTTATAACAGACAAGTAAGACGCGTGAAGCGAACGCAGCTGTTGTGGCAGGCTGACACACACACACACACACACACACACACACACACACACACACACACACACACACACACACACACACACACACACACACACACACACACACACACACACACACACACACACACACACACACACACACGATGATTTGGAGTCTTACAGTAACTTACAGTGCAGTACAGTGACAGTACAGTACCGTGTGGGGACCCCCTGGGGACCCCCACACGGTAACTGTCATTTCTTGACCGTTTCGGACGCGGGGCGACTCGCCGGAACCGGGTCGGCCCCCTGGGCACGTTCCTGTGGGTCTGGAACTTCCAGGGACCCCCCCGGGGACACCCACACAGAGTTGCACACTTCACACGGGTGTGATTTTGGCTTTATGTTTGACAATCGCTATACAACATGTGATGAATTTCCAAAAAGGACCAATGAACACCTCTCTCTCTCTCTCTTTCTCTCTCTACCTCTCTCTCTCTCAACAGACAAAGTTATGAGGGCCTTGAAAAGAAGCTGAAGGAGGTGTTCGGTGAAAGGAGTGGCATTCTGCACCAACTCTCCAGGACATCAAAGGAGCTGGACAGCATCAAAGGCAACCTTCAGGTGAGAACCTTTCTGCTTCTGTTTGGGACATCAAACATCATATTAATGCAATTCATTATAATATTAAATGGGGCCAAGAAGCTCCATTTGAACCTGGAGGCAATTTCACATCCCTTTTCCTTTTCGCCATCAGAAATTACTGTGATTGCTATAATGATGTGATTATGAAACAGAGAGTGCAAATGTTGTGTAATTTGGTGATCTCAACTGTAGCTGAAAGTCATTCAAGTTAGAAATATAGCTGCAAGCAGCAACAAGACGGGACCAAGCAATAAGCCCTATTATGCTGCTCAACAGTGCCACTTTCGGTCAACCAGCGGTATTGAAGCTGTCCGTACCCCAAACAGACAGACAGACAGACAGACAGACAGACAGACAGACAGACAGACAGACAGACAGACAGACAGACAGACAGATGAGTTATGAGTTATGCTCTGTTCAAAGTGCCTGTTATCGCTGCTTGCAGCTATATTTTTGTACACATTATCACGTACAAGCTTCTCTTCAACTGGGATTTCAGATAATGGTCCATAACTTGTGTGTAGAACATTTCACGCAAATTACTCAAAAATGCAGGCAGAAAATCAGGTTTAAACCCTTCAGGCATGGTCCCTTAAATATGGATCACTTCACCAGGACGAGTATGAAACCTAGAAACATGGTCCCTTAAATATGGATCACTTCACCAGGACGAGTGTGAAACCTAGAAACATGGTCCCTTAAATATGGATCACTTCACCAGGACGAGTGTGAAACCTAGATACCTTTTCTAAGGCTCATAAGCATTAACCTGCAGTCATTGATACATAGATTGTGAGCTGTGTACATACTGTAATTGATACTTTAAAGCAGCCGATTGCTATGAATGTAATGGATAGTTTTTTTTGCTGCCACACAATGCCAGTGAATGGAGAGAGAAAATCACTTCCAGTTAGACTCATGGAGCACAGGAGGAGAACTGAATGTTTGGCCTCATCACATCCTTGTAAATGGTAAATGGTAAATGGTGCATTTATATAGCGCCTTTATCCAAGGCGCTTTACAGAGATTGTGCATTACATTCACCCATTCATACACCGATGGCAGCGGAAACCATGCAAGGCACCAACTAGCACATCGGGAGCAATTAGGGGTTCAGTGTCTTGCTCAAGGACACTTCGACAGTAACTCTGGGGGAGCCCGGGTTCGAACTGGCAACCTTACGGTTACCATCCAGACACTCTACCCCTGAGCCACCGCCGCCGCTGTACAACCCACCCATTTGAAAAGAACGTCTGTGCAACCTGCAGAACATTTAGACTTCCAGAATGGTTTCCCTGACATTTCAGAATGTTTACTTTGTCATGGTCCTCCTGATCCTGACCTGCTTCGACCAGAGGGCTGAAGTTTGAATGGCAATAATCACTTTATAGAGCTTTGATCGCTTTAGTTGTTATTACATTAGTTTTAAATGTAACAGTAAGTGAGTGGATCCTCCCATGAGCCTCTCTGTCTGGCGCTGTGCTCCCTGGTGACCACTGTCCCTCAGGCCAGACTTTGATATCCTTTCAGTGCTGCTGCTGCTGCTGCCGTCAATCCAGGGGCATCATTTGGGGTCCCAGGGGATGCCATTTGCCACCCAGTTAGCGTTCAATTATTCTCTCCATGATTATTAATTAAAATCTAAGCATGGACCATGCATGCACATCCATTTAGTAGTTCCATTTGTGTACACACACACACACACACACACACACACACACACACACACACACACACACACACACACACACACACACACACACACACACACACACACACACACACACACACACACACACACACACACACACACACACACACACACACACACCTCTGCATCCAAGTGCTTTGAAATAACTGATTTTGCTGCAGTAAGCCTGGTCATCTCTTCTAGTGCAAAGTGCACTGAACGCAAAATGTGGTGGAAACAGAGCTACACGTTCTAACCACCATACAAAGACATCAGAGACAAATCCTTCCCTCAGATTAGACACACCCAAAATGAGTTTGAAAACATGACCAACGACAAAAAAGAAAAAGAAAGAAAACTCCCATAATACCTATTGGGAGAAATACAACAATGTCCAAACACAGCATCAAGATTTGTACTGAAACTAAGGTTAGCCAATGGACTGCACTGTAAATAGAGCTGCTATCTTTAAATGCATTTAAAATCTTTGTATGCTAGATAGTGCTGTCACCTCACAGCTAGAAGGAACTGGGTTCGATTCACGCTCGGGACGCTGTGGGTGCGCTGGTGGCGTGTTTCCTCCTCCGCGTCATCAGTGCCCATACCCGAGGCGGGGTTGGCGAAAGGGCCTTTCTGTGTGGAGTTTGCATGTTCTCCCCGTGTCCCCTAGGATAGGTACCCTCACAAAAAACATGCAGTAATCCTGGTCTCTAAACTGCCTCCCCCTGGTCAGCCGGGGCGCCTGATGGAGGGGAAAGGAACTGGTTGGAATAACGTGTTCCTTCCGTCCAACCAGGGAAACTCCCCCCTGTCAGGTGTAAAGGAGCAACTTGGACACTCACTCAGGCATGAAGGAAGCATGAGTTCAAGTCCGTTGCTCTCCCCATGTCCCCCATATATGGGGACTAGGTTGGCGGAGGGTGTGTAGAGCCCAGGATCACATTAGATAATTGACACACTGGTGAAAAATGGGTTACAAAAAAGATAGTTATTGAGGAGGGAAATCCTAAGTAGCCTAACATAGAGCCCTGGGGACACCGGTAAACTAAGTATACTGTGGGTTTTAGTGGTTTGAATGAACACTGAGGATTAAACTGTGTATTTCTGTTCCTTCCAGTCACTGAAAAACGATGACTCTGTGGCCAAGAGGGACGTTCAACACATCCTGGACCTCAGCCACAAACAGAGGTAACATTTGTACCTCTATTATAACTAATGGCCCCTACAGACTGCAGGAGTTTTAAAGTTGTCGGCGAGTCATCAGATCGTTTTGTATTTCACACTAGTAGTCTTTTTTTGACATCGACTGTCATTATATCTGTGTGGATTTCACACTAAACGCCCCCACAGGGCGAAATGTTGAAAAATGGTCCCGACAGCATAATCGGAGCAAATATCGGGCAGTGTGTATACGAGCCATTACCAGACAACAGAGGTGTCATTTACACCTCCTCAAAGACTTTAATATCCAAACAGCCACAGATATGTGTGACGGGCCGGCATGTAGTGAGACAATAACCGCACCCATCTGTACTCCCAAAGACAACCTCACTTATTGGTTTATACTGAAAATGCCCCGCGGCCACATCATAGCAGCATGAGCACATCCATGGTTCTATATAGTTGGTGTTTATATCATAGCAGCATGAGCACATCCATGGTTCTATATAGTTGGTGTTTATATCATAGCAGCATGAGCACATCCATGGTTCTATATAGTTGGTGTTTATACATGAGCACATCCATGGTTCTATATAGTTGGTGTTTATACATGAGCACATCCATGGTTCTATATAGTTGGTGTTTATATCATAGCAGCATGAGCACATCCATGGTTCTATAGTTGGTGTTTATACACATCCATGGTTCTATATAGTTGGTGTTTATACACATCCATGGTTCTATAGTTGGTGTTTATACACATCCATGGTTCTATATAGTTGGTGTTTATACACATCCATGGTTCTATAGTTGGTGTTTATACAAGGCCACATGCAGCATGAGCACATCCATGGTTCTATATAGTTGGTGTTTATACAAGCCAGCTGTTAAATGTCTTGCAGAAACTTGCAGAACTGCCTCCAGCAGTTATTATTGTCTGATTAATGTTGTGTGTAATGAGTCTTTTAATGATGAGGGGACGTTTTGCAGCCTTTTCACTCACATGAAATGTCAGCTTCTGATTGAGGTCCAGGCCTCCGGTCTCTTGTGGGTAATATCCTGATAACCGATCAATAAAATAGATCGTTCAGCATGGCAGCGCTGGCTTGAGCCCAATTTATACTTAGTCGTGTCACTCTGTGATGCACTGAAAATAGCAGACTCATAAGCCAGTAGAATAAAAAAGTATATATTTGCCTCTGACGTCTGGTGGAGTACTGGAGTAGAAGTATAAAGTATTGAAAAATTGACAAAACTCAAGTAAGTAAAAGTACGGTACTTACGTAATTATAGTAGGCCCCTACTTGAGGAAATGTACTTAGTTACATCCGAGACTCGTTGCGAGATTATAGATGGGCTATTTTTGGTGTGCCACACACTGTCATATACAACAACTTATAAATGACGCATCATCCAACAACGTCCATAAAAACTGCGGCTCCATTTAGCACTGCTTACCAAAGCAGTTGAGAGTTCCAGGTTTTTTTATAGGTGAATTTGGCGACACAGCTTTTAAAGGTTCCACTTATCCATCGTTCAGCGTGCGGACAGCTGATTCATTGCAAATTATTTTCTTTCGACAGCTCTTAACATTGCTTTGATTGCTTTCTGAAAATACTTTTCGCTGCGAGCGTACAGTAGTACCACAACACGGGAAATGCAATGCATAAAACCATGAAACACACAGAACACTGTTTATAGGATATGCAAGAGCTAATTAATAGCTAATTGGAGTCTGAACTTGTGGTAGGATGCACTCCCTATTTAAGGGAGGTCAGTTGTACTTGGGCTAATCTCTCGAGAACAGATTATGAGCTGGAGACAAACAGTGTTTTTCCTTTTTTTTGCGGATGGGTTCCCAGATTGTGCTTGGGCAGGCAAAAAAACGTACAGCCTGAGACAGCTTATACCCTTATTCAAGGGTGTAGTATTTTTGTTTAGTGTTGGGTTTGTTATCTTTAGTTTTTTGCAAGTCAATGTCCTCCTAGCCTGATTTTTAAAGGTATATTCAGTGATTTCACTTAATTCAAATATAATTTATTTTTATTTGGTTGTGATAATCCTTCCTACTATAGAGTGTGCTGACCATATAAGGAGTTCCTCCCTGTCCCCAGTTCAGGCGTAGAAAGTTCTTATAACGGCAGTGGGTGCCCCCCCGCCCCGCCCCGTCCCCCAGTGCGGGAGCGCACTCGCCTATTAGTTTGTATTGCACGGTGCGCTCAGTGCGCTATTTCCGAACGCGCGCCTTGTGTCAGTGGGTGCTTCAGAACCTCAAGCACCCCCAGACTCGACGCCACTCGGCTCCACTGCCCTGAGGGTAAAAAAACACTAGTTTCAACTAACTTTCTAATGTGTCCATCTACTCTTCTTCTCTACTCCACTAATCAGACACCACAAAGAAACTGGGGAAATACTTAGTGTTTATGTTCAAAGCTCCCTCTGACTGCGCTAATCCAATCCCAGACTTCATTTGGTCATTAATGGCATCCTTGTTCGGAGTGCATGCATTTTTGTCGTTGTTAGTTCATGTTCGGTTTTTTTGTACAAAAGTATTGGCATCAAAATGTATGGCTAAAAAAACAAAAAAAAGCAAAAATACTAAGACAAAATGTCTTATTTTCACAAGTGTTCATGTATAGAAATCTCTTGAAAATAGCAGAGCTACAAGCTCACAATTTTAGTATATAGGGATAAAGTGGATGTAAAATGCATGTTTTCTAGTAATATTATGTAATAATTATACAAATATACAAAGTAACTAGTAACTCAAGTATATATATCAAGTATAAGTCTCAAGTATGTACTACAGTACTTGAGTACACATGTACTTAGTTACTTTCCACCACTGGTCCAGTGGTGTTATGCAGACAAACATAGTTCTGTTATTTCCTGATGAGGTCGGAACTGTGTCATGTAATCAGAGCAAACGTTCAAACATTGCTGCACTTCACAGGCCTTCCTGTTTGCTCCCCAACCCCCCCGTGGAGTCTTACTTGTTTGGAATGGTTGTTAGCAGCAAGACGCGAGCAAACAGCAGCTCCCTGTTCCACCCTTTAGTTGGAGAAAGTATAAAGGCAAACAGCAGCTCCCTGTTCCACCCTTTAGTTGGAGAAAGTATAAAGGCAAACAGCAGCTCCCTGTTCCACCCTTTAGTTGGAGTGCAGAAAGTATAAAGGCACGGGCATAAAAGAACATATTAAAACCTGGTGGTGCTGGACCAAAATAACACGTTCAAATAGAAAATAAATCTGCACTAATCTTACTAATGCTCCCATTAGTAAATGTATTATATAATCAAAGAGGTGCGCAATGTCCTGTCCTGTCCTGTCCTGTCCTGTCCTGTCCTAACAGAGTGTTTCTCTGTCTGGACACAGGGATGAGATGAAATCCCTCCAGGCAGCCCTGCAGAAGCAGCTGGATGAGGCCACAGAGAGAGCAGAGAAGCAGCAGGCCACGGTAAGACACACATGCACACGCACACACACACACACACACACACGCACACACACAGTCACACACCTGACCCCTACTGCACCCCCCACCGCCAACGTCCCTGTCACCTGTCAGTGAGATCACCTCCCAGTGATCCAGGCTCATTACCCAGCTGCCAACCCTCCAGGGATCCCTGCATGGTCCTTCATTAAAACTCATTGTGAGGGACGGAAATGGAACGCCGTGTCTAACCCCCTCAAGCCATCCCCGCCATCCCCCCCCCCCCCCCCCCCCCCGCGCTAGAGCCCGATGTGAGGTGGGAGTGCATCTCATGGAAGCTCTGGAACAAGATTGATCAAAAATACATTAATATCCAACCAAGGAGGCACTGATAAAATAATATACTCAGAAAACATTTCCGTTTATGAAACACGTTTTTGAGTTCCTATGTATGTATGTATGTATGTATGTATGTATATATATATATATATATATGGAGTAGGAACACCTGCAATTCCACCGGTTAAAAACCCATGCTCTACGGTAGGGATTCCCAAACTGAGGTGCGCAAGTGCCTTCTAGGGGGTGTGTGACACTGACATGGTGATATTTTTAAATATATGAATAGTATATTATGCCAATATATGGCAAGTATATGCAGAATATAATTATGCTGCGTACATGCCACAGTCAGCTGTGTGCATATATGTGGATATACAGTATTATATAGGCAGGAGAAGGGACACCAATATTGATGAGGTGCTAAAGGCCTAAGAAGATGAACAATGAAAAAAGAAGAAAAAAGGCAGCACACTCATAGCCACAATGCTGGAAAGTTTATTAATCAATTTTGGGCGGGAACCCCTTTTGGTGTTTTAAGCATTATGTTTCTGTTGATTATGTACTTTTAGCTATTGAAAAATAGCAGATCTACAAGTTCATAGCACGGCACCAAGTGCCGCGCTATGAGCTTGTAGGTCTGCTATTTTTGAAAAATCGTGAAAATGTGGCACAAATCTTTGAATATATATTCTTTCAGAGTGAGCGTTTTTAACTCAAATCTTTGCTCCTGGAATATTTTTCAGATGGGGGTCGGCGGCCAATTACATATATTTTTGCGGGTCCTTGACATGAAAATGTTTGAGAACGACTGACATAGAAACATAGGGTTGTTCAGAAAACTGTCAGGATTTAGAAGACATTTGTAGAATCGTCCTCAGGTCTAAATGGGTGAACAGAAACCAACGTTTCGACCTGTAAGGTCTACATGTAAGGTCTTCTTCAGGTTCCCTGAAGAAGACCTTACATGTAGACCTGTAAGGTCTTCTTCAGGGAATGAAGAACCTTCTTCAGGTTCCCTGAGGAAGACCTTACCTGTAAGGTCTTCTTCAGGTTCCCTGGGTTAACAGAAACCAACGTTCGACCTGTAAGGTCTTCTTCAGGTTCCCTGGGTTAACAGAAACCAACGTTCGACCTGTAAGGTCTTCTTCAGGTTCCCTGGGTTAACAGAAACCAACGTTCGACCTGTAAGGTCTTCTTCAGGTTCCCTGGGTTAACAGAAACCAACGTTCGACCTGTAAGGTCTTCTTCAGGGAATGATGAACCTTCTTCAGGTTCCCTGAAGAAGACCTTACATGTAAGGTCTTCTTCAGGGAATGATGAACCTTCTTCAGGTTCCCTGAAGAAGACCTTACATGTCGAAACGTTGGTTTCTGTTAATAAACTTCCAGCATCGTGGCTATGAGTGTGTGGCCTTTTTTTCTTCTTTTTCGATATACTGTACAGTATAGGATATATATGTCTCATAGCGTATGCCTTATTTTATACTGTATATACAGTATAAAATAAGGCATAAGCGCTATATTTCACGCAAATTGCTCAAACATCAGGTTTAAGCATTTTGCTCAAAATGGCTGAGCTTACTGGTCAAAGTGATAGATGTGTTCCGCATGAGTCGAGGCACATGTGTAAACGAGTTATGCTACAGTATAGCGCCCCCCCTTTGGCCATAAAACTGCAATATTCATTGGCTCATAAAGCGTAATTTTATTTGTCGATATAGGTCCAAAGTTCACATGTAGAAATCTCCGTGCATTTAATCAAAGATCCCGGGAGGAGATAGATAAATGTTGGGTGATCCCTAAATGAGCTATGCCTGTTCAACGTTAGCATTGTGCTACCCTTTGGCCAATGGTCGTGGGCTTCACGTCCTCACCGTTTGGCATCAAATCAAATCAAGTTTTGCTAAAACCGACTGCACGGTTAAGCCAGAACTGCTATTTTTGGCAGAAGGAGAAGGAGAAGAAAAAAAAGCTTCATCCCTTAATGAAGAAGAAAGAAAGAAAGAAAGAAAGAAAGAAAGAAAGAAAGAAAGAAAGAAAGTACATAAGACATTCTTTGCCACCATGCCAGTCATGAACCAATACAGCCACCCTGCCACAACAACTCACAACAAACCTCAGCAACCACAACACAACACACATCACCTACTGTTTATCAGTAGTCATACTAGTCCATTGAAAATTGACCTTTGGAATTGATGGCTGTTATGTCAAAGCCCAAAACCTCTAGCTCGAACCAAAATGATAGCAAATTCACTCATTGGATTATTGAAGTGATCAAGAGCCACATACACATAATTATATACTGTTCCCTGTTACAACTCACAACTCACATAAAAACTGTAGATTCACATCAACAACATTCATTTCCAGAGCCAGGCAGAAACAGTTACTGAACATGTTTCATTGACACCCAGTCATTGGGTCCCAAAATGACACTAATAGTACACCAGTTTGAATCACACTAGTATACCCACAGCATACACAAGCAGCAGCAGCAAAGAAGCAAAAAAAAAGTTCCTACCTTGAGCCGTCTTCTACTTGACCCCATCAAGAAAGTGATGCAAGAGACAAACTTTGGAACCCATGGATAGCCAACCCATCTTCTAGTGCATGATGAGCCCGCCAGCAGCATCTCCATCCTCCATACATCTGGCTAGCTGGCCAGTACTTTCCTCCCAGTATCAATGGCACCGGCCAGCCTCAATCTCCTGGCTGCCATCTTCTCACTCAGCCTTGGATGTTTAGTACTGCACATAGCATTCTGGTGTAGTGCAGTGGTTAGGGATTCAGGGCAGGCTCTAGGATCCAGCATTCACAGCATGTCAAAGGAGGAGAATGGACTCAAGGCTGAGAAGAGGCTGAGCTTGGGGGTCTGGGGTCTTCACCCTGGCTGGTGTACTGAGAAGAGGCTGAGCTTGGGGGTCTGGGGTCTTCACCCTGGCTGGTGTACTGAGAAGAGGCTGAGCTTGGGGGTCTGGGGTCTTCACCCTGGCTGGTGTACTGAGAAGAGGCTGAGCTTGGGGGTCTGGGGTCTTCACCCTGGCTGGTGTACCTGTGGAGCAAGTAAGTAAGTAGTATTAAGGTAGAAAGACAGAAGGTGAGCTGACCAAGAGCCACATACATAGTGTACAACTTTGAGCTACTTTCTGTCAAGAAGAAGAAATGTTGGAGTTTGGAAGCGCTCGTTTTTATTAAGGGGTCGCGCTGCTGCCTCCTGCATTATGTGCAAATGCGAAACAGATGCATGCAGGGCCGTTCAGTGACTTACGACGAGCGCTTCCAAACTCCAGCACTTAGAAAAAGAATCACTTGCACAGAATTTCTTGACAGAAAGTAGCTCATAACATGTCTACGGGGGATTTTTATGAAAAACAAGCTCGGCAGATTGAAAGAGGATATTCAAACTTGGACTACAGCTGCAATGTTGGTGAGTTTAACGTTGTTTAAGACAAGCAGATCGCAAACGCAAATGGATGAGTGGGGAGTCAATGGAGGGTATTGCAACTACCCCATTATAAAAAAATCTAGAGTACAAATTGTGGCTAGTGTACAACTGTACACTGTACCCTGTCACCTAGCCGCAATTTGCAACTCTAGATTTTTTTATAATGGGATGAATCTAGAGTTGCAATACCCTCCATTGACTCCCCACTCATCATTTTGCGTTTGCGATCTGCTTGTCTTAAACGACGTTAAACTCACCAACATTGCAGCTGTAGTCCAAGCTTGAATTATTCTCTTTCAATCTGCAAAGCTTGTTTTTCATAAAAATCCCCCGTAGACATGTTATGAGCTACTTTCTGTCAAGAAGAAGAAATGTTGGCGTTTGGAAGCGCTCGTTTGTATTAAGGGGTCGCGCTGCTGCCTCCTGCATTATGTGCAAATGCGAAACAGATGCATGCAGGGCCGTTCAGTGACTTACGACGAGCGCTTCCAAACTCCAGCACTTAGAAAAAGAATCACTTGCACAGAATTTCTTGACAGAAAGTAGCTCATAACATGTCTACGGGGGATTTTTATGAAAAACAAGCTCGGCAGATTGAAAGAGGATATTCAAACTTGGACTACAGCTGCAATGTTGGTGAGTTTAACGTTGTTTAAGACAAGCAGATCGCAAACGCAAATGGATGAGTGGGGAGTCAATGGAGGGTATTGCAACTACCCCATTATAAAAAAAATCTAGAGTACAAATTGTGGCTAGTGTACAACTGTACACTGTACCCTGTCACCACTCACTAGCAACAGCACACAAACATACACAGCCTGTATACGTACTGTATACTGCATCCTTCCACCAGTTACAACATATACAGACTAATGTTACTTGTATATGGGATAAATAATACATTTTAGGAAGGACGCTGTGGGGACATGCCTGGACTATGAAATATATTGCGAGATTTCTAGAAATCTATCTATCTATGTGCAATTCAGGTAACACTTGGTTCAATATCACTTTCAATTTAACATCATGTGCACACAAAGGACCTTTGTTCATTTCACCCTCCCTCCCTCCCACTCACTCACTGTCACGCACACGCGCGCGCGCGCACACACACACACACACACACACACACACACACACACACGTTAATGTTCAGCATAGCATAGCTAAGCTAACTCACCTGCACCAGTTTGTTATGAAGATGCATTAACTTTCTAATAACTGACCCTAACTGTCAAACACAAATCACTGAGCCGTTTTCACTCCTAACAACCCAGACTACTCCACTGAACATCCATGCGGTGTAAAGTTGGATTATAAATTGTTTATTTCACTCGTTTTACTGCCAAACATGTCTGTTTGTTTGCAGCAGCTGTGTGTGGAGGGGGGAGGGGGCGTGGCTACCGGAGGATTTTAAAGAGCCAAGAGCGCGCTTGAGTGAGTGCATAATGTTGAGTGTTCACTAGAGAGTGTCTACTTTCTAGGGCAGTGGTTTTCAATCAATCCTTTTCATGTCTTGTCAATGTCCATCATTTATTCTGGACCACCACCATTTGATGACATTTAGCCTCTCAGACCCAAAACTTGTCTTAAAATATCTTAGAATATGTTGTTTGAATAAGATGTTGTCCACAATTCCATGTGGTACTATTATAGGAGAGATAACAGGCAAACATTGATCAAAATAACACATTTTCTAATTGTGAAACCAGATGGACTATAAGGGAACCCTAAGTGTGCATTTGTTTTCATTATAAGCTCTCAAGAGTTAAAGATCTATAAGGGTCCATTTGAGCATCGTGAGTGAACTCTATGTTCTCCCATGCTCTCTAATCGTTGCCACTGACTGGACCGACCTTTCTGATTAAGTCACAGATTGGCTCCTCCAGTGCGTTACAGCTAGGAAGGAATAGTACTGTTGCAGAGAACCTAGTGTGTGTGTGTTACTAGGTGTGTTACATTTAGGAATAGTGTAGTGTTGCAGTGAAGCCAGTAGACTATACAAGCGAGTTGGTGTTGGCTAGACCGCATTCTCGCATCGCATGTAAAACACCTAGGGCTCCATTTTCCTTCGATCTTTCTAAATACACTGTTTGGGGATTTAGCAGTGGGGAAGGGGTGTTCCCCCACTAAAGTTGGTATTTTGGTTACCTGTCTAAATCCCTAAAACACCTCCGTTACCCGTTATATTATGCATAGGTGTGGTTTGGGCGTTACAATAATTAAACCAATCACCGGTCCACGTGCCATTGCCTTTAAGAGATCCCATATCCGTTGCCCGTTATGCCTAGTTCTATATTGCTTCATAGCATTACGGTCTAACCCATGGAAGAGTGATATGCTGCTGCCTTGAAGCACCCTGCTCACCCAGCCCCCCCCCCCCCCCCCCCCCCCCCCCCCCGCCCCCCCATCCCGTGACGTTTTCCTTTTTTTGCCCACCCCGGACAGAGCCAAGAACACTTGTCTTTTCATTGAGTCACAACTCGCTCAAAGTTTTTCGCCATTTTTACTTACTTACTACGTTAAACTACGAAATTAGGGCTTTCATTTGATATACAGATTGTGCGTGTAGGCCATCTCTACGGAACGGTATGAAGCGAAAAGTAAAGTTCGGTAAATCAGATTAAACCCCATTTGCTGTGCTATGGGGTGATGCACTGGCAGGCACTCACTTCTGCTGAATAGAGGAAAATTACAAAGATATGCAATAGGAGAGATGAGGCAGCATGACTCTGTATCATCTCCATTGAGGCGCGCGTCACGCGCCGCTCTACCAAACTAATTTGGCACGGTTTACGGGTGCTTTTAAACTTCCCAAATGTATGTGACCAAAATAGCAATTATGGGGAAAGCGTGCCAACACGCCCATGACCACATCTCTAGGCGCAAATATCAGTGTCGGCAAAATAGATAGCGGGTGACGCTGGACCAAAATACCATTAAGGGACAGAGCAAGCTCCTATACTCGTAATGTTCGGGCAGTGGCTGAATTGCGGGCCGCATCCTCATCCTTCTCTCTCTGACGGTGGTATAGGTCCCACGTACAGGACCATTTCTGATGTGGTCAGGGGTGGACTGGCCACGGGACGTACCGGTCATATTACCGGTGGGCCACGACCGTAGGGGGCCGCTCAAGTTATGATATGATTAAAAAAAAAACAGGCAGTCAAAGTGAGTGACAAACAAACCCTCTTCTATCTTGAATCTTTTGCCAGCATTCTTGTGAGAGCAACAAAGGGTTGTGTAGTTGTCTGTTGGTTTGTATCATTTATGTTGTTCTGTAAAAGTGGTGGTATTAGGGCTTGTTTGTTGTTGTGTGTGCCTCGACGGAGCGGGTGGTAGAGTTTCTGCTATCTGTGCGCTGGTTGTGGTGGGTCGGTCTGGGCCAAATTCGCGTGAAAATGACCGGGCCAAATCTTTCCCAGTCCAGCCCTGGATGTGGTCCGTCCATGTTACACCATTCAAGGTTGTGTGTTACAGTTACGGGGATAGTTATCCTGGGTTCCAGCCTGAATCGCTGCGTTCCGTGGATCTGTTTTGTCACTCGCTACAAAGGCATTTCAGTCGACTAAATCAACTGTAGATTTAGTCGACTAAAATCTTATGATATTTATATATATTAACACTAAAACAATCCAGGTGACTACAATGTGACTGAAACTAAATGAAAACTATTCAAGAGACTACGACTAAAACTAAAATCAAAATGTGCTGCCCAAAAAACAACCCTGTCATACAGTTAGGAATAGTAGCATTCCAGAGAAGCCAGTGTGTCTGTGTTCCTATGGGAGATGTGTAGCCTATATTATGCACTAGTATGTCCTCTCTCTCCTCAGAAGCCAGTGTGTCTGTGTTCCTGTGGGAGATGTGTAGCCTATATTATGCACTAGTCTGTCCTCTCTCTCCTCAGACAGTCTCTTGTTCCCACAACAAATGCATCATCAGCACATCAAGTGCAGCATAATTAAGCACCCTGCAGGCACCCAGGAGGAGAATACATTTGAGATTACTCAATATATGTTAATCAAAAAATAACTGCTGACCTACTGCAGGATGATTGATATCCAATCCACACCTCTTACTCGCTGGTGGAAAGTAGCCTACCTTTACTCAGTAATGTACAATATTAAATGACATACCTATGATTTAGGTAAGTGTTACTTTACTTGAGTTTATACTATACTACTACTACTCTACTCCTGCTGCATCCCAGAGGCAAATAATATGCTTGACTCCATTACAATTATTTGCCAGCTTTAGTTACTAGTACTTTGCAGGATTACGCCGAATCTCCACAAAGTGGCTTGCATTGTGTTGCGTCACCGTCATCAACGTGGTCAATTTGACATTGGGCCTGCATGCTCCACATTATAGCTCTATCTACGGCATGCTCCACATTATAGCTCTATCTACGGCATGCTCCACATTATAGCTCTATCTACGGCATGCTCCACATTATAGCTCTATCTACGGCATGCTCCACATTATAGCTCTATCTACGGCATGCTCCACATTATAGCGCTATCTACGGCATGCTCCACATTTATGGGCTGTATTTTGCGTGTCTTAAGTACCAGGTCTTATTACTTAACTTAAGACCTGGAGGCGTGGTCAATGCTCTTTGGCCACTCAGAATAGCCAAATGGCATTGATCACGCCTCCAGGTCTTAAGTTAAGTAATAAGACCTGGTACTTAAGACACGCAAAATACAGCCCTATAGCTCTATCTACGGCATGCTCCACATTATAGCTCTATCTACGGCATGCTCCACATTATAGCTCTATCTACGGCATGCTCCACATTATAGCTCTATCTACGGCATGCTCCACATTATAGCTCTATCTACGGCATGCTCCACATTATAGCGCTATCTACGGCATGCTCCACATTTATGGGCTGTATTTTGCGTGTCTTAAGTACCAGGTCTTATTACTTAACTTAAGACCTGGAGGCGTGGTCAATGCTCTTTGGCCACTCAGAATAGCCAAATGGCATTGATCACGCCTCCAGGTCTTAAGTTAAGTAATAAGACCTGGTACTTAAGACACGCAAAATACAGCCCTATAGCTCTATCTACGGCATGCTCCACATTATAGCTCTATCTACGGCATGCTCCACATTATAGCTCTATCTACGGCATGCTCCACATTATAGCTCTATCTACGGCATGCTCCACATTATAGCTCTATCTACGGCATGCTCCACATTATAGCTCTATCTACGGCATGCTCCACATTATAGCTCTATCTACGGCATGCTCCACATTATAGCTCTATCTACGGCATGCTCCACATTATAGCTCTATCTACGGCATGCTCCACATTATAGCTCTATCTACGGCATGCTCCACATTATAGCTCTATCTACGGCATGCTCCACATTATAGCTCTATCTACGGCATGCTCCACAGGGAACGTAGGGAACGCTCAGCGCGCTATTTGGCGAGTTCAGAAGCGGCTCAGTATTCATGCATTAATGCATACTGTATGTGGCCTTGTGGCTACAGCTTCATGTCCACACATCAAGTGCCATCGTGGTAAATACATGCATTTCAATGACACAACTTCACATACAGAGCTGAACGAGGGGGATAATTGAACATTTGTCTCAACAAATAAATATATATATATATATATATATATATATATATACACACACACACACACACACACACACACACACACACACACACACACCTCTTGTTTCCACAGGAAATCCGTTTTTTTTAAAATAAATTAGCTGATGGATTGTACAGTATATGTTGAACACTTCAATGAATGAATGACTGAGTCCATGTCACTGATATGGTCTAAGGTTGAGTCCAGGTCACTGATATGGTCTAAGGTTGAGTCCATGTCACTGATATGGTCTAAGGTTGAGTCCATGTCACTGATATGGTCTAAGGTTGAGTCCATGTCACTGATATGGTCTAAGGTTGAGTCCATGTCACTGATATGGTCTAAGGTTGAGTCCATGTCACTGATATGGTCTAAGGTTGAGTCCATGTCACTGATATGGTCTAAGGTTGAGTCCATGTCACTGATATGGTCTAAGGTTGAGTCCATGTCACTGATATGGTCTAAGGTTGAGTCCATGTCACTGATATGGTCTAAGGTTGAGTCCATGTCACTGATATGGTCTAAGGTTGAGTCCATGTCACTGATATGGTCTAAGGTTGAGTCCATGTCACTGATATGGTCTAAGGTTGAGTCCATGTCACTGATATGGTCTAAGGTTGAGTCCATGTCACTGATATGGTCTAAGGTTGAGTCCATGTCACTGATATGGTCTAAGGTTGAGTCCATGTCACTGATATGGTCTAAGGTTGAGTCCATGTCACTGATATGGTCTAAGGTTGAGTCCATGTCACTGATATGGTCTAAGGTTGAGTCCATGTCACTGATATGGTCTAAGGTTGAGTCCATGTCACTGATATGGTCTAAGGTTGAGTCCATGTCACTGATATGGTCTAAGGTTGTCAGGTATGTATCAGTGTGCTTTGATTTGTTAATTTTACTGCAGGGTTATTGTAATAATCTGCCCAAGTGTAATAGTAATATGCTATTTATAGAATATATGTATATATGCAGTATAACCTACAGAACTATTTGGTGTCACGTATTTTTGTTATGGTTTTAAACAAATGTGTGTTATATTATTTCTGTTTATGGCCAGTTATAGAGGGTATGCACGTGACATCATCATCATACCCGGAAGTTATGCGGGAATGCCTACTGAGTGGCAAAAAACTACTTTCTGGCCTTGACAGCCCATACCATAGATATATATAAACTCTAGATGGCTCAAGGCGGAGTTTCTGACGTCGTTCACCCGGCAGCCATCTTACTTCGGGGCTACAGTACAGTATGTTCAATGGCAGCTCAAACAGAAACAGTCATAACTCGCTCAAATCTTGACGGATTTACAAACGGGTTGGTTTATTACAAACGTTGTCAACGTGGCTATGATTCAGGACGCTTATCTGCTTAATTTTCTTTTTTTATATGAACGTCGTATAAAAGCATATAAGTATGCGGAAGTCGCTGACGTTTATAACAAACCAAACCGTTTGAAAATCAGTTGAAAATTTAGCAAGTTATGGTCATTTAAGAGTACATGCCCCATAGACACAATGTTATGTGGCCCGAGGTAAGATGGCCGCCACGTAACGACGTCGCTCTCCATTGGCCAACAGCGCGGGTGAGCTATCTAGAGTTTATATATATCTATGGCCCATACATCCAAACAGAAAAGTGCATTAAATTACTTTAAACACCATTAATTTAATCTGCCATTCACTTCATGCATGCGCATACCCTCTATTCTTTTGTCAGTCTGTGAGGTAGTTGTTTTCGTCGACTAAGACTAAGACGAAAAATGTTCGTCGACTACCTTTTTTCACTGATGAAAACTAAATGATAACTAAGCTATGATGACTAAAACTAAGACTAAATATACTGTCGATTGTGTCAACAAATAAAAACTAGACTAAAATGTTAGGAAGGGACTAGTGGACAAGAGATCCAGTATAAGTCATTTTATACTTTGTTTGCATGCTGAAAATAGCCTTGTAGATCGGTTATTTTCAGCAAGTATAAAATCAGCCATTACGACGCCATCAAGGCCCGCCAAAACACATTTTAGTCGACTAAATCACCTGTAGATTTAGTCGACTAAAATCATATGATATTTAGTCGACTAAAACTAGACTAACACTAAAACATTCCGGGTGACTAAAATGTGACTAAAACTAAATGAAAACTATTCAAGAGACTAAAACTAAAATAGAAATTTGCTGCCAAAAACAACACTGCTATGAGGAAGCCAATAGAGGGTATGCGCGTGACATCATCATCAAAGTTATGCAGGAACGCCTACTGAGTGGCAAAAAACTACTTTCTGGCCTTGACAGCCCATACATCCACACAGAAAAGTCTTATCTGATTGCATTAAACAACATTAAACAATGTTAAACTCACTTTGCCTGTTGCCACTCGATTTGCCACTCGATGTGCCATTCACTTTAAGCATGCGCATACTCTCTATACAACCTGTATTGTGAATGATGATGCATACAAACCCTTTGGTCCATATAGCGGTTAATACATTTTGTTTTGACAGGAACATCATAGCCATGGTTCGTACTTCACGAGCGTCACATGGCTAAACTTCAGCCTGTTACATTTACACAGCAAATATAAGTATAAATAAGTGCTCAATCAAGTGCCTAGACCAGGGGTTCTCAACGTTTTGGACTGGGGACCCCCAAAAATGCTTTGGCCATGTCCCGCTACAATATCCTTAAAAATAGAGAAAATACATCATAATAGATAAATACTGAAAAAAATAAATAAATATATATATTTATTATTTATTTATATATTTATATATATATATATATATATATATATATATATATATATATATATATCCTTTTTTTCTCCTTTTTTAATTATTAATTATTATTACTGTATTATTTGACCCCCAAATAATTTCGGGACCCCCTGAGGGGTCGCGACCCCCAGGTTGAGAACCCCTGGCCTAGACTATAGATAGGTACATTAAAATAGTGTAGAATACTTTTGTACTTTGACACAAGAAAGATTTTGAAAGTAGGCATTTTACTTTATACATTGTGGTAGACCAATTGCCACCACTGTAATAACGTTGTCTTCCTCACTCTCCTGAAGCTTAACGCCCACATTGACATTAAGATGAACATTTATATCTCTGTTACACTGTCAGATAAACAGTGATACAGTCATATTGCAAGTGGCCTCCTCCGCCATTTTCATAATGTGAAAAAAAGATGCAGCCTTGTACAGTGTTCCGCCGTAGGTTTGACATTTATGATGTGGGAGATAGTGTTTATTTCTCTACCGAGTGACAAGTTTAAAGAACATATAATCTTCTATCTACAGTGCAGGATGAAAGGCCCAGATAGTCTGAGGCAGTGAATCTGATTCAAACTCTTTTGCTTTGGTTCATGTTTTCAACTTGAAGGTTTGATGTTTCAACCAAAATGTTCCACAAGAACAAAACAAAACAACAGAGATGGGATGTCTTCATTGCACCTGGGTGGCCCCATAGAACGGGAATCGTTGCCGTCGGTCAGAAATCTGCATATTTCAACTTTTTAGTTCATAAATTAATATGCTATACTTCATCGTACAAAAAGGTTTTTTGTTGATATTATCTGATCTCTGTTATGCTGTAAATATGAGGGGTCCATCTGACTGAGACCGATTGATTGATTGATTGATTGAAATATGTATTAACAGTTTGCAGAATTACAGTACATTTCAAGCACAAACTCAATACAACTGTATTAACTGTGAGTGGACGACCCAATTAAGCATTACACTTGTTTACAAGAGGGTCCACCATGTTCAATTCATCAAAACAAGACAGAGACGTCCCCGCCCCCCAGGGACGTGCAGAGATTGTTAGAGGGGCAGGGGCTAAAATCCCGTAAGAGGGCACTTTCGGAAAATATCAGATCTACAAGCTCACGGCTCACGCGGGAGCATGGAGCATTTATTGAGGATTTCACACATTTTTTTGACAACATTTATCAAAGCTGCGACCAAATTTACGCCAGGATCAGCTGTTTACAATCACTTCATAAATGCAGTGCCGACATAGGTGCCAAAACCCACGCTCAAATTTAAGGCAGAATTTACTATTTACTTTCTTATTCCATTGATAAATGAGGGCCTTAGTGTGTAGCATGTAAACAGTAATTGATTGTAACTTTACAGTCCGGCACAATGTAAGTAAATTCCTTGGTTGAGACTGCGGCTGGTATAGGAACATAATGTTTTAGCTAAATTCATATTGAATATGACTTCTATTATTATATTACAATTTATCAAGATATAATTAATAGGGTTGTTGTCTTTTTTTTCTTCCTTCAGATCAAATTTCTCAAGATGGAGATGGAGAAAAAGACCCAAACCATCAAAGACTTACAGCAGGAGGTAAGATCTAGAGACACATTTTAACATCATAAGGCTTATATTAGTACTACTATTTAGTTCAATTGTCTACTTTAACTTTAAAAAAAGCTGTAGTCACTTCTTGACTTGGCTACTACTCCTGCAGCATAATGCAAGGTTTCACAAAGGCATACAGTAGCTTTATATTAACTCATTAACTCTGTCTTTTAATAGGGCGAGACTGTACGTTTGAAAGCCGTTTCACTCAGAAACGGAGAATCAGGAAGTGAATTATCGCCTTATCGGGTCCGGCAAATGTAATTTAATTCACCCAAAACATACATTTTGTACCCGAGGATCTATGATTTCGAGAAATGAGCCACAAATCTAACTTGTCTTGAGCCAAAAAGAAGAATCCGAGATATTACGATTCTTAAAAACTGCGTCCCCATAGACAGCATAAGCCAGTAGAATGTTGTGTTGTGAACCGTAATCAATTGATATCAAAAGGCGATCTATATAGGCACCAAATGAGTTAATGTCCTGTATAAGTAGTAAATCATAGCAGCATCATCCATGCACGCTGATGAATTATTCATACCTATACTGCAAATTCAAATTCAATTAATTTGCTTGCTGGTTAGTTCATCTTAGCAATAACGGCTCCCTAAATCCAAGATGTAAACAAAAGGAGAGCATGCTTTTCTGTCATGATGTTATTTGTATGATATTGTATATTCATTGATTCATATTGAGCATTTCAGCAAGGCATAGTATGTCTGATTTTATTTATTGCAACTTAAATGTGTATTTCAATATGTTACAACACGGTAGGCCTATGCTATAGTGGAGTAGAAATCTGACAGGCATATTTAGAATCAGAACTAATTTCCAGCATCGTCTGACTCATTGAAGTGTATATGATTTACAGTATACTAAAACTCATTAGCCACATATGAGTCCTATGCATCCCTATCCCTGTCACTGATATAAATGGTGTTTATCATTTTCACAGCCCATATTGTTTAGTTAAAATCCCCAGAGGGACTTCTATTGATACAGTAGAGTTATGTGCATGGGCAAAGGTTGAATAAATTACACCGGCTGATTCCTTGCAGCCTGTGCGATTGGAAATAATAGCTGTAGGATTTTCTAATGAGAAAACAGGCCACAGAACTTAGTCTTATAGTAGGTGGAGGCTATGCCTTGGAGCAACGCACTAATTCATTCAAATAAGAGAAGATTAAATCTGATGGTTGAAAACCATGCATGCAAGGGCGCACAATAGGGACACAGAACTGTGTGGAGCATTTATTTTAATAAACACATGGATTGTTTATTTTTGATTTCCTTATGATTAAAAATGTATCCTTCTATAAATAAACGTGCAGAACCTCTGCGCGTGGGCGTGTGTCCGTCCCACATTGTATCGGAAGAATTGCCCGACCGTCCTGGATTCTGGCACATCCAACCATTCCATTGTTAAGTGCTTTTGCAGTGCTTGCATTTGACCTCAGTCCCCCTGGTGAAAATGGTTATGTAAATATGTGTGTCATCTGCATAATTATGGAACACATTGTGTTGTTTTCCATAATCTGAGCCAGTGGGAGCATGTAGATGCAGAACAGAAGAGGTCCCAGCATGGAGCCTTGCGGAACTCTGCATGTCATGTTTGTCCTCTCAGACGTGTAATTACATTGACACAAGTCCCTGTCCTTTAAGCACGGCTCTAATCATCTTAGTACTGTGCCAGTTTCCCAGTCGGTCTAGTGATATGTTGTTGTAGATTGGTTTGGATGAAGCACGTGTTTAAGCCAATTCATTGAAGACTATAGCGGTCGGTGTGTGGTGCGGCCTTGGCATGGGCTCCTGGCTCTCTGCTGTCAGGGCTAGTGCTATAGGTGCATTTCTCCCCTATCATGTGACTGCCATACTGTATAGCATTGAAATCTTTTTGTTTGGCTCTCTGCTGCTCTCATGGTGGAAAAAAAGGGTCTTTTCAGATTTGAGGTTTTTTTAAGGGCCGAATCTACCATATGGGCACTTTGGGCACATGCCCACAGAAAATGTCCCTGCTAACCCGAATTAAATAATTGGTGTCTAAAAAGATTAGTGTTTTATTGTTGGTGAGAAGGCAGCTGAAAAATGCAATTGTGTGTAAAGCAGCAACAATGCACTAGATTGGCTGTTGTTCAAGGCAAGGCAAGGCAAGGCAATTTTATTTATATAGCACCTTTCATACACGAGGCAATTCAAAGTGCTTTACAGAAATAAAAACAAATACAGAGTGCAACAACAGTGCACTTAACAAATAAACAAAGATTACAATAGACAATTAAATACTGTAAAATAACATTACATAATTGGTATATAAATTAGAACAAATACTCTTTGATTAAAAAACAAATACTTTGATTAAAAGCCCAGGCAAGACCTAGCTGTTAGGATAGGCAATGTTAAATAAGTACGTTTTTAAATTAGACTTAAAAACAGCGATGGTTGGGGATTTCCTAATGTAACCTGGAATATTATTCCAGGTTTGTGGTGCATAATAGTTAAATGCTGCTTTCCCATGTTTTGTTCCAACTATGGGATGAACAATTAGTAGGCCAGCCCCAGCTATGGGATGAACAATTAGTAGGCCAGCCCCAGATGACCTAAGTGTTCTAGATGGCTCATATGGCTTCAGCATGTCTGACATGTAGCTGGGCCCAGAACCAGATGACCTAATGGTTCTACATGGTTCATATGGCTTCAGCATGTCTGACATGTAGCTGGGCCCAGAACCAGATGACCTAATGGTTCTACATGGTTCATATGGCTTCAGCATGTCTGACATGTAGCTGGGCCCAGAACCAGATGACCTAATGGTTCTACATGGTTCATATGGCTTCAGCATGTCTGACATGTAGCTGGGCCCAGAGCCACAAACAGATTTATAGACCAGTAACATGTCTGACATGTAGCTGGGCCCAGAGCCACAAACAGATTTATAGACCAGTAACATGTCTGACATGTAGCTGGGCCCAGAGCCACAAACAGATTTATAGACCAGTAACAACATTTTAAAATCAATTCTCAAGGATACTGGTAGCCAATGTAAGGATTTTAGAACAGGTGTAATATGATCATATTTCCTAGTTTTCGTCAGCACTCTTGCAATATTTTTAAGGTGATAATAGGCAGATGAAATTACAGTTTTTATATGACTGTTAAAATTTAAATCTGAGTCTAGGACAAGGTGTGTGGGCCCACTGGGCTGTGTGAGTTTAGGTGACAGTTGATTCCGTTGTAATAAAAGCCGTACGTCGGCCATCCAGCATTGCTCTGTTGTCATTCTGCATGCATAGCATGTCAGGTGGCTTGACAAAAAAAAAGGTAAAAACACTGAAATACACTGAAACACACTGAAATACACTGAAACACACTGAAACACACTGAAATACACTGAAACACACTGAAATACACTGAAACACACTGAAATACACTGAAATACACTGGCACTGGCGGATTCTCTTATCCATTTGCTTACTATGTGGGTCATTGGGTCAAATACAAATAATGTGTTTGTTACTGCCTGACTGTCACTCTGGGGCGGGATAGGCAGCCGGGAATAGGCCAATATAACGGCAGAAAAAACGCCCCAAAATGCCCCAAAACAGCCAAAATGTTGCGCGCGCAATACGCGCACTCAAAGATTTGCACGTGCATGTGCAGGGGGGCCCTTCGAGCTTCAGTGCCCAGGGGCCCTCAGAGGTGTTAATCCGGCCCTGGTCTTTTGTAGTGACATACAGAGGGGTCATCTGGGGTCATCTGTGATCTGTTGCAACCATGCTGACATTTAAGTGGCGACTCCATCCAGGGAATCATGGGAGACATTCCTCTGCATCTACAATGAATGTAACATCATGTCAGAGGAGATTCCACTGTTGCAACAAAAGCAAAGGTCAAGCGTATTTTTGGTATTAAGGTTTTATCCTGTACTAGAGACCACTCTGGTGCAGTTTTACTGCATTCTCTGAAATAACCACAATGGAGATTACTGCTGACCCACACTTTAAACATTTAGGGCTCCATTTTCGTCACCGCTAAACCCCTTATCCCTAAACTTCTTCGCCTTTTTTTTTTTTTTTTTTTTTTACTATTTCGCAAAACATTTTTGAATAGTTAAAATGGCCAGTCTACAAGCTCACAATGTGTCTGTAGATTGGCCAGTTGAACTATTAAAAAATGTTTTTCAAAATAGTAAAAAAGGCAAAGAAGTTTAGGGACAAGGGGTTTAGCTGTGATGAAAATTGAGCCCTTCCTTAGCTATTCAATTATTACATTAACAATCCATATTTTACTGCATACATACAGTTAATATTTTATGTTTGATGTCAGTTTTTCTTTCTTTTTTTGTTGTTGATATTAGATGACATATCAGTTTAGTCATTTCATATAGTCTAGTTATTCAGTAAAACTGTTGGATAAAATGATGACAACTGCACAACATTTCAGAAGTCATTTGTACTCTTTGTTTACACTCCGCAGTCTCTCATCGTCGTTGTTTTACAATCTGTTTTCATGTTGCATCTGAGGTTGTGCTTTGGTGTCGCTGAGGAGGGGACATCTGAGGTTGTGCATTGGTGTCGCTGAGGAGGGGACATCTGAGGTTGTGCTTTGGTGTCGCTGAGGAGGGGACATCTGAGGTTGTGCTTTGGTGTCGCTGAGGAGGGGACATCTGAGGTTGTGCTTTGGTGTCGCTGAGGAGGGGACATCTGAGGTTGTGCATTGGTGTCGCTGAGGAGGGGACATCTGAGGTTGTGCTTTGGTGTCGCTGAGGAGGGGACATCTGAGGTTGTGCTTTGGTGTCGCTGAGGAGGGGACATCTGAGGTTGTGCATTGGTGTCGCTGAGGGGACATCTGAGGTTGTGCTTTGGTGTCGCTGAGGAGGGGACATCTGAGGTTGTGCTTTGGTGTCGCTGAGGAGGGGACATCTGAGGTTGTGCTTTGGTGTCGCTGAGGAGGGGACATCTGAGGTTGTGCTTTGGTGTCGCTGAGGAGGGGACATCTGAGGTTGTTCATTGGTGTCGCTGAGGAGGGGACATCTGAGGTTGTGCTTTGGTGTCGCTGAGGAGGGGACATCTGAGGTTGTGCTTTGGTGTCGCTGAGGAGGGGACATCTGAGGTTGTGCTTTGGTGTCGCTGAGGAGGGGACATCTGAGGTTGTGCATTGGTGTCGCTGAGGAGGGGACATCAGAGGTTGTGCATTGGTGTCGCTGAGGAGGGGACATCTGAGGTTGTGCTTTGGTGTCGCTGAGGAGGGGACATCTGAGGTTGTGCATTGGTGTCGCTGAGGAGGGGACATCTGAGGTTGTGCATTGGTGTCGCTGAGGAGGGGACATCTGAGGTTGTGCTTTGGTGTCGCTGAGGAGGGACATTTTATAACTGCAATCCACAGTAAAGTCATTATCAATGATTGGCTTTCATGGCTTATTATGTGTATTTTGAGTCAGAATGATTTACACATAGACTACTGTACCTGCTGGGAGTCATCATAGACTACTGTACCTGCTGGGAGTCATCATAGACTACTGTACCTGCTGGGAGTCATCATAGACTACTGTACCCTGCTGGGAGTCATCATAGACTACTGTACCTGCTGGGAGTCATCATAGACTACTGTACCTGCTGGGAGTCATCATAGACTACTGTACCCTGCTGGGAGTTATCATAGACTACTGTACCTGCTGGGAGTCATCATAGACTACTGTACCCTGCTGGGAGTCATCATAGACTACTGTAGCTGCTGGGAGTCATCATAGACTACTGTACCTGCTGGGAGTCATCTACTGTACCTGCTGGGAGTCATCATAGACTACTGTACCTGCTGGGAGTCATCATAGACTACTGTACCCTGCTGGGAGTCATCTACTGTACCTGCTGGGAGTCATCATAGACTACTGTACCTGCTGGGAGTCATCAGCTTCTCACAGTGCATTGAAACAGACAGCTCAGCTCTGCCATGAGCTTTCACCTATAGTGAAATGGCAAAACGTGAGCATGGAGACAATAATCTAACTAATAATTCATTCAATGTCTGAATGTCTGTCTGAATGAATGTCTCTGTCTGTCTAATATTACGGAGGTCTTAACGAAGCCTTTAATATTGGGATCTATTACATCGCTTTACCCACACTGTACATAATTTGGTGTTCAAATATTTGAATGGGTAAGGACTAGTAATGATAATAAACCGTGAACTACCACAGAAGTGGTTTCCAGTACTTATAGGTGCTTATTTCTGTTGGTCTGTGGAGAGATTAGTTTCACTCATGAAACAGTACAGCAATGTACTTGAGAAAAGCCGAGTTTAACCACTTAAAGCCTGCTATATATTCTCACTCTCATTTTGTAGTTGTACTACAGTGACATCTACTGTACATCTACTGTACTACAGTGACATCTACTGTACATCTGTCCATGTGTCACCTGATTGACATGTAATTTATTCAATGCTTCCACTAGTCCCAGACTCCCAACCACATGTGTATGTGGAAGTGCCACACTCACTCACTCCAAATAGGTTGGTGGCTCCTCAAAAACATTTCAAATAAGGCAGGCAGATTTACTCAGATTTACATGCATAAGAAATTAAACATTGAGACATTAATCGTTTACCCGCCAGGAACATAGGAATTTTAAAACGTAGAATCTTGTAGCCTGCCACAAACGGAAAAGCCGTTTTAACAGCGATGTATTCATTAATGCATGTTTTAATACGATCGTATCGAAATCTACCGTCAGTTAGCTTTGTTATGCTTCTGACACAATGGGCGCGGCCATTTTGAAAATGCGCGCGCATCCACTTACATTGCCGGCTCTGGTTTCAGACGGCTTTATCTCACAGAAGCGACATTGCAGAGGACGCTTTGTCCCAGACAAGCGTTTTCAACGGCCTGTAGCAGGCGCTGTGATACTCGCGGTCCACTTTTTCCACCACCGACCGAGAGAACGAGCACACAGCTTCGTCAACACACACGGAATGGTTTCATAGTAAAATGCGATACGGATATTTGGCTCTTCAAAGTAAGTGTCACGCGTGATTAAACCATGGCAATACGCAATCGAGGGATTAATTAATGGCGGCAGGCTAAGAGTTAAGACAAAGGTAAAAAAAAAAAAAGCAATACATAATGAAACGAGATTTGAATACCAAGAGAGAGAGAGAGAAGCAAAAGGGAGCCGCAAACGGAATGGTCTTCAGCTTTGATTTAAAATAACGGAACGTTGTAGAAGCAGACCTACAGTTTTTGAGAGGACTAGAGCAACAGCGTTCTGAATCAACTGCAGTTCTCATTGATTTTTTTAGGGAGACCAAAAGACACCATTACTGTATTCGACTACTGAAGATGAATGCATGGACAAGTTCCAAATCAATCCTTGATATAGTCTTAAGGTGATTCTAGGTTTCCTGCTTGGCTTGTGGTTTTTAACATTACCGATTGAAGCTGAGCACTGACTTAATCGTAATCGTTCTTCCTTGGCTCCAAAAACAGTTACTTCAGTTCTGTCTTTGTTTAATTGAAGAAAGTTCTGGCATATCCAGTCGAGGACTTGTTCAATGCATTCACTCAATGCCTGTATTGTCACTGCCATGGAAACCAGGAGCTCCCAGCCAGCAAACTTGCTTGGGAGCTCAAGACACGGGCATCGATCACGAAGTTGTCCCCACAGCATCATCAGAGGGCGTCTTGAGAGATACTACAGGGGGGATACTTGAACCCTCGCATCCCTATTCCGGGGGGAACATCAGCCGCAAAAAGCAGATCTACAATCTCACACCGCGTCTGTGATGCGTTATTGTGAGCTTATAGATCGTTTTGGCAAAGAGGTTTGTGTTGGTGTACAGGGAAAAAAGAACAGACCAAGTATCGAGCCAAACGTCAAGTATTGAGGCTTTAAGCCACACATTTAAACCACTTTGTAATGGCAGTCCCTGTTCCATCTCTCTCTCAGCTCTCTCATTGGCCTGAAAAAACGTTGAAGACCCCTGTACTAAAGAAAGATGCAGAGGGAGACAACCCATCCATCTTGGGTGGGTTCTCAACGTTGGGTCTGGGGACTATCAGGGGTCCTAATGCACCCTTATGGGTCTGTAACTCTGAGTGTACAAGTGGAGCCAAATGTAATTCAGAGTAGATTGGGGTCCCAGTGATAGACAGAAATGATTTACGTGGCCTAATGCATAATAAAACGTTAGCTGTACACTCAGTGATAAATGGTAAATAAATGGCAAATGGTGAATTTATATAGCGCCTTTATCCAAGGCGCATTACATAGATTACGCATTACATAGATTACGCATTACATAGATTACGCATTACATTCACCCATTCACAGGAAAACCATGCAAGGCACTAACCAGCACATCAGGAGCAATTAGGGGTTCAGTGTCTTGCTCAAGGACACTTCGACACTAACTCTGGGGGAGCCCGGGATCAAACTAGGAACCTTCCGGTTCCCAAGCGGCCGCCCTACCCCTCAGTCACTGGTTTGGAGCCATGCTAGAATAGCTGATCTATTTATTCTCCATTGTTGACTGTGTCGTATCATTTTCTCATTTTTGCCATGGCAACGGTGACATTTTTTGTGCCTGAGGCTGTTTGGCATTTTGCACCGTCAGTACTGTCATTGATGCTATTTCATGTCGTTCTATTTAATTTCAGTCATTGCGTCATGTTACACCTTGTTCTGACCTCCATGTGTCATGACCTCTGTGTCCTGTCAAAGATAGAGGGGGGGGGGGGGGGAGAGAGAGAGAGAGAAAGAGACAGAGAGAGAGTGTGGGGGGGGGGGGGGGGGGGAATGGCTTCCGGTCATATTCGAACCCAGGCCTGTGCCCATGGAAACCCGGACGTTTTTATTCCCAGGGAGAAAAAAAAGTCTGGGACCGAGTCCACTTCAATTAGGCATAGAGCAGCGCAAACGTCGATCACTCTCTGCTGATTTCTGGTCGTCTGCACCTTTGTTAAATTGACGCACACACGCACACCCATACACTCTCTGTCGCTCTAATTAATAAAGTCTCATGTCACGCAGCTGCGTCTAGCTGCCTATGCCATAGAAAGCATAGGTGGACCCCAGGCTATTGCAGAGCTAATTCATAAGGTATACGCCCTCTTATGCTGCGGTGACAAACATTGAAGCGCGACCAGCTACATTGCTGCATACAGTCACTGTTGATTGAAATTGCTCTGTTCCATGAATTTTCATTAAATTCATGGAACAGAGAAGGAATTGTCTTGGAGTTGTTTTTATAGCGTGGCTCTGCAGGAGGCTACGTGACGTCACACTGTGTTTGTCCAGTGTATATCTTGTGAACCAGACCAATCAGCAGCATACAGAAATCTCCATATATGGACATAAAAGGTACACAGACTAACAGACGGGTACAACAGGTTTAACCGGTAGGGTTGGGGCATACATGCATTCATAACTTGCATCGTTACCAAATTGCGTGGTCCCTGCAAAGCGAAAAAATGCCTTTCTCTGAAGCTCTATGTCCATGTCAGGATCTCACCCAGAGTGTAGCTCTATGTTCATGTCAGGATCTCACCCAGAGTGAAGCTCTATGTCCATGTCAGGATCTCACCCAGAGTGTAGCTCTATGTTCATGTCAGGATCTCACCCAGAGTGTAGCTATATGTTCATGTCAGGATCTCACCCAGAGTGTAGCTCTATGTTCATGTCAGGATCTCACCCAGAGTGTCAGGCAGTTTTCTTCTCTCATTTGGAGTCACTACATTTGAATGAATAGAACCTTTCCAGCTTTTCAAGTTCAATTTCATTTTACTTGAGATGGAGCTTCAGGAACAAAACACATGGAAAGTACAACTTCCCCAAACAGCAGCAGTAATGAGGTTTCCTTTCTCAGGCAGGATCCAGTGTCTTTACAAACTCTGGGGGATTTCATTCATTCTTCAGAGCTCAATGAAGGAAACTGATGATAAAATGATGTGACTTTTTAAATGTATTCTTTAATTATTTCAATGAGCTTGTAGCTCTTCTATTTCCCAAAGTCCTTAGTTCTCCCAAGTCCTCTTCCAACGTCATTTTAGACTCCAATGTCCCTCGGCGACAAGCAATCCTCCCTATCCCTAGACAGGAGTTGGTTTGGCCCAACTTGGCCCATTAGTGCTGTGCTGTCCCCTATTTAAAGTGACAGGACCCCTTAGTAACTGTTTGTGATCTGTTTGCTTGTAGTTTTGTTTGTCCATACCCTACCTAAACAGTGCGCTCTACTGAAAGGCATGTAAAAGCAAACAGACAGTGACAGGGTGCGGTCACACTGTCACACATACACACAAAAAGAAAAAAGTCAACACTGCATATCATTTGCATATTACATCATATAATCCTAGACATGTTCCGTTGTTCCTCATTCCCCCATATCCTTAGTATTTATGTTCGGTCTTAAACATTTTCCATTTCACCCATTTGTCCTCCATTTGTTCTTCCTGCAGTCTCAAACGGTGTGTCAATTTATTTCTCCATGAGATATATTTCTTGAATCAACTCCTTCCCATTGTTCCTGTGTTGGAGGTTCCATCTGTCCCCATTTCCTTGACTTTTTAAATTTCAACACAAACGGAAGCTATAATGCTTACACTGCAAATATGATAATGTTTGTTTCTTATAGCGATTGTTGTGGCAGTTTTCCACTTGCTTTAGCAGCTCCTGCCTGCATCCACAGTCACTGTGTTTGTACTAAAGTAAAGACCAATGAGACTCATATGACTCAGCAAGACAAGTGTTCTGGCTGAAAGCTTTGGCTTCATTTCAACCAGTACTGATAATACTGGTTGGAATGTTCAACTTGAATGTGAGCCATCCATTCTTGCCTATCGCCACAGTCTTTAAAAGCCAGCATACCATTATCTGTTATGTATTTGGAATCTGGCACGGGTTAGCTTACATTACTTACACCTGAGTTTTAGGAAATGTTTGTTCTGTTCTGTGATGAGATTTCTTGTTCTGTGAAAAGCACTTTGTCACTTTGTTTAGATAAGTGCTCGAGCACTTATCTAAACAAAGTGACAAAGTGCTCTGTTTATAAAGTGCATTATTATCATTACTGACTATGCTCTTTTTATTATGGGCCAACAAAAGCAGCATGATACTAAAGTTTAATTTATGTTGTATGATGGTTTCACTCGCTTAGCTGATCTACAAGCTTGCTTGGTGAGTGAGACCGTTGTAAGTTAAAAAATAAATGGTAAATGGTGCATTTATATAGCGCCTTTATCCAAGGCGCTTTACATTGATTGTGCATTACATTCACCCATTCACACACACACATTCATACACCGATGGCGGAAGAAACCATGCAAGGCACCAACCAGCACATCAGGAGCAATTAGGGGTTCAGAGTCTTGCTCAAGGACACTTTGACACTAACTCTGGGGGAGCCCGGGTTCGAACTGGCAACCTTGCGGTTGCGATCCAGCCACTCTACCCCTGAACCCCTGAGCCCCAAGTTAAAATATATTAGGCTTAAAACTTAATTTAAACTTTGTGAAACAGTGAATCAGGTTTTAGAAAATAAAGAACATAATCACAATGGGTTGATAAGGCTTGCTTAATGGAACATATTTTAGCTCTTTGTATCGTCTGTGTAGTTACTATGACCATCCATGGCTATCAGGCTCGGCCCTCTAATTATTATTATATTATTATTATTTTAGCTCTTTGTATCGTCTCTGTAGTTACTATGACCATCCATGGCCTATCAGGCTCGGCCCTCTAATTATTAGTCTCTTGATTGCACAGTGGAATATTATATATTATAGTCTGATTAACTGAACGCTAAATATTAATTAGCGGATATTCCATCAATAAAATGACGATTTGATCACGTAACTATAATAAAACAGAAGACCACGGAATCCTAGGAGATAGATAGGGCTGACCGTCCGTCCGTCCACTCGATCAATTGATCAATATACTTTAACATTATTTTTGGGTGTGGAATCATAATGCATTATGAGAAAACTCAACTAAATGAAAGCATTGCTTGGTGTGTGTGTGTAATAGTTAGGACGTAAATGTGGATGCAGTGTGTCGACGGGGACTGGACTCTGTGTGCGTGCGTGCGTGCGTGCTGTCTGGTGCTGTTCTTGAAGCAGTCAGTCATGAAGGACACTGGAGGAGGAACACATTTTATCTGCAACAGAAGCCTAATGAAAATAATGAAAGCCGCACACAAAGTGTCGTCTTTATTTCACGCTCTCAACATGAGCACGCCTAGCGGAATAACACGTTGTGACACATGTGTGGCTCAATGTAACTAAGTCTGCATAATATGCTGTGACAGTGGAAACCTTGTATCAGTGTTGTTTTTGGCAGTACATTTAGATTTTAGTTTTAGTCATAGTCTCTTGAATAGTTTTAATTTAGTCTTAGTCACATTTTAGTCACCTGGAATGTTTTAGTGTTATTCTAGTTTTAGTCGACTAAATATCATATGATTTAAGTCGACTAAATCTACAGTTGATTTAGTCGACTAAAATGTATTTTGGCGGGCCTTGATGCCATCGTGATGACTGTTTTTACACTTGCTGAAAATAGCTGGATCTCTTGTCCACTAGTCCCTTCCTTTTATTTTAGTCTAGTTTTTATTTGTTGAGGAAATTGTCAATATATATTTAGTCTTAGTTTGTCAGTGAAAAAAGGTAGTCGACGAAAAATCTTCATCTTAGTTTTAGTCGACGAAAACAACACTGCCTTGTATGTCCAAAACATACAGGACATGGACAATAGGACCATGTGTCCAATGGATCCAATGTAGTCATTCTTTATTTGCAAACTCTTAATAAGTATTTTCATTGGTTCAAGGGACACTTCACCCATTTTGCAAAAAAAATATACGTTAATGCCGTTTAGAAGATTTAGAACTTTTTCCTGGGTGTCTTTATGTGTGTAATTTGTGGTTTTAGATATGTTAGATTTTAGCAGTGAGCCCAGTGTCTCTGATGTCATGGACACTGGACTCACTTACTTCCTGGACTACAATTCCCATAATGCTTTGGTGCACTGCTCCTCCTTGCAGATAGGGGGAGGGCTGTCTTACTGAGACAACACATGTAGTCCAGGAAGTAAGTGAGCCCAGTGTCCATGACGTCACAATTTGCGTCCTCACTTTTGTCTTCAATGTTTGTGTTTACACATGTTTGTCTTTACACAAACCCTCAAACTGTCTATGGGAATTCAATTTGTCTACAATGTTTGTCTTTACACAAACCCTCAAACTGTCTATGGGAATTAACTTTGTTTTCAATGTTTGTGTTTACACAAACGCTCAAAGCTGGACTTCCTCAAAAATACTTTTGTTCGACACTCTTGTACAACAAAGTAGGGCATTAATTTATGAAATATGGAGATACATGGTGTGTGCCTGCTGACAGTGATGATAATGTAGTGTGAAATATGAGCTCTCTAGTGGATATCATCGTCACTCTGGGGATGTTCTGGGGGCCACCGTCCATATGTCACTTTTTATGACAGCTGTCATTTCATTGCTACTCATCAATCCTCACAGAGACTCTTCTTTAGAGGTGAGAGGAGATGCAAGTGTGTCTGGAATTGATCCAAAGCCAAATTGACCTCCTGAGTCCTGAATCACAGAATAATCTCATTCCAGCTCATTAACTCAAGTGTGTGTGTGTTAACTTAAGTGTGTGTGCATTTGCGCACGTGTGACATTAACATACTCCAATGACATCCATTTCTTTCCTTTTCTTCTCCAGAACAAGAGTCTGAAACACAAGCTCATGTCGGGTAACAAACTTTGTGACGTGTACGCAGAAGAGGTAAGAACCCACACTGGACAATATTTGTTTCGTCAAACCCGCGATGCACATTAGGGGCTTATAGGTGCCTGGGCCGCCAGGCCGGCCCGGGCCACAGTACTGTGGCCCGGGCCGCTAGGCCGGCCCGGGCCACAGTACTGCTGTTTAGTGCAGTGGTTCCCAAACTTTTTCATGTCAAGGACCCCCAAATTGACACTAATTAGCCCCGCGGACCCCCATTTGAAAAGATATGCCAGGGACCCCCATAAGAGAAGATCTGTACGGCTCTAGCAGTGATTCTCAACCCGTTTCATTTCAAGGACCCAGTTGGACATGCATTAGTCTACGGACCACTATTTAATAGCATTTCTATCTCTTGGACCCCCAATTTATATTGTAAAATCAATGCTAATTTAACTCTGAGAGCGTACAAATGGAACCAAATGGACCCATAAAGGCTCATACATAGTCTGGATTTCCGGTGGTTAGGTGACCACCGAACTACAACATGACGTCACGAGCCGCGGTGAAGAGCAAACCACCACCACCGCCCCAGCCCTTCTCTCTGTTTTTACTCACCACCGCTCAACGTTATTTCAGCTCCGGTGGTCAGCTCACCACCGGAGCGGTGGTCACCACACCACGGAAAATCCAGACTATGAATAGGCCTTAAGGGTCTATTCATTCCAGCTAAATTATCATTTAGCTGGGTCCCCCCTGGAACTCCCTCAAGTACCCCTGGGGGTCCCCGGACCCCACTTTGTGAACCACTGGTTTAGTGCATGTGTAGCAGAGTAGTCCTTCCTGAAATCTAATCACTCCTTTTTTTACGGAGCACTAGATGTTATATTATTATTATGTTAACTATAGTTTCAACAGTAATTGAATTGAACAGTAATCGTCAATTCATTCTGCACATTCAAAATAAATACACCGAAAACACAGATATAAATCCCTATAACATCCCCCTGGCTCCTTTCCAAAGTCTCTGACTGTCATTCAGAACATTGTATGTCCAAAACCTTTCAAGAAATGAAAGAAAATATATATATATATACACACAACAGTCACAAGCTCTCATATTTTGTTATTGTAAATAGTGACAGGGCAAGAGAGAGCAAGGAGAAAAAAACATGGATAGCTACAGATCAGGGATCCTTATAGTGTTCAGCACCATGGACAGGTAATAGCCAAGAATCCTTCCCTTTCAGCACCATGGATAGCTACCACCCCCTTCCCTTTCAGCACCATGGATAGCTACCACCCCCTTCCCTTTCAGCACCATGGATAGCTACCACCCCCTTCCCTTTCAGCACCATGGATAGCTACCACCCCCTTCCCTTTCAGCACCATGGACAGGAATCCTTCCCTTTCAGCACCATGGATAGCTACCATCCCCTTCCATTTCAGCACCATGGATAGCTACCACCCCCTTCCCTTTCAGCACCATGGATAGCTACCACCCCCTTCCCTTTCAGCACCATGGATAGCTACCACCCCCTTCCCTTTCAGCACCATGGACAGGAATCCTTCCCTTTCAGCACCATGGATAGCTACCACCCCCTTCCCTTTCAGCACCATGGACAGGAATCCTTCCCTTTCAGCACCATGGATAGCTACCACCCCCTTCCCTTTCAGCACCATGGATAGCTACCACCCCCTTCCCTTTCAGCACCATGGACAGGAATCCTTCCCTTTCAGCACCATGGATAGCTACCATCCCCTTCCCTTTCAGCACCATGGATAGCTACCACCCCCTTCCCTTTCAGCACCATGGATAGCTACCACCCCCTTCCCTTTCAGCACCATGGATAGCTACCGAATCCTTCCCTTTCAGCACCATAGATAGCTACCACCCCCTTCCCTTTCAGCACCATGGATAGCTACCACCCCCTTCCCTTTCAGCACCATGGACAGGAATCCTTCCCTTTCAGCACCATGGATAGCTACCACCCCCTTCCCTTTCAGCACCATGGACAGGAATCCTTCCCTTTCAGCACCATGGATAGCTACCACCCCCTTCCCTTTCAGCACCATGGACAGGAATCCTTCCCTTTCAGCACCATGGACAGGAATCCTTCCCTTTCAGCACCATGGATAGCTACAACCCCCTTCCCTTTCAGCACCATGGATAGCTACCACCCCCTTCCCTGTCTCATGATATTATTTGTGCATGGATAGTTTAACACAGAAAAGTACAATGGAATTCACCCTTTGTCAAGTCTCGCCTGTGGTTCTGCCCCTCTTCGCACCCATTGGTTGCCGTTTCCTGGTTGGACAGAAATCCTCTCTCTCCATCCACTACCATTGAAATAACAGGTTTTTCAGTTGCTTCGTATTGATATTCTGTGCGTTCAATTCTTATTTTAAACTTGGTGTCAGTAAAAAGGAACATCACAGGTGCAGCATGGTGACTGCAGGGCATATCATGTTTGTTTTTAGCTTTTTCCAAAAATTATGTTTTATCAAATTCAACATAAACAAGGCTGAACCAGGGCGGAACCAGGCAGAAGAGCCTGCTGGTTAGTCAGTCAGGGACCAATCAGAAGGCTGACAAAGGGTGAATTAACATCGACAAAACTGGTGAAGAAGAAAGAACGGCAAAGCGAAATAGATATCTTAGCTTCAACAATTGACACACTGTTTTGCTTCGAGTAGCACTTGTTTTTGCCACTGCACCAAGTGAGGGGATGCGTTCGCTTTATCGCTAATTCATGGGATAGCTACAACCCAGTAGAGCAGAGGTTCCCAACCGCTGGTCCGCGAGACATGTGCCACCAGTACGCCAGAAGGGAATCTCAAGTTTTCCCGTCGTATTTTCAAATCCATTTGAAAACACGACTGTCAAAAAAGAGAGGACAAACACAGGCAGCGGATTGGCCGTTGCACGTAGACTATAGAGCGCGACCCTCAATCACCCATTGGAATGCAAATGCATGCCTTTCAGGCAGCCTTTGTATCCTATACTCGTCTGGCAGGTATATCTCTTTGAAAACCTTTTGTGCTTACTGTGCTTCTGATTCCTAGAAACTGTTTCCCGACCTTCCTTCACAAGGTCAGGAAACTGTTTGGAAAATCAGCGGTGAAAAGTTGACTCTTCTCCTCCTTGGTATCCTCAGCCGTTCATATGTGTGCTCTGACTGAACTAACTATACGCAAGCTACGTATCATTTATATTAGGGCCCCATATAACTTAAGATTTGTGTTGCTAAAACATTTCAGCAGATCTACAAGCTCGACGTGTCTGGTTCGCAGTTCAGTGAAAGGGACAATTTTTATTTTTCTCTGTCGGTCCTTTTCTTTTTAAGCCACGGCTTGGCCCATGCAGGGAATTCTCCCCAAAAGGCCTCTTCTGCTGTGGCACAGAACCCCCCCACCTTGGAGGTTGGCAAATAAGCTAACACTTATTTTTTTTCTTATCTTCCTCTTGCAGTCCAAAAGAATCCAAGCTCAACTGAAAGAACTGCGCTATGGGAAAAGGGATTTAATTTTTAAGGTGAGCTCAAATTGAAGGTGGGTGGTCTTTGTAACAGTTCCAGACTGGAGCTATACATGTACCAGGACCACCTGGATAGAATACAATACAACTGAAACCACAAATGCAACAAATCCCCAGGACTGAGTTTCACTCATGTTAAATGTTGTCCTCTATTTCCTAAACAATGATGAGACAATCTGGACTGTGTTCTGAAATAACAATAATAATTGCGTCGCATTTACTATGAAAACGTGCATTTCCAGTCAGTCAGTCAGTCAGTCAGTCAGTCCGTCCGTCACCCCACGTCTCCATATATGCCTTGTATACTGTATATGTCATGCCTTGTGACATCAGGTGACATCATCAGGGATGGAGATCCCTGATGTCATCAATATTAAGCCCATATATGGGAATGCCCATATATGGAGATCCCTAATGTCATCAATATTGGCCAGCCACTCTACATCTGACCTCAAACCTCAAACCCTTAGATCTCCATATATGGACCTGTTCTGACATTCCATATGTTGATCCTTCCCCACCCACCCTTCCTCTTCGATGTCTCCCTTTTGACTGATACCCGTCCATTCAAACTCTAGACGGGCCTGTCCCAAAGTTATTACTGCAGCCACGCCCAGTAGCCGGCGAAAACTAGAGTTCTCAACAGGCCCGAAAATTAAGGGCCGGCCCTAGCTGGGCCCTCATCATGCCCTGTACACTCAAGACACTGCCCCCCCGCTGACACCCTTAGATCTCCATATATGGAGCTGACCTGTTCTGACATTCCATATGTTGCCATATTTAAACCCTCAAGACACGCTCCATATATGGCCAGTACAGAATTTATTCCATATGTTGATCTGACCCCTCCATGCCAAAGCGCCAGTGCACGCCCAGCAGTCTGCCGTCACCCAGGTGGATGTCTGCGCTCTTTTGGGGCGAGGTCGCTCTCGCCCTCAGGGCGTCTTACTGGTAATAATAATGTAATGGTAAATAATAATAATAATAATAATAATAATAATAATAGTGGTAAATAACTAATTTGAAAAGTAATTTAACCAGTCTTGAACCGAAGCATCCCTATACTGGGGCGAACATTAGTCAGAAATAGCAGATCTACAAGCTCTGTTTTGGTGAAGAGATTGAGTATAGAGCCTTGCTGCATCTCTGTCTGTCAACAAAGTATAGCCACAAGTTTCCAGTGTCCCTGTTGCGAGAAATGATATGGGCATCACTTCCTATGCTGTCACTAGTCATTCAATTAATTTGAGTGATCCTTGTCAATCAATAATAATGTGGGAACACAACCAGACATAAATAAAAAAGGATCATATTAGTCTTACTTTAAATGAATGATCAATGGCTCTTGACTCTAGCAGTAACTCCTGCCCTGTGTTTCATTCAGGCTACCATTGCTATGACACCTGAATCTGGGGATTAAATGGTGCTTGCTTGTTAGGTGACTTCAGCGCTTGATAAATAAACATTATTCATTCATTTGAATCAGCTGTGTGGAGGAAGGCAGTGGCTCAGGGGTAGAGTGGCCCGGTATAATGAATTGCATTTTTATGAATTGCATTTTTATGAATTGCATTTTTATAGCGCTTTTCCAAGTGCTCAAAGCGCTTTACAATGGTTCATTCATTCATACATTGGGAGGTGAAGCGGCGAACAGTCGACGCCAGCGTCCTCACTTCCCACATTCACACACCAATGGTGGCGAGCTCACACCGACCGACTCATTGGAGGCAATGTAGGGTTCAGTGTCTTGCCCAAGGACACTTTGACATGTGGGCAGGAGGAGCCGGGATTCGAACCGCCGACCCATGGATCATTGGACGACCTGCTCTACCTCCTGAGCCACAGCCGCCGCTATAGCAGACGGATGGGAACTGAGGGTTTCCAAGTTCGATCTCGGGCTCCCCCAGAGTTAGTGTCGAAGTGTCCTTGAGCAAGACACTGAACCCCTAATTGCTCCCGGTGTGCTGGTTGGTGCCCTGCGTGGTTTCCTCCACCATCAGTGTATGAATGTGTGTATGAATGTGTGTGTGAATGTGTGTATGAATGTGTGTGTGAATGTGTGTGTGAATGTGTGTATGAATGTGTGTGTGAATGGGTGAATGTAATGCACCATCTATGTAAAGCGCCATGGATAAAGGCGCTACTGTATAAAAATGCACCATTTACCATTTGTAGGCAGAGTAATGTGACCGTTTCTAATTAAGGTTGTATTCCTTCATACATAAATAGCATACCATTTGATCCCTCAGACCCAGATCATTCCTAAAGTGCTGTCAAAAGGCGACAGAAATAAATTCCTCATCTGGCTTTAATGCTGCTTGGGTATTAAATTCTTATTCTATGGTCATGACTGTCATGGATGATTGATGCATTGACTTACAGAAGTTACAGTATAGTGTCACTGGCTGTAAATCCTTCATCACAAAATCCAGTTTTGAAAAGAAGAAAATAATAGATCACACCCGTGTGAAATGAGGGGTGCTCTTGTCAAGTCTTGCTCTGTAAAACTAGAGTCATAATGTGTGTTCTACCCCTTCTATTGGTTCAGTGGCAGAAATTACTCGCAAAGTTTGATGAATCCACAAACGGAATTGGCCAATCAAGGAAGACGATGGCCGTTGTTAGCGAATCGATCGACAGCTCAGTTTCAGTCCCAGCACAGTTTCAGATGTTTAATTTACGTCATCTTTGGAGGAATTATCATCTCTTATCATCATACATCATCATGAATCATCCCATACTGGCCAATCAGAATGCCTGTTGCCTGTGATTGTTTAGCTGATTTGCTCATTTACATATGACATACTTTTTCCCTTCAATGTCAATGGCGTTTAATGTTTTGATGACGTCATAAAAAGCGGACATCTGACGTCATTTCTCCGCTCACCGTCAATAGCAAAACTTGAGACGGACATTTGACCGGAATTCTCTTACCGTGGTCAATGGCCTTGAGACGTGTGAGGACAAAAGCTGTTTATAGAAGGGGCTAGCGCCCCTTAAAAATAGAGTGGGCGACATTTTCACTTAAGCACTCTTCCTATGACAAATTATTTTTGAGTGGTGCAAACCGCACTCCAACAACTGGCTTTGTACCCGTGTACCCGTGTTTGTTCGTACCAAAAAAACGAGCATGGTTGCTATGGTTAGTAACCAAAAAAACGAGCATGGTTGCTATGGTTAGTATGTGACGTCACTGACATCACAGATATCACGTCAGAGTGAATCTGACCATCTCATTTCAGATGAAACCGCTCCTTCAACGCCTGAGTGACCTACCTTCAAATGACACTGTTGAGACTGAATTCATGCGGAGAGTACTTATGACACAGATGCTTTCCTGGTTCTAATGTACAGTAACTATAACAATAAATGTGTAGTTGCACCACTCAGTTCACACGGGTGTGATTTTTATTATTTGTATTATTCTATATTTACCCAGGGAAGAAGCTGAGCACAGGTGCTCATTTTCAGCAACGCCCTGCACACACAGACAGACACACACACACGCACACACACATTAAAACCTGGGAGCTGACCAGTACAACCACAGTCTTATACTGTTGGCCACTAAGCAGCTCCAGGGGGAGCAGTTGAGGGTTCGGTGCTTTGCTCAAGGGCACTTCAGCGGTGTTGGGTGAGTGATGACAATCACTTCCCCACCCAGCTTTTTCCTGCCCGCCCGAGGAATCGAACCGGCAACCTTTCGGCAACAAGGGCGCTCCTCTAACCCTGGCAGCGGTGGCCGTTGTTAGAGAATCGATCTACAGCTCAGTTTCAGTTTATAGATCGGCCAAATGGCACAAATGGCCGATCTATAAGTTCTCAACGGGGCGGCGGCGGTGGCTCAGGGGTAGAGTGCCTGGATGGTAACCGCAAGGTTGCCAGTTCGAACCCGGGCTCCCCCAGAGTTACTGTCGAAGTGTCCTTGAGCAAGACACTGAACCCCTAATTGCTCCCGATGTGCTAGTTGGTGCCTTGCATGGTTTCCGCTGCCATCGGTGTATGAATGTGTGTGTGAATGGGTGAATGTAATGCACAATCTATGTAAAGCGCCTTGGATAAAGGCGCTATATAAATGCACCATTTACCATTTACCATTTCAACGTGTTGAAATATGATACAGTGTGAGCTTGTAGATTCTACTGTGAGACATTTGGCAGTGACTGCGTTCGGAGCCTGCATGGCCCATTTCACATTTTCAAATCAACAGCCTGTGGCGGTGCCACTTCACAACTCGCCCATAGCAGCGATTATTCCTATCTGACACCAAATAACATTGTGTACGGGGGAAGGACACCTGTGTACCAGCTTTGATCTGCAGCGATCTCTGAGCTCCTGGTGTGAACAGACAGACAGATACAGACAGACAGACAAGCCCACACCCAGTCAACGCCAGGCTGTGTGGTAACTGGTAACCATAGAAACACCTTCTATGCACTGCAGAAGACTGTATCCCTGCCGGTACAACGTTTTATTTTATTTATAGACAATATCAGATCGCTACAGCCTATAAAGAGTATATATAAAGAGTATAAAGTCTAATGCATCTATATTGTTAAACAAATGTGTGCTTAAATGTATACATTTCTTTCTTCAATTAGTTGTATACCTGCTTTTGAGGGATCTCATAACAGGCAAGGATCAGTCTCGCATCCACATCACGTAGAAAACTCTGTTCTAGACAACTCAACTCTGGGCGGGTGGGCGTGTCTAGGAGAGAACACTGGGCGGGTGGGCGTGTATAGGAGAGAACACTGGGCGGGTGGGCGTGTATAGGAGAGAACATTCTAGACAACTCAACTCTGGGCGGGTGGGCGTGTCTAGGAGAGAACACTGGGCGAGTGGGCGTGTATAGGAGAGAACACTGGGCGGGTGGGCGTGTATAGGAGAGAACATTTATAACGGACCAACTCTGGGCGGGTGGGCGTGTATAGGAGAGAACATTGGGCGGGTGGGCGTGTATAGGAGAGAACATTGGGCGGGTGGGCGTGTATAGGAGAGAACATTTATAACGGACCAACTCTGGGCGGGTGGGCGTGTATAGGAGAGAACATTGGGCGGGTGGGCGTGTATAGGAGAGAACATTGGGCGGGTGGGCGTGTATAGGAGAGAACATTGGGCGGGTGGGCGTGTATAGGAGAGAACATTGGGCGGGTGGGCGTGTATAGGAGAGAACATTGGGCGGGTGGGCGTGTATAGGAGAGAACATTGGGCGGGTGGGCGTGTATAGGAGAGAACATTTATAACGGACCAACTCTGGGCGGGTGGGCGTGTCTAGGAGAGAACTCTGGGCGGGTGGGCGTGTCTAGGAGAGAACTCTGGGCGGGTGGGCGTGTATAGGAGAGAACAGGGCGGGTGGGCGTGTATAGGAGAGAACAGGGCGGGTGGGCGTGTATAGGAGAGAACATGGGCGGGTGGGCGTGTATAGGAGAGAACATTTGTAACGGACCAACTCTGGGCGGGTGGGCGTGTCTAGGAGAGAACATTTGTAACGGACCAACTCTGGGCGGGTGGGCGTGTCTAGGAGAGAACATTTGTAACGGACCAACTCTGGGCGGGTGGGCGTGTATAGGAGAGAACATTTGTAACGGACCAACTCTGGGCGGGTGGGCGTGTCTAGGAGAGAACATTTGTAACGGACCAACTCTGGGCGGGTGGGCGTGTCTAGGAGAGAACATGGGCGGGTGGGCGTGTATAGGAGAGAACATTTGTAACGGACCAACTCTGGGCGGGTGGGCGTGTATAGGAGAGAACATTTGTAACGGACCAACTCTGGGCGGGTGGGCGTGTCTAGGAGAGAACATTTGTAACGGACCAACTCTGGGCGGGTGGGCGTGTCTAGGAGAGAACATTTGTAACGGACCAACTCTGGGCGGGTGGGCGTGTCTAGGAGAGGGGTGGGCGTGTCTAGGAGAGAACATTTGGGTGGGCGTGTCTAGGAGAGAACATTTGTAACGGACCAACTCAACTCTGGGCGGGTGGGCGTGTCTAGGAGAGAACATTTGTAACGGACCAACTCTGGGCGGGTGGGCGTGTCTAGGAGAGAACATTTGTAACGGACCAACTCTGGGCGGGTGGGCGTGTCTAGGAGAGGGGTGGGCGTGTCTAGGAGAGAACATTTGGGTGGGCGTGTATAGGAGAGAACATTTGGGTGGGCGTGTATAGGAGAGAACATTTGTAACGGACCAAGCCCCGCTTGTCAGGTTGACCGCGCCTCCCTGCCTAGTCCGCTCGCCTCTCATTGAAAATGAATTACCGGCACGTCAATCAGTCCTCTTCGGAAAAGACATTTAGAAGTGATTCAGTTCCGAGAAGATTTGACTTTGACACGCTGGTCATGGAAGACACGGTGTGAGGGTCAGTACTCAGTACCTATCCACGCTGTGAGGGTCAGTACTCAGTACCTCTCCACGCTGTGAGGGTCAGTACTCAGTACCTCCAAATGGCTGGACTTTTAACACACTGACCTTGTGATGATGCTGCTGGAGGTAATGGGACTGTACTACGAAAATTGTAATACTGAATCGTCCCTTACTGAACTCATAAGGGACACATGTGGGACAAATGTGGGACCTACCCATGGCTGAAATATTTCATCATCTATTCTCTCAGCCAATTGTAAGATCATGGCAGAGGGAAAGTGCCGGTTCCTGATGATATAGCAGCCATGTCTTTGAAATATGTAAATTAAACATGAATTATTATATGAACATTTCACATTTCACAGCCATATGCAGAGCCTTGTGTTGACCTGACTGTATCCTTATAGTCCTTTATCTCCCCCAAAGTAATTCAGGTCAGAAGGCAATGAATACTTACTGCCTCTCAGTTGCCATTTGCTACAGAGACACAATGTACAAGCCTTTGTGCTCCTGATTAAAGAACTCCTCAAATGTAATTCCTCTGGATTCCCTCCTGAGCTCCAGTCTGACAGCTACGAATGGCTTTCTGAGATACGGCTCAAATTCCCTGTAATGGGAAAAAAGATCTGATGCTTCTCTTTCCTGGAAAACCACTGCCCTGTCCGTCCTTGACTGTTATACCACAGACTGAAAACTTCAATAAATCAAATGAATAATACAGTAGCATAGCAATGCAGTGCACCCCCGAGGTGTATTCACCACTGAAATTAACCCATTTAGGCCCGACGTCGAATTTAAAAAAATTCTTCACAATCCTGACAGTTTTCTGAAAAACCTTATGTTTCTGCATCGGTGGTGCTCAATATTTCATGTCAAGAACCCCAAAAATGATATGTAATATGCCTCCGCCCCCCCCATCTGAAAATATGTTGTTCCAGGGACCCCCCCCCCCCCCAGAAGCAAAGATTTGAGTTAAAATGTTCACTCTGTAAGACTGTAATAATATATATTCAAAGATTTGAGGCACATTTTCACGGTTTTTCAAAAATAGCAGACCTACAAGTTCATGAGCTTGTAGATCTGCTATTTTTCAATAGTTAAAACACCAAAAGGGGTTCCCGCCCAAAATGGGTTAACACTTGACTGCGATGAATTAATCCCAGTAGGAGTCAAGGTCAGATACTGTAACCGTGAAGACAGACCCTGCAATAAGAACGAGACATTGGATGCAACATTATCACATTCTCAGCATTGTTTGGTCCAGGATGTTTGACCTTGGCTGTTTATGGAGGGAGGCCAGTATCGTGTAGCACTTCAATAGGCCAATAAAACATGCTCTATATAAACAGTCACATCAGGAAGGCCAATGTTGTATAGATTGTGTATAAAAGTCAGTTATAAGTGCAACTATCACTCTAGTAGAGCTTCAATATTCAATAATTTATTGCCAAAACCAACATTTTAACTTGTGTGCTCAGAGAAAGAGCAAGAAGAATGCTGAAATAACCCTTTGCCATCAGGCGTCCACTAGCCTACTATTACTGTAGGCTATTTCTAAACATTGAGAAAAGCAGATTTTTGCTTTGGCTTTTCCAAAATAGCAGATATACAAGCTTTAGTTTCTACTTTGTGCCACCGTGCTGCGAGATACTACTTTTGAACATTTTAGTGTGAGAACTACTGAAGGAATGTGTATAATCGGCCTCGGGTCTTAATGGGTTAATGGGTGTTGATGAAGCACAAACAAAACGATTTGTGACCGGGTCTGGCAAATAGGGCCTCATCTCGACCAGAGTAATGTGACCGGGTCTGGCAAATAGGGCCTCATCTCGACCAGAGTAATGTGACCGGGTCTGGCAAATAGGGCCTCATCTCGACCAGAGTAATGTGACCGGGTCTGGCAAAAAGGGCCTCATCTCGACCAGAGTAATGTGACCGGGTCTGGCAAATAGGGCCTCATCTCGACCAGAGTAATGTGACCGGGTCTGGCAAATAGGGCCTCATCTCGACCAGAGTAATGTGACCGGGTCTGGCAAATAGGGCCTCATCTCGACCAGAGTAATGTGACCGGGTCTGGCAAATAGGGCCTCATCTCGACCAGAGTAATGTGACCGGGTCTGGCAAATAGGGCCTCATCTCGACCAGAGTAATGTGACCGGGTCTGGCAAATAGGGCCTCATCTCGACCAGAGTAATGTGACCGGGTCTGGCAAATAGGGCCTCATCTCGACCAGAGTAATGTGACCGGGTCTGGCAAATAGGGCCTCATCTCGACCAGAGTAATGTGACCGGGTCTGGCAAATAGGGCCTCATCTCGACCAGAGTAATGTGACCGGGTCTGGCAAATAGGGCCTCATCTCGACCAGAGTAATGTGACCGGGTCTGGCAAATAGGGCCTCATCTCGACCATAGTATTTTTTCAGTTTTTTACAGATTATTAAAGTACAGAATGTAAGCTTTCATATGATTTATCATTCAATGAAATTGGAAAATATTTGAAGGAGATATGACCATTTTAAAATGATTGTGCCGTTTTACCCAAAGCTGAGAAAATCTCCTTTGAATGTTCACAACATTTCAACACCTAGAGCTGGCTAGCCTTATAAATGTATTTTAATTTGCCCAAATCAATAATCTGTTGGAATGAAAACTTTCTTCAACATTCAAACTGTGTTAATATGAAAAAAAATGAAAATCACAAAAAAAAAAAATCAAGTTTATTTTAGATTTTCTGCCTTTTCATTATAGGCAAGATGAGGACCATTTTGCTAGACCTGGTCACATTTGTGATCAACCTGTGATCGCGGTGTAAGAGAGCGTTGTTACTATCTCTTTCTGTATGACAGTGTCTCAATACACAGTCAAATCCTCATTGCTAATTTAACTCAGTGTACAAAGGTAACAAAATGCACCCATAAGGCTCCATTGTGTTACATTTGTACACTAAAAGAGTTACAATTGCATCAATTATCACTGAGACTTTCACTTTCGACATCGTAATAATCAGATCACTGAACGACTTTCCCTTTTCAGCACAATGTGTTCAGTTCATTGTTGAATTTTAATCAGAATTCCACTTTGTTTTAGTACATTTTAATATGTTAGGGGAGTTCAACTAATTATCAAATTAATTAATGTAAAAATGGGTCCCTGTTACTGAGCATGTTTTCTCTTTCCTTTCCTTTCTTGTCTTCTTATTTTGAAGGTCTCTGAATTGTATAAGATCAAATCATACAAAAATTGTCCTTTGGCTACGATTTCACCTGTATCTCAATGACATATTAAGTAGTCTAGCCAATTTCACTAAATCATTTTTAATCCTAAAATTATATTATACCGTACCGTGCCCTGGAGATAGATTTTCTCTACAGTGGAACTGTAATGATAATAGCGTGTGCACTGACTGTATTGTCAGTGACTGGAGTCCCACCTTGGGTCTGTACTAGCTACTAGTACCCCCCCTTTTTTACAGTTCACAACACTTTGTGTTGTCTCGTCTCTATCACAGCACCGATAGATTCCCAGCCCATACACATGTTGGTGTATCATGTGTACGCAAGTTAGTCCAACTGAGGTTTCTGTGCTGAAGAAGTGTGCACTGCTCTCACAGAGACTTAGAAACGTCAGGCCAAAAGTGATGAGCAGCAGTATAAGATAAGGGTGAATGTCAATCCTTTGTGCTTCAGAGATATTTCATTATTCATAACTGTGGTGAGAGGAGAGCAGGGATGCAGGAACGCTGTGTTTGCAGACGTTGCACAGTGCAAGAGGACTCAATTGTTTCTAACGTGCATGTCTTACTTCAGGGCCAGCAGCTAATGGACCTGGAGCACAAGCTAACCATCGCAAAGGAGGAGCTGGAGAAGACAGCGCTCGACAAGGTGGATATAATTCATATAACAACATGCTTTTTTAGGTTCATTGTTTGACATTCTCTCCTGTACTATCAGTTAGTTTTGTTTTGCAGCTCTTCTCGGTAGATAAAGTGTCTGGCTGATATCTGATCTGTTTGAATAAAATATTAATACTGGATGTCATCTGATCCATTTTCATGATGGATATGTAGGAACAGTCCGGGAAAAAACGGAGAAATATTTTTCTAGCTTACCTTGCTCTCGTTTCCATTTATACGCTAAATAGTCCAAAGCGTTTTGAACGAGAGGCGGATGAGAAGTGAGAAATGAATCGCTTAGTATATCCATCAGATCAAAACCACGGAGAGCGCCCTAGATTAGCAGAGACGAGGCATTCTTTCTGCCGCGCTAACAGGGAAGTGAACGGGACGCTAATATGAACGAAGAGCGGTGGCCTTAGAGTCCCACACAAAAAAGAAAAAAGGAAACAAAATCAGAATATTATTCTCTCGCCTGATATCATTGAAGATGCGCTAGGACGTGTACACACGTCATTGCAACCCTGGATTCCCTAGGACGTGTGGACACGTCGGATGGACGGAAACTGTTAAAAAGAAATCTGACATTTTCTAGATTTCTATGTATTCCCTTTTAGACAGCCTACTGTATGTACTATGGAGAACAAATTACGGATGGACAGATGAGAAGGGCACATCATTATAAAAAGCAGAATAATCCTCTTGTCTATAATTTTGTTTCATGCCACAGGAGTCTCAGCTGAAAGCTTTGAAGGACACGGTTCATATCTGCTTCTCAGCCGTGCTACACAACCAGCCCAGCGGTGCCCACAGACTCCCCTTCATGTCCACCTCATCTCACCTGCTGAGATACCCATCTCTACTCAACAGCTCCGGAGTCACCTTTCAACAACCTCACGCCAAGGTACACTCGTTCCACTTAAGCCCACTAAAGTCAAGGTACACTCATTCAACATTAAACACTGTAAAGGTTAGTGTCCAATTCTGGGCATATCATAACACAATTATGAGCTCCCATTAAATACACCGTTTGTCACTGTGATGCGCCTAGCATCGTTCTGCACACAGGTCAAAATCGGGGCGGCGGTGGCACAGGGTTAGAGAGTGGCTGGATGGTAACCGCAAGGTCGCCAGTTCGAACCCGGGCTCCCCCAGAGTTAGTGTCGAAGTGTCCTTGAGCAAGACACTGAACACCTAATTGCTCCTGATGTGCTGGTGGTGTCATTCAAGACGTGTGACCATAGGGTAGTTCGTTCAATGCTTTTTACATCTGGTGATTGCATTTTAGATTGAAGAGATCATAAAACAGGTGTTCATGTGTGAAGATCATCTTTGGACACTTTGTACACTTTACATCCAGAGAGTTCAAGTCCTGTGAAGTGTTCACAGTGGAGCACCATCTAATTCACATCGGAATCCCTAGCTTACTCCTCTTTTCATTACTGCAAAGCCCAGTAAAACAGCAACAAGCACAAAACCAAATATAAGAAAGGTAACGAGGAGACACGAGACATTTTTAGGCCAATTACGTTTTTACTTCACAGTTCATATAAGCATACAAATAGCACCAGTCCATTTCTGAGCAGTTGGTAGCTGTGCTATGCTTCCCATAGCCCCAGAACTGATGAATCCAAGAGGACCTCTCATTGTAAAGATGACTGTGGAGCTCCATCTGTCCACACCGATGGTGTGAGTTGGCACATTGTGGCGTTTATATTGCTGCCAAAGATCATCCAATTTAAAGACAGAAAAGCCTAGCCCTCAATAGTACAGTACTGTGCATAAAAGTAACAAGACGTTGGGTCCCAAACCGCTCACATGGACTGAGACAGAGACGCCACAGTAAGCACAGCTGTACCTCGTTATGTTCATGAACAGCAGCGCTGACCCTGCTTATTATGTACTGCACAGGCAGAACAGAATGAAACTGTGTGGGACTGTGTGGGTTATCATGAGGTCATTATTATAACATAATGGCATCTGTTTTCTCTGGATATCTCCCAAAACATCGGATACAATGTATTGTTATAAGACCTGTTAAGTGTCCACTTCATGCCTTGTGGCACACAAGGCCTTCCACAGAGCGCGCCACGTCCACTGTACATGGTCAGATGATGCAATCCTCACGTCAGACTATGATTTCAATCCCACTTCTATAATATTTTCTGCTTACTAAAGAGCTGGAAAGACAGGGAGACCCCTGTTACTGAACAGACACCATACGACAGGGAGACCCCTGTTACTGAACAGACACCATACGACAGGGAGACCCCTGTTACTGAACAGACACCATACGACAGGGAGACCCCTGTTACTGAACAGACACCATACGACAGGGAGACCCCTGTTACTGAACAGACACCATACTGCAATGTTTTCATCAGAATGTACAGCTATTTCACAAAATAAACTTACTAGCACACCTATTCTTTTTAAAATTCATAGTCGATACACGGCACGAAACGAGCGCTTGTACAGTATATATTGGCTATTCTAGCTTTTCTTTCTCTCTTTCTCTCTTAATAGGGGCACATTGATTGATTGATTGATTGATTGATTGAACAGTTTGCAAAAGGTATACTGTACAGTTCTACAACACAAAAAGCCCTGAGGGCTTGTTTCTCTTGTGGTCCTGGCACAGCCTGAGGCTCTGGATATCTGTGAGGTCCTTGGCATGGAAACGTTTGGGTGGCCATGACTTATAGTGCTGCAGTATATCTGGAAGTTTGAGGAGGTCGTTATCACCCATTGATTTAAATGAAGACAAGGATAGCAGAGCCCAGTCAGCTCATTACTAAAGAACATGCACAGTCAAGCCCTGTGGTATACACTACTGTATATGTAATCGCAATGCAATGAAGTAACAATGAAGTTATCACAATACTATAGGTAATTACAATACTACTATATGCAGCAATCACAATACTATGAAGAACACAAGCCCTGGGCTCTGATAGCATCCAGTTCTCATCAGATGGTGTTTCAGATTCTCAGGGCTGAGCAGAAATCAGGCATTTCATTGCCCCGCTCTCAGGATTTACTATATTACTTTTCCGGGTTTAAACCGTGTATATTCTGCTTTGCAATGGAGGGTTTGAGAGGGAGCTGACGGTGCAAAAAACGAGTTGCCTGAGGTGTTGTTGTGTCATTGAAGTTGCCATGCAAGTCGGGAATACAAGCCCCACCCAGTAATACTCCTGTTATCTGATGTACTTATTGCACCCGTTATCAGCTCTACCTGCATTGCGTTTCGCTGCAGTTTCTCACACGGATCTCGTACTACTTGTTCAATTATTGTACACGATGCAACTGTTATGCCCAGAAGGGTTTCCTGTTAACACATTGTCTGCTGTTGACATATATTTTCATAGCCATCTTTTGTCTGCGATTGACGTATATATATACGTTTTATATCGCTTTATTGTCTCCACCAGGCCGAAGGCATGGGGAGATAGTATGTTTTGCACTCCGTCCGTGTGTGTGTCCGTCCGTGTGTGTGTCCTTCCGTCCGTCCGTTACCAGCTAATCTCCGGCACCGTTAACCCGGTCGATGCCAAACTTTGCACACACACTCCCTAGATGCCAACGATGAACCTCTGCCCCGCATTTTCCAGAACGGCCTGTTATAGCGCCACCATGAGGCAGCTTTTCACATGTGTTACCTAAAACTGCACCGATCTGCGTGAAACGTTGCATGCACACTCCCTAGAGGCCAAGGACAAACCTTTGACCTGCATTTTCCGCATCTGCCTTTTATAGCGCCACCAGGAGGTCGACTTTTGTAAAACACATTTTTGGATATTACTCCTCCATATTCTGTCCAAAAATCTCACAAATCGTTACATAGTATCTCTATGGTCATGTGCTCAAGTCGGATCTGTCCGATATTTCATATTCCACCCTAATTGGCTATAATTGGCTTTCACAGTTTGCAAGATTGCCCCGTTTTGAACAAAAGCCTCAAATCATGAACACAGCATGCAATTTACGTGAAATCTTTCACACATTTTCTTACTAGGCTGAGGAATATATCCCACCCTTTTCACATTGGCCTGTTATAGCGCCACCAACAGGTTGATTTTTGCAAAACACATTTTTGGAACAAAATGGCTCAAATCATCCAATTGCCATCAAAGGCAAACATGTTTATATTACTCCTAAACATTTTGCCAAACATCTCACACAGTCCTATCCTCCTGGTGGAGACCTGTGCCCAGAAGGGCACTTTTTCTAGTTTGGATCTGAAACGGCACCGCTAAAAAGACAACTTTTTCTCCATGAGTAACAACAAGTTGTGACTAAATAGCAGTTGTTACTGGTCTAAAGTAAGCAGCAATGCAGATAAGCTATGCTAAACAATACATTATTCACATTTCACTTCAAAGTAAATTAACTAATATACTATACAACCTAACAATACGATGCATTGTTAGCTTGTGGATTTGATCTTATTGCCAAGCAACAGCATACAGAGTATGAACTCTGGTTTGCAGTTCCTGACCTAGTCAATCAGTACACTGCAAATAACTATTGTGATCTTACAACATTCAGTTAATCACTACAAATGTGTGAGCTAAATAAAAATTAAACACTTCATCTCTCTATACTCAGTCAACTAATTAGTCAACTAATTCATAGCCAAACTGCAAGCTTGGCTATGGTGGGCCTCATCTCCAAAGGGGATGAGGCCCACAGGAGGGAGTCCGAGAGGCTGCGGAGGTGCAGTAACAACAACTTAGAGATAAATGCTCTAAAGACAGTGGAGATGGTGATGGTTACACAGCCAGCATTGAGTCCAGGCATCCTCACACACTCCATGATCACCTGGTTCCTCATCCTCACACACTCCATGATCACCTGGTTCCTCCACCTGGTTCCTCCACTCCATGATCACCTGGTTCCCCGCTGCAGCTGCAAGAGATCTCGCCAAGCTGCAGCGGGTGATACAATCTGCGGAGAGGGTGATCTGCCGTTCACTGCCCTCCCTCAAGTCCCTGCATGACTCCAGGACACTGAGGAGAGCGAGAAAGATCATGGCCGCGACCATAGGCGGATCTAGAAATGATGGGCCCCTGGGCCACCAACATGCAAAGCCCGCCACAGTCTGAGCTTTTTCCCCTCAGTCCCCAGGCTTCTAAATGACTCTGGTTGCTATCTCCCCCGCCCCCTAGGGAGTGTCACCGGCACTATGCCACCGGACATGTTATGTTCCATAACTCTGCACTTTATATTTATACTTCTTGCACAGTGTTGTATTTGTGTGGTTCGTTTTATTTGTTATTCGTGAAAAAAGGAATAAGGAATGCACACACGCAAATAAAGGATTCTGAATCTGATCTGAATCTGAAGCTCATAACGTGTCACATTATTATAAAACTTGCAGATCAACTACCTGCATTTTGGGCAATCCCAGAACAGGGATGTAGGGTCCAAGTGGATAACTATTTGTGAACCTGTGAGTGACAGCTGTCTCTGCTGTTATACTAATCGTCAACACAATTTGTTTCCCCTTTTCTTCCACAGGATATCTCTAAAGTTCAGCGACTTGTCACATCCAGTAAATTGCCCGTGAACCCGGGGGTAATGACGAGAGAGAGCGAAGGAACCCAGAAGTGCCAGATGGATTCAGTAAGTAATTAAACTGTACTAGTCTCTCTGTGACCCTGGGATTTCCCCTTTAAAGCTTTCATCAGCAATCACTGTTGGTTTGATGACGGAAGACATGTTTTAACACGTTGTGAGTTCTCTGCTCGTGACGCCGAGACGCGTCATCATTATTATTTCTCTTTTCACATTCTTTGGCTGATAGCAACAGTGGATCTGATTATGTTACACAGGAGGAAAAGCGACAGCCACCCTCTGGCAGATTCAGTGAGGATTATAAATCTGTTCATTCAAAGCTTCATTTGGATAATTTATCAGTCGAGTTCCTTGCTCAGGGGCACATTGAAGGAACACTTCACCTCTCCCAATGCGTTCTGTCTCCCTGTAGTCCCAAATATCTCTCTGTAGCTGTCTGGCAACCACTGGGCCCCACACTTAAAGTGGCGATTAGATGTTGTGGTTTTCAAACTTCAAGGTTCTAATACTTTAATTATTAATAGCTTTAATTATTAATTAATAATAATTAATAATTAATTAATAACTTTAATTATTAATAACGCTACATTTAGCATCAACTACGGATTAACCACATGAATCATAGCGTCTCTTATTTAATAAAGTTGACTACACAGTGTGCGGACAACCGTCCTCTCATTGGTTGACTACACAGTGTGCGGACAACATAAAGTTGACTACACAGTGTGCGGACAACCGTCCTCTCATTGGTTGACTACACAGTGTGCGGACAACATAAAGTTGACTACACAGTGTGCGGACAACATAAAGTTGACTACACAGTGTGCCGACAACCGTCCTCTCATTGGTTGACTACACAGTGTGCGGACAACAGAAAGTTGACTACACAGTGTGCGGACAACATAAAGTTGACTACACAGTGTGCGGACAACATAAAGTTGACTACACAGTGTGCCGACAACCGTCCTCTCATTGGTTGACTACACAGTGTGCGGACAACATAAAGTTGACTACACAGTGTGCGGACAACATAAAGTTGACTACACAGTGTGCCGACAACCGTCCTCTCATTGGTTGACTACACAGTGTGCGGACAACATAAAGTTGACTACACAGTGTGCGGACAACATAAAGTTGACTACACAGTGTGCGGACAACATAAAGTTGACTACACAGTGTGCCGACAACCGTCCTCTCATTGGTTGACTACACAGTGTGCGGACAACATAAAGTTGACTACACAGTGTGCGGACAACATAAAGTTGACTACACAGTGTGCGGACAACATAAAGTTGACTACACAGTGTGCCGACAACCGTCCTCTCATTGGTTGACTACACAGTGTGCGGACAACATAAAGTTGACTACACAGTGTGCGGACAACATAAAGTTGACTACACAGTGTGCGGACAACATAAAGTTGACTACACAGTGTGCGGACAACATAAAGTTGACTACACAGTGTGCCGACAACCGTCCTCTCATTGGTTGACTACACAGTGTGCGGACAACATAAAGTTGACTACACAGTGTGCGGACAACATAAAGTTGACTACACAGTGTGCGGACAACATAAAGTTGACTACACAGTGTGCGGACAACATAAAGTTGACTACACAGTGTGCCGACAACCGTCCTCTCATTGGTTGACTACACAGTGTGCGGACAACATAAAGTTGACTACACAGTGTGCGGACAACATAAAGTTGACTACACAGTGTGCGGACAACATAAAGTTGACTACACAGTGTGCCGACAACCGTCCTCTCATTGGTTGACTACACAGTGTGCGGACAACATAAAGTTGACTACACAGTGTGCGGACAACATAAAGTTGACTACACAGTGTGCCGACAACCGTCCTCTCATTGGTTGACTACACAGTGTGCGGACAACATAAAGTTGACTACACAGTGTGCGGACAACATAAAGTTGACTACACAGTGTGCGGACAACATAAAGTTGACTACACAGTGTGCGGACAACATAAAGTTGACTACACAGTGTGCGGACAACATAAAGTTGACTACACAGTGTGCCGACAACCGTCCTCTCATTGGTTGACTACACAGTGTGCGGACAACATAAAGTTGACTACACAGTGTGCGGACAACATAAAGTTGACTACACAGTGTGCGGACAACATAAAGTTGACTACACAGTGTGCGGACAACCGTCCTCTCATTGGACGCACTTTTTTGTTCAGCACATCTCTGTAAGTTTTTGAGATGTGCGTGCTTCCCTTTGGACCCTATCACTTCTTAAAGGACCACTTCACCACTTTTCAACCTAGCTTCATATAATAGGTCCTCACTAATAATCATGAAAAAATGGCGCAATTTCTTTCTACTCGGTCTGTGTCTCATAGGAGGGCTGTGGGCAGTTCAGAAACCGTCTTCCAGTGACATCATCGATGGGGAATACAAGCTAATAGAAACTGCAGTCTTTCTAGTCCTGAAAAATTGCAATGCGAAAATGGAAGCCATCGTTCTCACAATAATGAAAATCTAAACAATTTTGTAAAAAAATCTTGTTTAAAAAAAAATCTGCCTAATGATGATGTCACTGGAAGACGGTTTATAAACTGCCCACAGCCCTCCTATGAGACACAGACGGTATCATGATTATTAGTGAGGACCTATTATATGAAGATAGGTTGAAAAGTGGTGAAGTGGTCCTTTAATCTGTACTCTTTAACTTGTATCTCTACTTAAGTGCTGTCACAGAGCTGACTGCATTTAACGTCGGTCTGTAAGTGCTGTCACAGAGCTGACTGCATTTAACGTCGGTCTGTAAGTGCTGTCACAGAGCTGACTGCATTTAACGTCGGTCTGTAAGTGCTGTCACAGAGCTGACTGCATTTAACGTCGGTCTGTTCTTTCTTTAGAATGGAGGTCACTGCATTCACAATCAGACACAGGACTCATCTGCAGGAAGTAAAAAGCTACTACAACAACAACAACAACAACAAGACAACAAGCAGGAACAACAGCAACATCATCATCAGGTGAGGTTTCACTTGTAATGTTGTAACTGTAGCCAAATGCAAAATAACATGAAGAAATTCTATACACACACACAACTCTTTTTGTATCACGTAAACCCTATATGCATTGACCAGGGACGGACAGACAGACAGACAGACAGACAGACAGACAGACAGACAGACAGACAGACAGACAGACAGACAGACAGACTTACTATAATCTAAATATCTAAAAACTACAGTACACCTAGTTAAAACAATACTGAAATACAACAAGTTACAATACTCAAATCACCACTAATAAGATTACAGTCAGTTCATACAGAAATATTGCACAGCAAGGAGTCCTTTCAGCAGCATATAGGAGAAAGGATAGAGGATATTTCACTTATTTAGACCAAAATCTGGCTGTTCTGCACTGGATGCTGCGGAACCTTTTTCCAGAGGGCAGCAGAGAGAACAGTCCTTGATGTTACTGGGTGGTTAGTCATTGGCCTTATAGTCAGACAACGGAACGTGTCCTTGATGAAAGTCCCAATAACCTTCTCTGCTGTCCTCACCACTCTCTGAACAGACTTCCAGTCTGCTGTCCTCACCACTCTCTGAACAGACTTCCAGTCTGCTGTCCTCACCACTCTCTGAACAGACTTCCAGTCTGCTGTCCTCACCACTCTCTGAACAGACTTCCAGTCTGATGCATTGCAACTCCCCCCCCCCCCTGTCTTTAGTGAAAATGGACAAATCTACAAAATGTTCACCCCCAGAACTTGAAATATCCAAACATAGTTACAGTACATGCAGCACATAACTATGTTTCACTATATTACAACTTCTACTATTACCATTGCAATTTCACTGAATAATTGTAGTCCCATATGGGAGTGCATACGTTGGTCCGACATGCATCAGTCTGACATATTGGCTGGTTAAGACACATGTGTGGCCGGTTAAGACTCACCCGTGGCTTCGACATGTGTGGCCGGTTAAGACACATGTGTGGCTGGTTAAGACTCACCCGTGGCTTCGACATGTGTGGCCGGTTAAGACACATGTGTGGCTGGTTAAGACACATGTGTGGCCGGTTAAGACTCACCCGTGGCTTCGACATGTGTGGCCGGTTAAGACACATGTGTGGCTGGTTAAGACACATGTGTGGCCGGTTAAGACACATGTGTGGCCGGTTAAGACACATGTGTGGCCGGTTAAGACACATGTGTGGCTGGTTAAGACACATGTGTTGCCGGTTAAGACACATGTGTGGCCGGTTAAGACACATGTGTGGCTGGTTAAGACACATGTGTGCCCGGTTAAGACACATGTGTGGCCGGTTAAGACACATGTGTGGCCGGTTAAGACACATGTGTGGCTGGTTAAGGCACATGTGTGGCCGGTTAAGACTCACCTGTGGCTTCGACATGTGTGGCCGGTTAAGACACATGTGTGGCTGGTTAAGACACATGTGTGGCCGGTTAAGACACATGTGTGGCCGGTTAAGACACATGTGTGGCTGGTTAAGACACATGTGTGGCCGTTTAAGACACATGTGTTGGCCGGTTAAGACACATACGTGGATGGTTAAGACTCACCCATGGCTTTGACATGTGTGGCTGGTTAAGACACATGAGTGGCTGGTTAAGACTCACCCGTGGCTTCGACATGTGTGGCCGGTTAAGACACATGTGTGGTTGGTTAAGACACATGTGTGGCTGGTTAAGACACATGTGTGGCCAGTTAAGACTCACCCGTGGCTTCGACATGTGTGGCTGGTTAAGACACATGTGTGGCCGGTTAAGACACATACGTGGATGGTTAAGACTCACCCATGGCTTTGACATGTGTGGCTGGTTAAGACACATGTGTGGCCGGTTAAGACACATACGTGGCTTCGACATGTGTGGCCGGTTAAGACACATGTGTGGCCGGTTAAGACACATACGTGGATGGTTAAGACTCACCCATGGCTTTGACATGTGTGGCTGGTTAAGACACATGTGGCCGGTTAAGACTCACCCGTGGCTTCGACATGCGTGGCCGGTTAAGACACATGAGTGGCCGGTTAAGACACATGTGGCCGGTTAAGACTCACCCGTGGCTTCGACATGTGTGGCCGGTTAAGACACATGTGTGGTTGGTTAAGACACATACGTGGCTGGTTAAGACATATATGTGGCCGGTTAAGACTCACCTGTGGCTTTGACATGCGTGGCCGGTTAAGACACATGTGTGGTTGGTTAAGACACATGCGTGGCCGGTTAAGACACATATGTGGCCGGTTAAGACACATACGTGGCCGGTTAAGACTCATCCGTGGCTTCCGCACGTGTTTAGGTTTTGGTTATAGGGTTAGGTTTCTGGTTTAAGGACTTCAGTGTTTTGTACCATACTATTGTATGAGTACAGAACAAAGGATGTTTGCTTTCGCCATCTTTGTTGAAGAAGAGTCTGGGCAATTAAGGTTTAGTTTTACTAGAAGTACTAAAAGTTTCTCAATCTTATATTTAGATTTAGTCTGGCTTAATCTAGTCACCTCTGAGGTAGCTTAGGGTTTGGGATAGGGTGTCGGACTATTGCATGTCGGACTGTTAGTACGTCGGACCAAAGAGATGCACCCACAAATATGTACAGGATCACAAAAACGCGATATAATTAAAGTTATACAGTACAGTTTCCCAACTGGTCAAAGCAGTGTTGACAGAACCTTAAGAGTAATAATTATACACAAGGCAGACAGTGTAGTGATTTGAACTGTGATATTCAATGTATTATGTTCCCGTAAATGCAGAGTAATTATGCAATAATGTACATCTACTTTAATAATTAAATAAAAAAGGGGAAGTGTACTCACTCACCCTCCTGTCCCATTAAATACAATAGGAAAATGAATCATGAGACAATTATTACCCATGAGATAATTACCTTAACGACACAAGGTGAACATCCTGCTATAGGATTGAGAATCTGCCTGCCTGCCTGCCTGCCTGCCTGCCTGCCTGCCTGCCTGCGCATCCATGGGCATTGAGCATTAGCATAGGCAGGGAATAGCAAAGCAGATCTTGGTCAGTCAGAACAATGCAAGTGAGAGCACATTAACCCCATATTGACCTCCACTCACTGGCTCCCCTGAACGTTTTAGGATTCACAGCCTTGCCTACAGATCATTAAATGCACTAGTAGTAGCAACAAACCTCACAATGAACCAAACAGGTCGCTCTGACCTTTTACCACCACGCATCGCTCATGTGTCACGTCCACTGACAACTTGCTTCTGTTGGTCCCAAGGTCAAGGTCTAAGCCCAGGGGAGCTTGTGTGGTTGCAGCATGTTTTTAACCACTATGTAACACATTATTTTCAAACATTTTAACCACCAAGCAATAAAGCTCTGACACCGGTTCTGACACGGATGAAAAGCCAATCACTGACAAGCAGTGAGCGAGTCTGGCGGCCGCGGCATCCACCAAATGTCACATTATGGTAAACACCAAACAGACGCTTTGATGACCAGCCAGATGTAGTGTGTTTGGTAAAGCAGTCTTCTCTGTTAGAGTCTCCCATCACTGGAACAGTCTCCCTACAGAAGTAAGAGAGACCTCCAACTATTTGACCTTCAAATTCAACCTGAAGAGGTGGCTAAAAACAAATCAAATCTGGAATCATGAGTAATTATCAGCTCTATCGCTCACATCACTACGGTTGTTCTGTCCCCTGTACAGTGTTTATAAATATAAATCCTGACAATTGACCTGTATTGTATTGTATGTGTTTTGTATGGATAGTTTTATCATAATTTTTAAGAGCCTGCTCAGGGACTACAGATGTAAATTACAGTAGTTTATAGCTATCTCTGGCCCGTTTACTGTACATGGATGTGAAAGCAGACGTGTTGATTAATGAGCATTATTGTCCCTGTCAAAATAAATGAATACATAAATGACTCCAGGCTGTGGAATTAGTGTCTTGTTCCCCTGAACATTGTTCTAACATGTCAACCTCAACTACCCCTCCTCCATAAATACATACATACATAAATAAATAAATACAAATAAACATCCAATCTTACAATAGGTTGCGGAGCAGTTAATTTCTGAAGCACTCTAAAATGCCAGGAGGCACTTACAGTTACAACAGGAAATATCTTTCCTGTTTAACCACATGAACCCTATAGCGTCCCTATTCTGGTCACAATAAGTGAATATTCGGAATATAGGCGAACACAATAGATGCAAATTGGCAACCTACTGTACAAGCCTACTAATACAATGTGTAAAGTTAAACACAGACAGAGCTAATAACAGGCTATTTTTTTTTCTCATCAAGGATAGCCAAATAAAACAAAACAAATCACACCCGTGTGAACTGAGTGGTGCAAATCCCCCCCTCCCCCCCCCCCCCCCTCTCTCTCGCTCTCTCTCTCTCTCTCTCTCTCTCTGTAATTAACAGGCAACAGTGCAATACTATCTCTCTCTCTCCGTTTCTGGCACAACAGCGCCCCTACTGGTACTCATGAGTCACACATGAGTCACACACAAACATACAATTTACAATTTACAATTTAGGCATTTAGCAGACGCTCTTAATCCAGAGCGACTGTACATACACAAACATAGGTGAACAACACGGACATTGCTGTTCCTTGGAGTGGTTGCACCACTCAAAAATCACACCCGTGTGAAGTGATCGGGGGCGCAGTTATCATACATCATCATACATCATCTCATTCCGGCCAATCACAATTTGCATCCTCAGCTTCGTCTTCAATGTTTGTGTTTACACAAAAACTCAAAGCTGGCCTTTCATTGTCGATGGCATTCAACGTTTGTGTTTACACAACACTCAAAGCTGGCCATAGGGGGGCTAGCACCCCTCTAAAAAGGATGAAAATATAGCGTCCTGACTACTTTCGTTTCAACTCGGCTCGTGACAAATCATGACAATAAACACAATGTTTTGGGCCAATCAAATAATTATTGAGAAGAAAAACAAAACAAAAACCCTGCCTTTTTTCTAATTATTTGATCTGCCCAAAACATTGTGTTTATTGTCATGATTTGTCACGAGCCGAGTTGTCTTTGTCCGCGGTCGTAAACGTCTTTAAATAAATACTTTTTGAAAAGGCTTTGGGGAAAATGAACGGGGAATTATTTCCTGGGTCCTCGTCTGCGGCGGGACTGCGACGCTCTATTAAACACACATTTTCTTCTTATTTTTGCATTCTATAATTAATATATAGTATGTTATCTCTGTTCTTTTGTCCACAAGGGGGACAACAAGGTGGCTGCATACAATCCCAAACCAACCCAGTGAAGAGGACATGTGATTGGACTGTAGTTCAGCAGGCCCGCCTCCAGCAGGAACCAGTGTGTTTTTTTTTTTGTTTGTTTGTTTTGTTTTTTCCTTCTTTAGACCAAGACCCCAGGACCGGGGGCCACTTTTGAAGCAAATATTTCAAAGTGGCCAAATCTGCAAGGTTTGTCCCAAAACATGAACAAGTTTGTGACATAGATGCAAAAAAGGACACTACTGCACGTGCAAATGGACCCATGATGTCATCAAACCCATCTGGCTCAAGCCTGGAAAGGTTAGGCTGTCCCTAACGAGCAACTTTCATGGAAAATGAAGTGAGCAAGGATTTTGTTTCTGTCCTCCAGATAATATAATAGCCTCAGTGCTTCAGACATTCAGATCAGCTCTTTCAGAGGTTCAAACCACTGCAGAGGAAAAGCACTGCCAATAATCACAAGACTTGCAAGCTTGCAACTGCGTGGACAAATCTCTTAAAAGGTTGGTGTTGTAAACTCATTTCTGAAATTAATACTCTGCAGTAGTGCAAATGTCTACAAATGTGTACACACTCAAAATAAATATTTCAAAACTAAAGTTTCAACGTTTCAAAACTTGTTTTCCATCCTTTCAAAACTAAAGGCTTCAACATTTGAAAACTTTTTTGCCCACTCAAAACTAAAGCTTTCAGATCACCATTAAATTGGTTTCAAACCAATTTCGAAACCTAATTATACACCGGGGGAACACTGAAACAAACACTGTAAAGAGTGTTGCCGTTGTAAAGGACAACTAAAATTCAAAACAATGTTTATAAGAGATTTAGTTTTCAACCTATCAAAACATTATGCAAGCATTGTTTTGGGGGGTTTCCTTTTTTCAATGTTGCAAACCCTTTATAGAAGGAGTTTCAATCATTTGCAGAATCTTTGGCGATTATCGCTGAATGTTTTACTTAGATGGACAGAACAATCCAGGAAATCAAGGTTATGCTCAAGTTGGGCCGATCTGGAGTACCTTTCACCGGTAATGGACAAAGTACTCAACCATAGTACTTAGTTGAAAGTACTTCAAGTATTAGTGCTGAAATACTAGCTTTTAAAATTACTTGGAATGGGTTGAACTAGGGTTCAAGTGGTTAATAATGTTTCTGTGCTCATAACTCACTAGGTACAGGAGCGGGTTCAACATGAAGTCCTGGCGGTGGAGTGTCTACGTGGTGAACGTTCCTAAAGACTGCAGTAATATCCCTCGTCGTCAGAGAGCTTGAACCCACACAGTCTGGGACTTGTGCCAGATGTGCTCCCACCGTCCATACACAAGCTTGTACTAACACAACTCTAGACTCCAGAGGTATTGAGATTATTGATACGTGTGAAAATGAGGCTTTACATCCTGCCTGCAGCATGAAAATCTGAAGGTTTATTTCTTCAATAGAAAAACAAAACAAAAATAAATCACGTTTTAGTCCCATATGACCTATATCAGATGTATTTAGAAATAATCATGCATTTTACTGGCTATAGTGCCTTGTTACTACACGTCTGTAGCTACAATAACTACTATACCCTTTTTTGTGTTTCAGGATGAAAATATTTTCACATCTCCCCAATTCTTTATTCGCTGGCTTCCAGTTGCTGCCCGCATCCAATTCAAAACACTGGTGATGATGACCTACTGTGCAAGACGATCAAAGCCTTACCTGATCCAACCACACACCCTCTTCCTACTCTTAGATCAGTGTTTGTCCCTCCCATCCATAGGACGCCCTGGCCAACACCTAGCACCTAGCATCCTAGGCTCTTCTCCCTTCTGCTCAAGCTGTGGGATGGCCTCCCCCCTCAGTCAGGACTGCAGACTTGATTGAGATGATGAGATCTTTCTATACGTGAACACAAACATTTGTGCAAGATTCATTGGTCACCACTCCACATGTTCTGCCACGGTCTGAAAATCCACCTCTTCAGACTACATCCAACCTCCTAGCACTCCTCTTTCCTTAAGCCCAAACCCACACCAATGGATCGAAGCGTGTTTTTAGCGTCCGTCCCAGCGGTGTGATATGTCCTGTTGCACGTCGACGCATGGTGGCACAAGTCGACCCAAGTGATTCAATTGGTTCAATAAGGGCCTATCTCGGCCCCACCCTGCTCCCCTCCGCCCCACCCGCTCCTGGTGCTGCCGCCATCTTGGTGGACTAAACACAATGTAAACAATGGGAGCAGGGTGGGGCCGATATAGGCCCTTATTCAATGGTTGCTTGTGTAGCCCCCAGCCAAGACCCAGCCTGCAACAGCCCTGCCAATCAGGCTCAGCCCTACTGGCACGACAGGTTGCGAGTTGGTCTGGCGAGTGGGAGCCCCGGGTTCAATCCCCACTTCCGCGTAATGCTACAATCTGGCGTAGTCGGCAGGACGTGGAGCGTGATATCCTCACGTGAGGGCCATGAGGGACATCGTGTGCGGCGGTCCGCGGTGTGAAGTGAGAAGCGCGAGGACGCGCTTCAAAAGACTGGGGGGGTGATTGTAGCCCCCAGCCAAGACCCAGCCCGCAACAGCCCTGCCAATCGGGTTCAGCCCTACTGGCACGACAGGTTGCGAGTTGGTCTGGCGAGTGGGAGCCCCGTTCACAATCCCCGTTTCCGCGTAATGCTACAATCGCAAGAAGTTGCAACTACATGCAACCGTTTGGTTGCAAGGAGTTGCACGGCGACCCGTTGGTGTGGTTTGGGCTTTAGATCACTACTGTTTCCTAATATTTCAATAGATGCTAGTTTGGCTATTCAGATGTATGTTGGTTACATGTTGTTCATATACATTGTTTAGATAGACATACAGTATACTGTTCTCTTGTCCACAGATGCCAAGTATGCTAGATTTTGATGTTTAACCTACTTGGTAACCTTACTAACCTGTTTATTTTGAACCTCTAGATATTTTTCTTTGCATTATACGAAACCATCTACCCTGTCATTTGACTATAGGGTCCATATAATTTATTGCATGGCCTACATTGCTGTGATAGTCACTATATGGATGAGAGCATCTACATTCTCAAATTGTTCTCATGTTATCTCAGTGAATTGAGAGCATGGTATATTTGTAAATACTTCTTTGTTGCATAACCTGCTATTTTGCTGTGCACTACTATTGGAATAGACTATTTGCAGTACAAGATTATTTACATAGTATTTTCCCATGTATAACTTTCTACAGTTGCAAGTGAATATTGGAATAAAACAACATCATTTTCACAATCTTGCTTTTACTTGAACAAATGCTATAAAAATCTAAACATCTTATGGTACTGCTGTACAATGTCAAGTAAATTAGTTATACTAGACCTGTACGTGCCTGTCGCAGTCGGCCACCGGCCTACTTGGGAACGATGCAACTTGGGAACCTAATGATATACGTTGTCATAGCACCCGTCAGCCGGTGTCCCACATGGAGATCTGTGTATGTGCCTGTGTGTGAAGACTACAAACTGAAAAGTGTATTTGGCAATCCATTCGGCCCACTGGCAGATTGGTTGAGCCTCAATTAGCTGAGGCAGAGGCTGGAAATTGCACAGCTGAAAGGAGTTGGCCTCATTAGGCCCACTGGCAGAGCCTGACCAGGTGAAAGGAGTTGGCCTCATTAGGCCCACTGGCAGAGCCTGAGCAGAGCCTTTTGTGATGGTTCTGGAGAAGCGTGGGTCCGACCGACTCGATACCGGGCACTGCACTCCCTGTGGGGGTGTGGAACGCGTGTGTCGAATTTGAAGTCGGTGGGTCAAACGGTTCTCTAGTTACGTGCATTACAACCGTACACACACACGCGCACGTACGCACGCAGAGACGTGGCGCATTTATAGTAGGATTTTGATAGTATCAAAGTGTAAACTACTGCTTTTTACAAGTAAATAAGGTTTAAAGTATCAATGACTGTACAACATAATCAATACAGCTTTTATAAGTAAACAAAACAATCGTTTTGAGGTTGTATCTGCTAGCTTTGTAGTACAGTATGATCAAGCAGTAGGCTACAGTATAGGCCTATAGGGCATTCATTTATGGAGAAAAATAATATGGAGATACGAGCTTTCTATCCGACAGTAATAAAGTTCACACCACAATTATAATGAGGATAGTCATAGTGCTTGGTGCATGTGGACAGCCTTTATAGTGCTTGGTGCATGTGGACAGCCTTTTGAGGGTTCTGGGAGCAACATAGTTTTCCATCTCGTTAGCACAGTACAACTGCCATGTCAGCCCTGATAAACAAGTAGGGTGACCAGATGCCCCTCGTGCCCCTGTGCGTGGGACAGTCCCTCATTTTTAAGACTTTTCAGGCATCTCACAAATTGAGACCCTGTCCCACATTGTGACTGGCAGGCAATTGTATCTAATAGTTAGTCCCCTAATAGTTGGCCTTCTGTTGTAAAGCTCTCTCATTGTCTCTTCCTGCAAGATGTGTTAAAATAGCATAAAAAATAAAATAAAGCATGATTTTAACACAACATATGAGCCACCGGAGGAGGAGTTTATAAATGATAGCCAATAGGCCTATGGTCGAATATGACATCAAGGCATGAAAGGGATATTTGACTTTATTTAGGCAGTTTTTAAGTTGCTTGATTCAATATTTAGACATTTGGTATTAACTTTAGCTTCCCCGTCCCCTTCCCATACAAAGCCATTGTAACTTCAAACTCCATTTTAACCATGATAGATTCATCGAAAACACGTGTCCTTGGTTCTGGTGACTGATGCCCTCCTACATGAGGGGCCCGTGTTTTTTAAATTACTTTTTTCATTTATTTATTTTATAATTCTTTTGGATTTGGAAAAGAAGAAAAAAAAGGAAAAGAAACATGGCCCCCTCATGTATTAGAAGGACAATATCAGTCACCAGTGTTTTCAGTGAATCTATCATGGTTAAAATGGAGTTTGAAGTTTTTTTAGTGAAATATTCCTTTAAGGCCTGAACAGTGTAATCCTTCCGACGTCGGAAATTCTTCCTGTTCGGACTTCGGAAAAACTTTCCAAACTGGATAAAGAAGTGGCTGGACTCTGGAGCAACCCAGATGATTGGAGCATTTAACTTTAAAGACATGGTGCAATGGCTTTTTGGGGCATTTTACTGAAACCGGAAGGCTGTGTTTCTGAACCAATCAGAGCATCGCATCCCTTTGGGCTATGGGAATGGAGTCTGTTGACAGACAGATGACTTTAAGTTTAAAATGAGTCATATACACTGTCTGGATGTCATCTTGAATGAGATTAAAAACGGAGAAGAATCAACGGATAAGCGGTTGAAGATGGATGGAAATTCTGTAATCAGGAGCTGTGTTTGGAGGAACTTGCAGCAATGGGAATCAAACAGGTGAATGAAATCAAGATTACTTTGTTTCATGTGGGCCTCGACATGTCATCACGCATCACGTTTTAGTTTGGAGGAAGTAATTAAAATTGGCTTTTTATGGACTTTTGAAATAAAAATACACAAAAAATGATTTTTGTTTTTCATTGTTTTGGCATCTATTGTTACAGGTACAGTATGCCCATATGCTGCCCACAGATATGCTCTAATGCTCAGTAGAACAAGGACTCACATGGCTTATAGGCCTATCTCACAGCCCCCTTTCCACGCCCACTTCCGGTAGATAGTGGTGTCATTTAACATTAGGCATTTACACTTTTTTTCTCTGGAGAATCTAAGTACATTTCCTAATGTTAAAATGTCAAAGACCGATAATAATATGAAGAAAACACACCTTACCTTTACAAAATGGTAGTTTGTGGCTTGTGAAAATACCTCTTTTAACATGGAAGCCTATGGACCGCAAAAAAAATAACACCACTATCAACAAAAGGGGGCGTAAAAAGGGGGCGGGAAATGCTGTGAGATAGGCTTATTGCTGCTGTTGCATCATGACACGTCGTGTGCTTGTAGATCGGCTATTTTTGCTATAAATATAGACCTGTTCTTGAGATTTTGACTTCCTGGCGTACCTTCATGGGCACAAAAAAGTTTGAGAAAACAGTCAAAGTACCGTGTCTGAGAATTTAACTGCCACCCATGCAGGGTCATCAAGATTTAACTGCAGCTTAGCCACGCTTAATTCCATTTACAGTAATGGACGCTGCCACTTGAATAATATGTGCTGAGAAAATACAAGGACATACATTATGCCAGAAAGCTGAACTCAGCACGGAAAGATAGTCTAGTGATTTGGCCAGAATACGAGGCGTTCCAGGGTCTCTCACGCCTCATCATTTAGAGGTCAATCCAGGTGAGACATAATAGAATGAACCTTAGATCATCTTGAACCATTGTTTGGCTGATGGCCACTAATGTTGACTGAGGGGAAAAGGCTAATGCAGATTGTGCTTGTGTTTGCACATCATTCACTAGCACACTTACTATAGGGTTGTGGATGGAACCAGCTGTGATTGGTTTCAAACAGTAGAACAATCAGCAAACACACTGTTTTATCTTGACTCTACATTCTGAGATCATTAATATCGATATAATTATGTATGTCGATACCAGAACTAGACTACAACAGTCATTTTTCTAGATCTACTGTAGATGAGTAGATGTGTAAAGGACTGAGAAAAATGCATTACAGGCAGAACTTTGCTTGATCGTGCAAGTGACAGGTGCCTAGACTAATTCAGAAATATCCTTTTCCTATTATTATTATTATTAATAATAATAATAACTAGAAAAGGATCGCTGCAAGCAGCGATAAGGCAGGACCAAGCAGGAAGGCAATAAGAATAATATGCACAAGAAACATGGAAGACTAAACTTGAGAAAAAGACCATGGAATTGTGACAGGGTCGGTTTTTTATAGTGGGGGGCAGGTACGGGTTCTTGAAGACTCATACCCAAGAGGAGAATTAGCAAGAGAGACCACTTTGCTTTACTTCCTGTATCTGCGTGAGGTGGGCGGTAACATTATTAGGAGACAGGAAGAATGTTAGAGTCTATTCATTTCCAATGGGAGAGTGAACGTGAACACAGCTTCTGAACCATTCCTTAACTCCATGGTCACTGAACTAAATACTGGACCAAATCATCACAAGGCACACAATATTTACAAGATATTCATAGTAAAATGGCTTCTTTTAGCGAGACAAATCAGGAGAAAATCTACTTTGTTAATTACATTTCTTTATCCCAGCAACAAACTCTCGCGAGATTTGAGATGAGTCCGGAAGCCTCTCTCTGTCCATCTGCAATTTCACGGACAACACATAGGGGGCTCTGACCCCATATTTAAGATGATAATATGTGAATATTATAATGTGAAATGAATGGACATATTTAAAACGATTAGAAATGATCCTTATGTGCCCAAATTAGAGCTGGCATACTTGGTCTGCATATTGAGACAGGCAGATATGTAGGCACGGTTGAGGAGGATAGATTATGTAGTCTGTGTGATCTAAAGGACATTTTTATTGTCCATTCTACAACTCTATTAGGGAGAGACTTTTTAATGAGATAGATCCAAATCATGAATTGATATGGTTGGAGGACTTCGAGAAACTAAAACGACTATTTCAAAAGTACACCTTGTCAGTTGTTTTCAATGTACTTTGTTAAATTACTTGTCAGTGTTGTTGTCTTCTTCTTCTATCAGGTTTCATGGCGGTCGGCAAACCTAAATGGTGCATTACCGCCACCTACTAGACTGAGTGTGGAAACAGTGTTGTTGTCAGGGGGGGAGGGTGGAGGTCGGGGAGAAGCAAACCACGCCTACTATATTTAGGAGACCATTTGTAGGCTTTGTGTACCATTTCGCCTCTAGTGGCTCCAATGAAGTTGGCCCATCTTCATACATAAACCATCTTTGCTCATACACAGAGTTGGCGGTGCCCAGATTTGAACCCATGACTTTGTGTTGCAAAGGCAAGAGCTCTACCGAGCTAACAAGCAAAATCAGTGTTTTTGTAGCAAGTTGCGCAAGGATAACTAATGATAAGGTGGGTATAAAAGGGAATCCTTTCAGGATACAAAAAACCTGAACTGAAAGGCCAGGTGTCCAAATCAGTCTTTGTTTCAAAATCACTGTTGTACAACATCAAATAATCTATCAATTCATGAGTAAAGAACCTGATTTGATCAAGTTCTTTATACATGTTTCCCACTAAACAAATCAGTTTCTAGCATTGTTACAGCCCTTTAAACTTGGCTCAACCAAGGGCTAACATAAAAGGACACAAAGTCAGATCAAAAGTTTACAAAGATATTACACATTTATTTAAAATCCTGCATTGCAAAACAGGGACTGATGGACAAGAATACTTACGACCAGCCCATCTGAAACTTAACTAATAACAGCAACAAAAAGGGAACACAACTGTTTGGGTGTTTGGGAGACAATGAGCTGCTGCACAGGTCCACTTATATAGCCTGCAACTAATCAAGAACAGCTGACTAAGGGTGTGGCAGGCAGAACTCTCAGGTGATTGACAGGTGAGGCACTTTAGACCAGCAGAGGTCAGCAAAGCCACAGGCACTACAACAGAACAAAGTAAAGACAAAATTTCACAAAACGGCAATTTTCATTGGCTCATAAAACCTTCATTTTTTCACTTAAAAAAACGTACTAAACTTTCCCATGTCCGTATAGGTCCAAAGTTCACGTGTAGAAGTTTTTGATCAAAGATCCTGGGAGGAGATGCATTTTAATTGATTTTCATATAATTCAAAATGGCGGGTGATCTAGAGGTCAGAGGTCAAAAGTAACAGCACGGAACTTGTTCGGCATGAGGAGACGCATATATGTTGAGGTTTCATTGCCGACGGTCAAACGGTTCATGAGCTATGCGTGGTCAAAGTTTGCATTTTCAATATAGCGCCACCCTTTGGCCAATGGTTGTGGGCTTCGCATCCTCACCGTTTGGCATGGCCCTCTACCATATCTCCAAATTTCGCGAAAACCGACTGCACGGTTCAGCCAGAACTGCTATTTTTGGCGGAAGAAAATAAATTACAATTCCAAAAAATGACCAAGTCCTTTCAGGACTGCTTGGTCCTTTAATAATAATTGTTATTATTATTGTATTATTTCTGTATGTATATATTTACGTAATTTACGTATAATTTCTCTAAGAGAATTTACGTCATATGTGTCTGAGCAAATCAACATGTTATGTCATGATGATGTACGATGATAGGAGCGCCCCTCACTTCACACGGGTATGATTTTTTCCTTTTCTTTTCACTACTACCCCCCCCCCCCTCTCCCCCCCCCCCCCCCCTCTCTCTCTCTCTCTCTCCCGCTGTGTGAGATGGTTCCTCCAGCAGCAGCAACAGCTTGGCCCCCTCCTGGTTTTAGCGGTTGGCATTTCAGAAATCCTGGGTTCATTCCAGCCTTGCTTTGCCCTCCTACAGTATCTTTGCATTTCCTTGCTTCACGCTGAGACATCGACATGGCAGCCCCCCCCCCCCCCCCCCCCCCCCTGCCCTCCTCCAGACACATCCCAGCCCAGGGCCTCTGCTGTGGGCCGTGCTGCTCGTGGCATTATGTTTGCTCAGCTTAAATAAATGGAAATTTCTCATTCCTTGTCTCTCACACTTCAACTGTTTCTTCATTTGAATTTCATGCTGTCACTGTAAACGGACCCACCCCCTTTCACATTGCATTGCTTTGTTTTAAGCTCCACCAAGTACCCTCAGCAGCTTTTAAACTCCACCAAGTACCCTCAGCAGCTTGTTTTAAACTCCACCAAGTATACCCTCAGCAGCTTTTAGCTAGGAGCTCCACCAAGTACCCTCAGCAGCTTTTAGCTAGGATGTTTTAAACTCCACCAAGTATACCCTCAGCAGCTTTTAGCTAGGAGCTCCAAGTACCCTCAGCAGCTTTTAGCTAGGAGCTCCAACTTCAACTTCACTTCATTCTATAGGGCTGGGTAATCTATTGATATGATATTGCTATAATATGTAATATCATTAAAAATGTTAAATTAAATTAAATTGCACAAGCTCACATGTTGCATCACATAATAATTAAACTTATGTCACAACACATTATCGTCACAATAATAATGTATATAGCCTAGCGCGTTCCAAAGTACCTAAAGACGCTTGAGGCTTGAATATTGATATTGAGGTATTTGGTATAAATAAAATCACACCTGTGTGAAGTGAGGGGCGCTCTTATCATTATACATCATCATACATCATCTCATGAACAACTGCATGTATGTGATTGGTTGATTACATTTACGTCATATTTGGTGGACATTTTACCTAATTTCTCCTTTCATTGTCAATGGCAAATATTGAGACGTGTGGGGACAAAAGCTGTATATAGGAGGGGCTAGCGCCCCTCAAATCGGCCAGTCCTACTCCAAGCAAGTCACCCACCAGAGAGCCAGGTTGTTTTACCATTAAAGGCATTGTTCAAACCTGTTGTCCTATTGTTTAGAACAATTGTTATAGACAAAGATAAAACGCTCTCTTCCATGTTCCATCTCAAAGGAGACAAAGTGATTACTTCTCTAAAGTCCATTTACAAGCTTCTTTCTGTTGTCAGACAGTGACGGATACATCAGCCTAATCAGTCCCAGCTGGGTTTCCCTCAAGGTCCCTTCTAAGGTAGACCAATATAATGGAGAACTGCGCACTTAATTATACTGATTACATTTTGACCCGGTCAAACAGGCCAGTACTTCTGCCCTATTTCCTTCTTTCATCAAGCTCTTTATCTAAAGGTTGTCTTTCAGCCTTAATGCTATAATTTATTCACAAGAGGACAGCATAAATTAACCTGGGGAGCTTGTGGTTATAAAGTCGATGCTCTAAGTCTAAGCGGTAAGACACATGGGTTATTTATCTCCCCCATAATGCATCTCTGTGAAATCTCTCTCTCTCTCAAACTGTGGAATGTACTCCCCGCATTGCAGTCAGAACTGCAAAAACTCAAGGTCCTTACACACAACAGGATGTTGAATATTTCACACTCAAACTATTAATTTGGTGATGACTCATTCATACATGTGCATGCTTTTATTTGCGGTTAAATATATCGGGGGGGGGGGGGGGGTAATTACATTGATCCATCGCTATGTAATATTCAGGTTCTGTGTGGATGTAGCCTACTCATCTTGACACAAACAAATGAAAGCAAATTTCTCACACAATATAAAATCTGCAAATCTGCAACCGAGGAGGAGGAGGATGAGGATGGCCCAATAGCTCCCATCTTCCACGACCTTCACATACCAGACAGACTCATCATGGAGGACCAGAGGACCATGGCTACCAGTAAGACGTCCTGAGGGCGAGAAGCGACCTCGCCCTAAAGGGCACAGACATCCACCTGGGTGACGGCAGACTGCTGGGCGAGCACTGGCGCTTTGGCATGGAGGGGTCAGATCAACATATGGAATGAATTCTGTACTGGCCATACTGTATATGGAGCGTGTCTTGAGTGTACATGCAGGGTTTGATGAGGTCAGATCAACATATGGAATGTCAGAACAGGTCAGCTCCATATATGGAGATCTAAAGGTGGCTGCGGGTGCAGTGTCTTGAGTGTACAGGGTTTGATGACGTCTGGCCATATATGGAGCATGTCTATAGGGTTTGATGAGGTCAGATCAACATAAGGAATGTCAGAACAGGTCAGCGGCCGCGGGGGCAGTGTCTTGAGTGTACAGGGTGTGATGAGGGCCCAGGTAGGGCCAGGCCTTAATGTTCGGGCCTGTTGAGAACTCTAGTTTCGCCGGCTGCCAGGCGCGATAACTTTGGGGCGGGCCTGTCTAGAGTTTGAATGGACAGATATCCGTCAAAAGGGAGACATCGAAGAGAAAGGATGGGTAGGGAGGGATCAACATATGGAATGTCAGAACAGGTCAGCTCCATATATGGAGATCTATGGGTTTGAGGCCAGATGTAGAGTTGCTGGCCAGCTCCATATATGCAGATCTAGGTGATGATCCAGTCTTCTCCATGTATGGCTATCCAGGGTTTGATGAGATCGGTGTCATGATCTTCATATATGGAGATGGCCATATATGGAGCATGTCACAAGGCGTGATGGACTGACGGCCATATATGGTGGTGTGATGTGTCACCAGGCGTGATGTCACAAGGCGTAATGGACTACTGACAACCATATATGGAGGCGTTTAATGACGTTTAATGACTGACGGACGGACAGGTTTTGCAGGTTTTCATAGTAATCTGCAACCGTAGTTGCGGCAAGAGCTATGGGGAGGATGTAGTGACACTCGAGGTCCTGAGATAGACGAGGAAGTGTTGGATTTTTATCAACCAAACAAATAAAGGAGTATAGCCGCAAACTCGTAGCTGCCGATGCAAATAATTTATTGTGGACACAGGGACTGGAAACAGCAATGTTTCATACAGACTAGGCTGCCTTCTTCAGGGTAAAGAGATCAGGATTTGATCAACCAAGCATAAAAAGCTGGAGAGCTGCTGGAGCTGTGGCGCACGATGATCCTTGTTCCAGTAGCAAAGTTAGGCGACCTCACCAAGACAGAGAACTGCCGGGGCATTAGCTTGAGCTCACCGGATAACCGCTAACCGGATGATCCTCGTTTTAGACCCGTCTTAGACCCTTGGCTGAGAAACTCACAGGATGGCTTTTGCCCTGAGAGAACCACCCGTGTATTGGCTCTGGGAAGGTAGTGGAACCTGTCAGCAGAAATCACTTTCATCCACTTCCAAACAGCTTTTGACAGCATGCATGGGGGAAACTGAACATTCTACAAAGTTCCTGAGAACATGGTTAATATGATGGAGGAAAGCTAGAGAACATGGTTAATATGATGGAGGAAAGCTAGAGAACATGGTTAATATGATGGAGGAAAGCTAGAGAACATGGTTAATATGATGGAGGAAAGCTAGAGAACATGGTTAATATGATGGAGGAAAGCTAGAGACAGACTGAGAACATGGTTAATATGATGGAGGAAAGCTAGAGACAGACTGAGAACATGGTTAATATGATGGAGGAAAGCTAGAGACAGACTGAGAACATGGTTAATATGATGGAGGAAAGCTAGAGACAGACTCGAGGCAAGGTTCAGACAGTATGTATGTACTAGTATATATATATATATATATATATATATATATATACACTAGTCCTTACCCGTTCTGAATATATGAACAGCAAATTATGTTCAGTGTGGGTAATGCAATGTAATAGATCACATTACTGATAGGGGGGGAATTGTTTACAGATGGTCTAACAACAACAGGGTTTAAGTCCACCCGGACAGGGAATTGCCTTGGCAACAGTTACAATCCTGTGCACTTGTATATCTGTTGGATGATCATAACATTATGAATACTTGTGATGGTGATGTTCAGTGTGTCACGCAGTCACGCTGGGTGCGTGCAGGGCTGTAACCCTGTCAAAACAGCGCGTGTTCACGTTAACATGCCCCCGTCCAACTGTGAAATGAAATGAAATGAAATGAAATCTATATTTACCCAGGGTATCTGGGCTAAGCTCAAGAACTTGTTTCCAGCCAGGCCCTGCTCATAGAACACATTTCATCGTAGTGGTTCAATGCCTTGTTCAAGGGCACTTCAGCGGTGGTAATTTTTAACCGTGTCGGACGGCTGATTCGAACTAGGAACCTTCCGGTATCAAGACCGCGCCGCTATCCGTTCGGCCACCGCTGCCACAGCTGGCTTTCAGGTGCCTGTGCCACGCAACCCCCGCGTTGGCCGCGATGCTTCCCCAAAGAAGAAGTTCTGTCGACTGACGCAAGAGTAGCTAGTAGTATCAGGGTCCGAGTTGTTTTCCCCGTGTTACGCGGAAAAGTGTGTCCCAGTATTAAGCTGTGTCCGTCCCAACATGCATTTCACTGGTGACCCGGAAGTGGACAGACAGACAGACAGACAGACAGACAGACAGACAGACAGACAGACAGACAGACAGACAGTGATTGGTCCATTTAGTAATGATATATAGTTGAGAATTGAAAATGCATTCACAGGAGGGTTGGATGTTTCATTACAAACTTCTGTAAACAGAGATAGGCTAATGAGATAGGCTAATGACGATAGGCTAATGACGATAGGCTAATGACTATGACGATTTGAGCACCGAACTTACACCGATTTACTTCATATTTATGCTGAGGAAAATGCTGAGGAAAAGTGTTGAAAGGCCTTCTGGAATAATGATTAATTAACGGGTGTTTTTAAAATGTCAGGGAGATACTTCTGAGTTCTGACTGACTTTCACTTCCTCACTGAGGACATTTTGTCCCTATTCTGGTGTGAACATTCAGTTTGAGATCCTCACGGCGTCCTGCAAGGTGACACCCTGGTCCCCTTCCTGATGCGTGGGCAATACTATAATACTATAATATAATACTATAATACTATAATACTATACTATAATACTATAATACTATACTCGCAGTAGCAATGGACCATGCCCTGTGACCAGTGGTGGAAAGTAACTAAGTACATGGTAAATATTGTACTTTTACTCCACCACATTAATGTGAAAACGTTAGTTATCAGTTACTAGATTTTGACAAAATTATTGTAATTATTACAAAACATACAGTAACCACTTCAGCCCTGTATACATTTCGGCCATTTGAACATAGCCGATCTACAAGCTCAAAATGTGTCGCAATGCGACGCATTGTAAGCTTGTAGATCTGCTATTTTCAAAATATTTTTCTCTCTTTTTTTTTAAACGTGAAATGGGACATTCTGCATACTGAGTACTTTCTACATTTGGTACTTTAAGTACATTTACATTAAGTATTTTTTTATGCATTGCATTATTGATACTTAGAGTTGATACTTACAGTAGATGGGGCCCCCGAGCTAGACATAATTCCAGGCCCCCCTCGTCCACGCGGTGCGCAAGAGAGAGACAGACAGACATAGAGTAGTCGCTGTGCATGGCAGACTTTAGACCGGATCAGGCTTATTTCCACAGCTACAGTTGGGTGCCACCGATATTGTCCCTTATCATTTGACCCATTTAGGCCTGACCTCAAAATTTAAAAAAAATCCTTCTAAATCCTTTTTCAATAGCTAAATTATAACATGTTTAAAACACCAAAAGGGGTTCCCGCCCAAAATGGGTTAACTGTCCTTTTGCGCAGATCACGCAAACCTCAGCAAAAAGAAAAGGACAATATCGATGGCCTCCAACTGTACCCCACAACACAGCAGGCACTGTCTGTGCAGACAGCAGAGCAGAAGCTCTCAATGTTTTAACCATAATACAACTAAATATACAATAACTAAACACAAATCTCACTTGAATTGGATTGCGATCCGGACACTATAGGGTTCACTCTGGTCCCAAGGATGACTAAGCACAGAGTGCTGTACAGAGTACTGTACATCCCCTCACGATTATCAACCTCCACTACGCCAGTGGAATCGTCTTGTCTCGGGCACAGCAGAGAAAGGAAGGGAACTTCTACTGGCAATAGAAATGAGGGCAGGAACACGTTTTCTGTTTACTAAAGAGATGGAGATACTGAACAAACCCTCTACTAAGGATTTCAAACAAAAGCATCAATGATTTTACAGTGTAGATTGGACAAAGATTTAAAAACGAATGGCCTAAGTAAGGGATAATATCTGGCTAGGTGGTCATTATCGGGAGATAATTCATGAATTATATCCCGACAATGACTACCTAGCCAGATATTATCCAGCTTATTACATGGCTAACTAACATAAATTAATACATTGACCCAAAACACAACAAAAAAAGTATTCGTTCGCGCTGGCTGCGTCTGCAGCTGCAGGGTTGAAGCACTGTCGGAAAACAAGGAAGTGAGTTGATCAAATAGAATCCATTTTCGGGTCCTGCTTCGTCTATTTCTCGCTCAAATGTTTTCAAAAACATTTTTAAGAGCAATGTTTAGCTGTAAATGACATTGTGTGTCACTAGTGTGTGTGTGTTTACATGGCTGTCATGTTGGAAACAGCAGTAAATCAAGCGGGGCGCAGCCGCGCAGCTGGTGCTCAGAGGGTTTGATTAGGCAGCGGTCATTATCGACACATAATTCACCGGTGAATTAAGCGATTGACCAATCAGAATCAAGCATTCAACCAAGCCATGTAATAATAATGCATATCAAACTGGGGGTCCTTTAAAGTGGCCGTTGAGAAACATCATGCTAGAGGAAGAGACTCAAAGCTCAGCTGTGCACCTGTGCTGCTTCGTCAGCAATCCTCCATTCATTCATTCATTCCACTACAGTCTAATCCTCATCCTCTAATCCCCAGAAACTCTGCTCTGGGTTGAGCTTTGTTCTCATGCTCCACACAGGAGGATCGACCGCCTCCACGTCATCTCTCTCTGCAGAACAATGTGTCACATCATTTGTAGACTCCTCCAATTAATTTAACTGCAGCTAGATCTCTACACACAACTAAGTAAAACGTATGAAATGCAACACAATAGAGGAATACATACAAACAACATCTGGTCCAAGGTCTGTTCCAAGATAACATTTTGAGTCAATAAGCTGACGAACATTCCTCAACACAGCATGGAAAGGTGGAGACTTGTACTTGGAGCTTAAACCATTCTGGGCGGGAACCCCTTTTGGTGTTTTAAGCATTTGAAAAAAGCTATTGAAAAAAGCTATTGAAGCTATTGGAAAATAGCTGATCTACAAGCTCATAGCGCGGCACCGAGTGCCACGCTACGAGCTTGTACGTGTGCTATTTTTGAAAAATCGTGAAAATGCGGCACAAATCTTTGAATATTATATTCTTTCGGAGCGTTTTAACGTTTTTAACTCAAATCTTTGCTTCTGAGGGGTCCCTGGAATGATAAATAATAATAAAGATGGGGGGGTCGGTGGCCAATTAATTACATATAATTTTGGGGTCCTTGACATGTAATATGGAGCACCACTGATACAGAAACATGAGGTATTTCAGAAAACTGTCAGAATTTAGAAGACATTTTTTGAAATGTCGACGTCAGGCCTAAGCAAAGATTCTGAATCTGAATGCATCTTTAACCACTGTCAACCTGCATGGCGTCTCTAGTATCGCAGGCATGTCATTATAGGGACAGCCGTGGCTCAGGGGTAGAGTGGCCACTAGGGGGCGGCGGTGGCTCAGGGGTAGAGTGGCCACTAGGGGACAGCGGTGGCTCAGGGGTAGAGTGGCCACTAGGGGGCGGCGGTGGCTCAGGGGTAGAGTGGCCACTAGGGGACAGCGGTGGCTCAGGGGTAGAGTGGCCACTAGGGGGCGGCGGTGGCTCAGGGGTAGAGTGGCCACTAGGGGGCGGCGGTGGCTCAGGGGTAGAGTGGCCACTAGGGGACAGCGGTGGCTCAGGGGTAGAGTGGCCACTAGGGGGCGGCGGTGGCTCAGGGGTAGAGTGGCCACTAGGGGGCGGCGGTGGCTCAGGGGTAGAGTGGCCACTAGGGGGCGGCGGTGGCTCAGGGGTAGAGTGGCCACTAGGGGACAGCGGTGGCTCAGGGGTAGAGTGGCCACTAGGGGGCGGCGGTGGCTCAGGGGTAGAGTGGCCACTAGGGGGCGGCGGTGGCTCAGGGGTAGAGTGGCCACTAGGGGGCGGCGGTGGCTCAGGGGTAGAGTGGCCACTAGGGGGCGGCGGTGGCTCAGGGGTAGAGTGGCCACTAGGGGGCGGCGGTGGCTCAGGGGTAGAGTGGCCACTAGGGGGCGGCGGTGGCTCAGGGGTAGAGTGGCCACTAGGGGACAGCGGTGGCTCAGGGGTAGAGTGGCCACTAGGGGGCGGCGGTGGCTCAGGGGTAGAGTGGCCACTAGGGGGCGGCGGTGGCTCAGGGGTAGAGTGGCCACTAGGGGACGGCGGTGGCTCAGGGGTAGAGTGGCTGGATGGTAAACGCAAGGTTGCCAGTTCGAACCTGGGCTCCCCCAGAGTTAGTGTCGAAGTGTCCTTGAGCAAGACACTGAACCCCTAATTGCTCCTGATGTGCTGGTTGGTGCCTTGCATGGTTTCCGCTGCCATTAGTGTGTGAATGTGTGTGTGAATGGGTGAATGTAATGCACAATCTATGTAAAGCGCCTTGGAAATGCACCATTTACCATTAAAGCGGTTAATGGCTCCGCGGTTCAGTGTCCAGACGGTAGTATTTACCATTCCACTACGTGCCTCTCTCTGTGTGGACTCGACTGGCTCTTGCAGAAGCAACAAAGCTCTGTGAAATGAATTAGACAGGCCTAGCCCTAGGCATATACATAGCCCTAGGTCTATACATAATGAATTAGACAGGCCTAGCCCTAGGAGGCCTAGGGTTAGGGTTAGGGTTAGACAGGCCTAGCCCTAGGCCCGGCCTAGCCCTAATAGGCATGTACATCATTTTAAACACATTGTCGTGCTGCCATGCAAGGCCATGCATGCAGCCATGATGCACACAAGCAACGTTGTTTAAATGATAGATATAGCAGGTTTTAGAGAGACAGCTAGGAAGCCGGGGACAGAGCTTCATTATTCTGGTCATACTGTACAGTATGTGGTCGCTGGTTGAGACCATTTTTCTTATTATCCCAATTTCCGCCAGCATTAATGAATCCCTCGATAGCGTATTGCTATCGCGCGTAACATTTACTTTGTTTCTCTAAATTTGTATCCCTCGATTTTGTAACCCATTTTGTTCACCCCTGTGCCAATTATCTAATGTGATCCTGGGCTCTCTACACACCCTCCGCCAACCTAGTCCCCATATATGGGGGACATGGAGAGAGCAACGGACTTGAACTCATGCTTCCTTCCTGCCTGAGTGTCCAAGTTGCTCCTTTACACCTGACAGGGGGGAGTTTCCCTGGTTGGATGTAGCGCGTGGAAGGAACACGTTATTCCAACCAGTTCCTTTCCCCTCCATCAGGCGCCCCGGCTGGCCAGGGGGAGGCAGTTTGTGGGTAGGCTAGGGTACCTACCCTAGGGGACCCGGGGAGAACATGCAAACTCTGCACAGAAAGGCCCTTTCACCAACCCCGCCTCGGGTATGGGCACTGATGACGCGGAGGAGGAAACACGCCGCCTGCACCCACAGCGCCCGAGCGGGAATCGAACCCAGGACCATCTAGCTGTGAGGCGACACTTACTTTGAAGAGCCAAATATCATAACCGCATGTTACAATGACAAAATGCTGTGTGTGGTGTCTTGACCGGTTGTTGTTGTCTCGGTCGGTGGTGACCAATCCCGACCGCGAGTATCACAGCACCTGCTACAGGCCGTTGAAAAACCTTGTCTTTCCCAGAAACGGCGCAATGAATGTCGTTTCTGAGACAGAGGGCTTTGAATGCAGCCCATAGAATGCACGTGGATGCGCGCGCATCTTCAAAATGGCCGCGGCCACTGTCCCACTTTGAGTGTTATGCTAACGAACGGTAGCTAACGATTTGATCGGATAAAAACATGGATTACAGAATATAAACCTTGGAAAGCGGAGGTTCCGGGTCTGGCAGGCTAGGGTACTAATTTAACCCGGCGGTGGCTCAGGGGTAGAGTGTCTGGATGGTAACCGTAAGGTTGCCAGTTCGAACCCGGGCTCCCCCAGAGTTACTGTCGAAGTGTCCTTGAGCAAGACACTGAACTGACACTGAATTGCTCCCGATGTGCTAGTTGGTGCCTTGCATGGTTTCCGCTGCCATCGGTGTAAATGGGTGAATGTAATGCACAATCTCTGTAAAGCGCCTTGGATAAAGGCGCTATATAAATGCACCATTTACCATTTACCCCTATGGCAGGGTCTCTCACCCATCTCATTCCGGAGTCTGCCTATGCGTTGCTAGTGCGAATGCATAGCCTTGCAGCACATCATTCACGACAAATATGTATACAATAAATTCAATTCATTTCAAGGAGCTTGTTGCTTCTGCCAGAGCCAGTCCAATGTTGTGAGCATGGTATAGGTAATAAAAACTAGAAATGCTGAAGGTCCACAAATAAGTTTTGAATAAAACCATGGTCCAGTCTCATGCGCGCGCAAATAAAATTGCGGGGTGGGGCTGCCCCCCTCGCCCCCCACCCCTAGAAACAACTATACCTGTTTAGTACAGTCAAACCAAGCTTATACAAATCGTGTCCCATCCCAACCAACCAATACTGGGGTGCAGAGTATGAAAATATTTGTTTTCACTTTGACAAATATTCACCTCCAAAAATCCAATTTTCTTCATTCAACTGAATGTGTGACTGTGTGACTGTGTCACTGCGACCCCAGCTAACAGCGTGATCCAGTCATCAGCGCAACATTGTCATCATGACATGCCGGCCCATAATACGCTGCAGGCACACACAGTTCTACTCCACTACATCTCATCTCAGGGGTAATACTTCTACTCCACTAGCTCACAACGCGTCGCAGCACGACGCGTTGTGAGCTTGTAGATCTGCTATTTTCAGCATGCAACCAAGTGTAAAATGACTTGTAGAATGTACTTCCCTTAACATTTTTGTCTAGTTTTTATTTGTTGACAAAATCGACAGTATATTTAGTCATAGTTTTATAGTCATCATGGCTTAGCTTTTATTTCGTTTTGATGTAGTTTTCGTCAGTGAAAAGAGGTAGTCGACGAACATTTTTCGTCATAGTAGTAGTCGACGAAAACAACACTGGGAAGACACAAACCGTATACTGTAGGTTGTAAAATAAAACATGGAAGGTGAAATCTGTGGGAAAACATCTCTGGTTCAGAATGACTTAGTCCTTCCCCTTAACATGCAGTGGTGGAGGATGTATTGGAAAATAATCATATATGGTTCATGCAGAAGATTAATCCCTGGGCCCAGGTTTATTCAGAAGAGCAGATCACGCAAGCCAGCAGCATATTTCACCTTGCAAGGCTTCGGCCTTGCATGTCCTCCTACCCATCTCATTCCGGAGTCTGCCTATGCGTTGCTAGTGCGAATGCATAGCCTTGCAGCACATCATTCACGACAAATATGTATACAATAAATTCAATTCAATTTCAACTTCAAGGAGCTTGTTGCTTCTGCCAGAGCCAGTCCAATGCTGTGAGCATGGTATAGGTAATAAAAAAGACAGAACTAAAATGAAATACTGAGATACAATGTTTCTGCGCATGCCCACCAGAGCTGATATAATAAAAACAAGGTATAAAACGGGTAGATAATAAAGGTTAGAATACAACCGTACAGGAGCAGATCTTGTCACCAAGCGACAAGTATAAATTAGGCAATAAACCTAAGACAGATAAGAAGACACCGTCTCACAACTCCAGTGCAACACAGGGGCACCACCAAGAGGCACAACACTGCAATTACACTGAAGAGGGTCTAAAGATTCTCCACATCCTCATCTCCACACTACTCAATGTTACAATATAATCCGGAAGGTATCAAGACCGCTCCGCTATCCGTTCGGCCACCGCTGCCACGAACAAACTGGATTTGCGCCGAGGGCGGCGCAAATAAGAGAAGTTGTAGGCATGTGTGCAACATGACAACTGTTTTAAAGTATTGTACAATAACAACTAAAGTCTCTGTGATGTTTATGTTGTACACAATCTAAAATAAAGGGATTTAAGATCATTAAAGCTGGGCTGTTGAGTCCAATGCATTTCTGCCTACTTCCGGTCCAGGACTTGTCCCTATTTGTTGTCCCCATTCTCAATAGAAGTCTATGTAGGAGAGCCGCCATTGGACTGACGCTCCATGAAGTGAACGCAGTTTGCGTAACTCTGTCTATATCTAAGTTCTCCCTGGAAATAAAAACGTCTGGGTTTCCGAGGCTAATATCTAAGGCTCCGGGTAAAGGTAAGGTGTTGCTGTATATATTCTTTTGACATTGACATTGAACATTTGACATTGAAGACAAAAGTGAGGACGCAAAATAAAGCAGAAGGCTGAAAGACAACCTTTAGATAAAGAGCTTGTTGAAGAAAGGCTGAAAGACAACCTTTAGATAAAGAGCTTGTTGAAGAAGCAAATGGAAACAGGGCAGAGGTCCTGGTCTGGAGAAGGAGGGAGGAGGCAGCAGTGTAGTTTTCGTCGACTAAAACTAAGACGAAAAATGTTCGTCGACTACCTTTTATACTGACAATTTCGTCAACAAATAAAAACTAGACTAAAATGTTAGGAAGGGACTAGTCAAGTGGACAAGAGATCCACTATAAGTAATTTTACAATTAGTTGCATACTGAAAATAGACGATCTGAGCTTGTAGATCGTCTATTTTCAGCATGCAACTAGATCGGCTATTTACAGCAAGTGAAAAAAACCAAAATGTATTTTTAAGGCCCACCAAAATATATGTTGTTCGACTAAATCAACTGTAGATTTAGTCGACTAAAACATTCCAGGTGACTAAAATGTGACTAAAACTAAATGAAAACTATTCAAGAGACTATGACTAAAACTAAAATCAAAATTTGCTGCCAAAAACACCACTGGAAGGCAGACCTGGATAATGAAGTGCACTGTCCTCCATTATATAGCTGTCTGTCTTAGAACATTTATTTTTTAGGGAAGCCTGCAGGGACTATCATCAGGCTGATGTATCTGTCATTATCTGAGAATGGAACGACGTTTGCAAGTGGACACTAGAAGAAGTAATGACTTTATGTGAGACCATGAAGGATTGGACCAGAGTGTTCTCCCATTGTCTGTTCTCAGCCTGTTTGATTTAAAATTTAAAATACATTAGGCCACAGAGCCACAGACCCCCATTGATAATATTTAGTTCATTGCACAATACATAAAATACTCAGTGTGTATTTAACTCTGAGGCGGTGCACACCTTCTCAGAGTTAAAGACTCATAATGGTTATTGAAAAATCAACAATAGCTGTCAAGTCATGACAATAAATGGAGTTGGAACAACATATGTTCAGGAGGAGGAGAAACGCACATTGGCCCTGCCCTTCATGCCACTCTCCGCCCTCCACGTCAATCTACCTGTCCCCATTTATACCTTCTCAGTAACACCCAGAATCATCCATGTTTCGCCCGCCTCACTGCGTCGCACACCAGCCGCCTTCCTACAGGCTTCTCGCAACCCACCCCCACCCCCACCCCCTTCACCTCCATAGCAGCTCCTCTCCCCGCTCCCCCCAAAGGAGCTTTTTCGGCACTAGAACTACTACATTCACCTTGCCAAAAGTGGATCAAACGATTAAAACAAAACTCTCTCCTCTCCTTCTCAGGTTCCTGCGGGGGGATATCGTCCATGCCAAATGGTGTGTTTATTCCTACTAGTGAATATGTTATTGACAGCAAGTTGTCTCACAACACTTTCCTTAAAGAGCAAGTTAAGACCATACTTTTACAGAGACCCAACAATTCCCCCATGAGCAACAGTGACAGGAAAAAACTCTGGGTCTGCCTTGAAGAGAGAGAGAGAGAGAGAGAGAGAGAGAGAGAGAGAGAGAGAGAGAGAGAGAGAGAGAGAGAGAGAGAGAGATGAAAAGGAAGTAAGACTGGGCAATATGGACTAAATCAAATATTTTGGGCCGAATAACACTATATATCAATATTGTAACGATAATACTACTTTGTGAAAATAATATAATTATTGATGTGATGTGACACGTAAGCTCTGCTAGTATTTAAAATAATATAATTATTGATGTGATGTGACACGTAAGCTCTGCTAGTATTTAAAATAATATAATTATTGATGTGATGTGACACGTAAGCTCTGCTAGTATTTAAAATAATATAATTATTGATGTGATGTGACACGTAAGCTCTGCTAGTATTTAAATAATGTAATTATTGATGTGATGTGACACGTAAGCTCTGCTAGTATTTAAATAATGTAATTATTGATGTGATGTGACACGTAAGCTCTGCTAGTATTTAAATAATGTAATTATTGATGTGATGTGACACGTAAGCTCTGCTAGTATGTAATAATGTAATTATTGATGTGATGTGACACGTAAGCTCTGCTAGTATTTAAATAATGTAATTATTGATGTGATGTGACACGTAAGCTCTGCTAGTATTTAAATAATATAATTATTGATGTGATGTGACTCGTAAGCTCTGCTAGTATTTAATAATATAATTATTGATGTGATGTGAACCGTAAGCTCTGCTAGTATTTAATAATATAATTATTGATGTGATGTGAACCGTAAGCTCTGCTAGTATTTAATAATATAATTATTGATGTGATGTGACTCGTAAGCTCTGCTAGTATTTAATAATATAATTATTGATGTGATGTGACTCGTAAGCTCTGCTAGTATTTAATAATATAATTATTGATGTGATGTGACTCGTAAGCTCTGCTAGTATTTAATAATATAATTATTGATGTGATGTGACTCGTAAGCTCTGCTAGTATTTAATAATATAATTATTGATGTGATGTGACACGTAAGCTCTGCTAGTATTTAAATAATGTAATTATTGATGTGATGTGACTCGTAAGCTCTGCTAGTATTTAAATAATATAATTATTGATGTGATGTGACACGTAAGCTCTGCTAGTATTTAAATAATGTAATTATTGATGTGATGTGAACTGTAAGCTCTGCTAGTATTTTCATATGGGCCTTTTTTATGTAAAATGCGCAGGAAGCCAGGAACAGAGAACACTTATGCAATATCACAATATTAAAATCCCAGACAATATGTCACTCATAATCATGATAACAATATAAATGTGATACTTTGCCCAGCCCTAGAAGGAAGTGAAGTTGAAGTTGGAAGTCAAGCTCCTAGCTAAGAATTAAACCGCAGTGGGGACTTGGTGGAGTTTAAAATGAGTCGGCTTACAGTGAAAACATGAAATTCAAATGAAGAGACAGTCGAAGTGTGAGAGACAAGGAATGAGAAATGTATTCGAGCATAATGCCACGAGCAGCACGGCCCACAGCAGAGGCCCTGGGCTGGGATGTGTCTGGAGGAGGGCAGGGGGGGGGGGGGGGGGCGGGGTGCTGCCATGTCGATGTCTCGATGTCTCAGCGTGAAGCAAGGACATGCAAAGATACTGTAGGAGGGCAAAGCAAGGCTGGAATGAACCCAGGATTTCTGAAATGCCAACCGCTAATACCAGGAGGGTGCCAAGCTGTTGCTGCTGCTGGAGCAACCATCTCACACAGGGGGAGAGAGAGAGAGAGAGAGAGAGAAAAAGAGAGAGAGAGAGAGAGAGGGGGGGGGGGGGGAGCGAGTAGTGAAAAGAAAAGGAAAAAATCATACCCGTGTGAAGTGAGGGGTGCTCCTATCATCGTACATCATCATGACGTAACATGTCGATTTGCTCAGACACATATGATGTAAATTCTCCATTCATTGTCAATGGGAATGTAATGTTTGTGTAGGACAAAAATACAGATTTGCTCAGACACATATGACGTAAATATTTCTGAATTAATCTTGGACACCTGTCAATTACATGATTAAACAAAGTTCCGACTATTTTTTCAACTCTCTCTCTCTCAGTCCTCCTCAAAGATTTTGAAAGATGAACAGTACAGTATGAGTACAGTATATATCTCTCAGACTCAGTTCTGGTTAATCATCTAAGAATGTAGACTAAAGACAGTCACAGACCAGCTGCAAAGGATGTTTTTTTTTTTTTTTATATTATTATTACTATTATTTTAAATAGAGCATATCCGTGGTCATAATGGGGACATACGGTAACAATATATAGAGGCCAAATTGGAAAATCATATTTTTCCATCTTTTGGCTATACACTGGTTGGCTATACACTGCCAGGGGCGGCGGTGGCATAGGGTTAGAGTGGCCGGATGGGAACCATAAGGTTCCCAGTTCGAACCCGAGCACCCCCAGAGTTAGTGTCGAAGTGTCCTTGAGCAAGACACTGAACCCTTAATTGCTCCTGATGTGCAGGTTGGTGCCTTGCATGGTTTCCTCTGCCATGAATGGGTGAATGTAATCCTTGGATAAAGGCGCTATATAAATGCACCATTTACCATTTGAACAAAATACTATGTATTACATATATAATTGCAATTCAGTGCATGCATGTGAATTGTTTTTGTTTAGTTGACAGAACAGATGAGTGGCTTACATGTATGTATGGTTTCATTTAAAAATGTAAATCCAAAAAAGAAAGAACCCTGGGCTTCAAAACCTAGATATGTGCCAAATGGAGTGTTGGTTCCATTACATCTATCCACGTATTGTGACTACGAGGAGTATGTCTGACAGGGATAGCTGCCTACGAGGAGTATGTCTGACAGGGATAGCTGCCTACGAGGAGTATGTCTGACAGGGATAGCTGCCTACGAGGAGTATGTCTGACAGGGATAGCTGCCTACGAGGAGTATGTCTGACAGGGATAGCTGCCTACGAGGAGTATGTCTGACAGGGATAGCTGCCTACGAGGAGTATGTCTGACAGGGATAGCTGCCTACGAGGAGTATGTCTGACAGGGATAGCTGCCTACGAGGAGTATGTCTGACAGGGATAGCTGCCTTGACACAATAACCCACGTATATTGTTACAAGTGAAATGGTTGTCTGACTTGACACAATACCCATATTGTGACTGTGCCAGCTTATATGTCCGACAGTTAATCGTTCTCTGCTAGAGTAGTGGCATTTGGGAAATGTTTGGGGGTTATCTTAGGCAATGAAGGAAGTGACTAGGAACTAAGGTGTGTTTTGATATAGTAGCTGCTTTTGATCTCTCGTTGTTTCCTCCAGGCCTGAGGCTTCGTACGCACATAAAGAACAACTGTGCTGTGCTCTGCCTGTGTTTCATGGCCGCCCCAATGCTTTTCCAATGGAAGTCACGTGGTTTGACCAAACACTTGTGTTTGATTGCCCCCCCCCCCCCCCCCCCCCCCCCCCCCATCACACACAACTGTTTGGTCAAACCACGTGACTTCCATTGGAAAAGCATTGAGACAGCACAGAGCATGTTCGTCTGATATGTGTGTACGAAGCCTCAGAGGTCGTAGTCCTCTGAAGGTGACCCGGGGCACTAACCTGACTCCGCCAGATGGGGCAGCAGAGAGTACACTGGGTTCCCCCCTCCTGCTCCCATCTGGGAACTCTCAGGCAGACAAAACGGCCTGGCCAATCAGCAGCAGCTATCCCACCTCTAGCTGCTACCGGGGCACCTCAACTTTAATGTCATGTTTTGGAGTGGGAGTATATCCAGAGGTACACCAACTCTAACACTAACTCTTTAGTAAGTGGGGAACACAGAACCCGGATACTAGGGGGAAAAAAAGATTTGGTCCACTGGGATCAGGAACTGCCACCATGGTATTTGATCAGAACGGTGGGTGGCCGTCATAGAGTTACAGTATGTAAGAACTGAGGAACGGACATCCCCGCCCCACCAATTAATTTCAATCAAGTTGCTCACTGGCGCATGACGTGACGCATACACTCATCTGCATTTCTTTGTGCCCAATTTGTGGAAGATTCGAGCACCGAGCAGAGGCACACTAGGGTTTGGGACGATAGAAGCATGCGCAGTAGTGTTTTAAATGCGGAAGTCTTGGGAAAACGGATTTGACAATGACAACCAATCTGAAATCTGATAGCACCACACACTACAGGATAATCGGACCGGGGCAGAGCAAATATCAAACATTCTTGATGTGGATCGGGCCGATCCCGATCGCGCTTTGAGCGGTCGGGCACCCCCCGAGCGTCAAAAATGCCCGATTATCGGCTAGTGTAAGGCCACCTTTAGTGTTCTACTGAAGTGTCCTTCCTTGAGCCAGACAGCCCCTAACTGTTCCTCATGGTGTCTTGGTTTAGCACATTGTAAAGTGCTTTGGATAAAGGCACTATATAAATGCACCTTTATTGATTTACACATACAAAGGGTTCCAAAATGTTTTCCCATTCTTCTTAATAGACTACAGGTAGATGCATATTCTCCAGTTGAACACCTTGAATACAGCGTTGGATGCCATCGCAAACACACCACTTTACTTCTTCAGGATCTGGTGTCTGACGAGAAAGAAGGGGAACGCAAAGCCACTGCCGAAGAACAGTGCCATCTTGACCAGAAGAAGCCACCTGTTGTCCACAGAGAACGGCAGGTTCTTCCCTGGTCCCTCAGCGTAGTGGGAAGAGCGCACCACAGAAGTGGTGAAACGTCGCACGGCCTGGCCCAGCATGCTTCTGGTCATGTTGCGTTCAAATGTTCCGTTGAGTTGAGTGTGAAGAACTTGAGTTAACTGCAGCCTTCCTTCTTGGTTTCTAAGAGACCAAGGGATGACTTCAAGTGGCTACCAGCAGGGGTCAGCGATGGGAGAGTTGTAGAAGTCAGAGAGTATGAGGCCAGGACTTCAAAGTGTAGAGGACATTCTTCGATCGCAGTTGCTTATAACATTTTCCGGTGGGGATGCTCTTGTCATCACGATGACATCGCAATGCCCCAATATGGAATTCCTGGACGGGGTCCACACACCAAGTAGTCTGATTAGCAATGTGGGTTGGGTTGGGTAACCATGACGACTTATGGACGTCGCAAACATGGATGTCGTAAAAGCCCTTTAAATAATACCAGAGATTTTCACTTGTAAATCCTTTGATGCAATGTAGATGTAGTGTAGGTCTGTAGGCCTATTAGATCATGCAGAAATGCATTATTTGATTAGTTGATGCATGTAACATTAATGAAGGGGGTTGAATGTCCCTCTCCGCCTAGGGAGGGGCTCTTTAGGGCCGATTCATACTCCTATTTTACCGCTGTTTCGGCGCTGTAGTGCCGAAATGATTTCGGCTCGTCAGAAATTTTCAGTAGCACCGAAGAGCCGACTTTAGGGCGGTACCCCCCCCCCCACCCCCCTTTTTTGAGTGGTGTAAACCACTCCAACAACTGGCTTTGTTAGTTTACGTGTCCACGTGTCCACGTGTTTGTTCGTACCAAAAAAATTAGCATGGTTGTTATGGTCACTCAGTTCACACGGGTGTGATTTCATTACGTCAGACCACAGCTGATCAGGCTATATAATACCTTACACCACTCAGCTCACACAGGTGTGATTTTTTTTTGTTGAGTGGTGCAAACCACTCCAACAACTGGCTTTGTACCCGTGTTTGTTCGTACCAAAAAAATTAGCATGGTTACTATGGTCACTCAGTTCACAGGGGTGTGATTTAAAAAAAAATGAGCATGGTTACTATGGTCACTGACATTACGTCAGACCACAGCTGATCAGTCTATATAAGACCTTGCACCACTCAGTTCACACAGGTTTTCCTTTTGATTAAGTAAAAAAATAAGTAAAGGCATCTCTCTGTAAGCTTCCTTCCGAAAAAGGCCTGGCACCCTTGAGGCAAATAAAGGACTTAGTGGAAATACTGTCTCTATGGGGACTTGTGCATGTGTGTTGTGTATGTATTATGCACACACACACACACACACACACACACACACACACACACACACACACACACACACACACACACACACACACACACACACACACACACACACACACACACACACACACACACACACACACACACACACACACACCATTTAGGGGCAAAAGGTGACGAAGCTGTGCATTACCTGTAATCACCAGTAATATGTCATAGCCTGGTACATGAAGACCAGGCTATGACATCAGTAGCCTACCATTATGGCAATAGATGACACAATCGGCTGATAGACAAAACACGGTGGGGCACAAGCAGCAAACAATATTTTACTTGAATTTTACAACAGAGGTCAATGACAGTCAAATGGGTCCTGAACCTTGCCCAAATATGGAGCCATGTGTGATCGCTGTTTACGTTTGCTTCTTTGTTTTAGCAGTGAGCCCAGATAAGACAGTTTGGTTTTGTTAGCGTTTTTAGTGGGATCCGTTTCGTTTTGCTGTGGTTTCCTTTTGGTGGTCATCATGGCTGCCAGCTCCCACCTGATGTTGTGTGGAAGTCCCAGCTGTTCCAGACCGTATTGCATAACTGCTAGCTTGCATAACATCTTCAGACAAGGACTCAAGTCTAGTCTGAAGACATTATGCACCCGATGGGATGTGTTGAATCCTCCAAACAGGATGATACCATCTCCCACCTTGCAACAGCACATCCATTGCATTGAACATGGGCCTTTCCCCTTGGAGTCAACCTTCTTCCAGGAGAAGGTCTCAGGAGTGAATTTCCATAGATCATTGAAGTTCTTCTGGTTTGGGTTTTTGCCACCAAATATGTAGAGCTCACCATTGTAGGCAAAGGCCAAATGACCCCAACGTCCTTCTGGAAGAAGCTGTGCAGAAGCCGTTCTCTTCCTTAGCCAACAGTTGGTCTCGGTGTCAAACACTCTGATGATGTTGTCGTACAGGTCTTTCCCTACGCCCCCAAATACAAACATCTTTGTTCCGATGATGGTGGCAGTGTGACAGGATAAAAAAGGGGCCGGAGTGCCTCCGGTGTTAATTAAAGACCAGACCATTGTGGTGGTTTTAAACTTGTAGATATCATCATTGTATCCAGTCTGGTTGTATCCTCCATAGATAAACATGACCATCCCCAAGACACAGGCTGAGTGGTCCTCCCTCGCCTCTGGAACAGTCCCAGACACCTGAGGCTTGAACCACCTGTGGGTGTCGACATCAAATGCATAAAGCACATTGCAGTAGTCACTTGTGTAAATAACCTTCCCTCCCCAGACATAGACAACATATTCTATAAGCACAGCTGTGTGGCTGTGGCGCATGGAGGGAACCTCAAGGTGGCATTCTCCTCTTTTTCCAGCCATCACAGGGGGCAACTTCAACCAGCACAAAGACACCGTGTTGAAGACGTGAACTTCAATCATTGTCAGATTGATGACCCGGTCGTTCATGTTACCGTACGCTCCAAAGGAGTATACCTTGTGCCCCACTGCCACAGGAGTGTGGTATTCCATCTCTTTTCCTCCTCCATGGCGTTGGATGGGTGGTGGCCCGGTGGCAGTCCAGTGCAACATTCC
>NC_136808.1:61233785-61298785 GCF_951216825.1 Electrona antarctica | reverse complement strand
CAATTATTTGGGGTCCCATTTGCCCATAGTTTAGTATAACAATTGTAATAGAAAACATCAAACGTGCACAAAGTTAGCAAGCACTTAACTAGCACTTAACTAGCACTTAACTAGCATCCTTATTCTGGCCATGTCGTAACAGCTGATAATTTCACCATAACTGAGGTACCTTTTGGTGACAATAGCAGCTCTACAAGCTCTCAATGAGCCGTGGCATGAGCTTGTAGATCTACAAAATCACACCCGTGTTTTGAAGGGTGCTCTTATCTTCGTACATCATCATGCATCATCTCATACTGGCCAATCAGAATGCCTGTTGCCTGTGATTGGTTAGCTGATTTGCTCGATTACATGACGTTAATCGTCCCTTCAATGTCAATGGCGTTTAATGTTTTGATGTTTAATTTACGTCATATTTAGCGGAACTTTGACCTAATTTCTCCGTTCATTGTCAACGGCAAATATTGAGACGTGTGGGGACAAAAGCTGTATATAGGAGGGGCTTGCGCCCCTCAAAAGTCCCACCCGTGTGAAGTGAGGGGCGCTCTTATTTATTATAATACATCATCTCATGAACAACTGAATTTATGTGATTGGTTAGCCGATTTGCTCGTCTACATATGACGTAAATTTTCCCTTCATATTTGGCCAATTTCTCCTTTCATCGTCAATGGCAAATATTGAGACGTGTGGGGACAAAGTTTATGTCATATTTGAGGCCCATATTACCTAATTTCTCGTTTCATTGAACCGAATAGACGCCTTAACAGACAACCTCACACTGATAAGCAACAGCATGCACGCGCATACCGGCAGCACAAGAACCCTGCCTCCCATAAGATGCAATGGAAAAGTTCTAACTGCACTCACGTGTAAAAAATGCACCATTAAACCTTCAATGCCGTTTTTCTCCCAGTGTGGAGGAGGAATGATTAGGATTTTTATTGTGATCTCTCGCCCTTGAAATATATAATCCTTGGTTTCTGTTGTGTTTGAACAATAATGGCAATTCAAATCAGTTGTCCTCAAAACGAATACTGGACAACTCACCCCGGTGAGTGAAGACAACTCACCCCGGTGAGTTGTCTTCACTTTCTGACATGGCAGGGTGAGTTGTCTGTACTTTCCGCTGGGGCAAGTTGGTAAAGGGAAAGGACGGACAGCTCACCGGGGTGAGTTGTCTTCACTTTCTGACATTGCGGGGTGAGTTGTCTGTACTTTCCGTGGCACCCATTACAGTAATTCAATTTCGGATCTAACTATCGGTTCCTACAGACGTGCGCAGTCACGCGCTAATTCTTTATTTATTTAACAGTAAAATCCGGTGAAACACTGTTGTAAGTAAGGAGTAGAGCGTCTCACTCTCTCTATGCAGCATTGAGGGGGACGTGGGGGGATCGTTTGGGGATAATGTTTGCGCTTCAAAGGCAGAGTCTCACAGCTGTACAAAGTCACATTGACCCCCCCCCTCCAACAACGATGATGATGATGGCTACTGCTAGTTATATATTAGCATGTGAGAAATTACAAGTGACCTTATATAACCATTCAGCCATCTTGAGTAAACAAATTAGGAGGGGTCCAGGTAATATTAACATATCTATGGCCAAGTTGCCAACACAGTTTTACACATTTCTTCAGAGGTTTCACACACACACACACACACACACACACACACACACACACACACACACACACACACACACACACACACACACAGAGAGAGAGAGAAATCAAGAACAGTGGAACTATGCCGTAATTCAGGAAGATTCAAGTATAATGTATGCTTCGTCCCGCGATGGTGTCGCACACGCAGACCTCTACGCTCACAACAGTCGCATCCGCGATGCGATGTGAGCTTGTGTATCAGCTGTTCTCTGTGCGCTTTGAAGTATAAATGTCTCCTAGGGTGCATCTCACTAGCCAACACACAAGAGGAGGTTGAATGGACTGAAACCAGCGCTCCCCAAAACAACAGGTTTGGAGATCTGTTGGGAGTTGATTACATGAAACAGTCACCCGTGCGCCCAGTCCCAATGTTTGTAAACAAATAATTGGTCTATTGAACTGAATGTATGTGATTGGTTAGCCGATTTGCTCGTCTACATATACTGTATGTAGATTTATAATTTCTCCTTTCATTGTCAACGGCAAATATTGAGACGTGTGGGGACAGAAGCTGTATATAGGAGGGGCTAGCGCCCCTCAAAAACAAAATTGGTGAAGTAATTTGGTGTAGAGGGAAGAAAGGGGGGGGGGGGTGGAGGTGGACCAAGTATAGACCCCTGGGGGACCCCACCGGTCTACAAGGTGATTAAAGGCCTCATTTACATGCAGAAATTAATTCGGAATGAATGGATTCATTCCAGTCATCAGAATAAAGATGCTCATGTAAACACCTCAATTGGATAGAATATCCCATTCAGAATGGATTTTCATTCTGGTCTGGAGTGGTATATACCGTTTGAATCGGTATAGATCACCATATAAACACTTTATTCCGAATGCTACTGGGAGTTTGGAATACATGTATTATTTTACACATGTCTGCCCTTAGTAGACTATAGTGCTTTATGCCCATGTCTAAGCAGGGATGGCCATTTGGATACATTTTATGTGCGCAGAAATGCGCTATTTTACCCATTAGAAAAATACAAATACACCAATTTTATAAAATGCGCTTGTTTTGGGTGGAGGTTGCGTGTGGTTGCAGGGACTGCGCTTCAACATATATTTTTATTTTATTTGATCAGATAATAGCTGTTAGTGTTAGTGTTCTGTTATTCATTTCTTAAAGGGTCACTTCACCCCTGACACAACCTGATCTTATTTTAATGATGTTTAGGACACTAGAAACACTTTTCCTGGGTTTTTGTGTGCGCAATCCCTGTTTTCAGATATCCTGGTAAGGAATTCAGTTTATGTACGTCAGAATGCCCATGGCCCCTCCCCTCCGGACTACAACAGTCTAACCTCGCGTCACCTTAGAGTATGCGCGTCACCTACACACGGCTACACCTACACCTGAAGACAGCCCCCCGAGGGGTGTCTGTTCCACCTACAACCTTATTTGACCCACCCACCACAGCACCGCTGCATTCCTCAGATTGTTTGTATAGGCTACTATCATGGCGTCTGCAGGGACACCGGAGAGTGATACTGAGCAGCACTCAATGGACGAAGAGGACTATTTTCAAGTCATTGTTGAGGCAGAAGGGCAGCAGGGATATTTATTTGAACCGGAATACACCGAAGAGCAACTCCGGCACAGAGACGAAGAGGAGGCCGCAGCCGCTGCTGCCGATGCAGCCAGGCAGGCAGCAGTAGTTGCTGGGGCGGACGTGGAGGAGCAGCGCATCGGGAATGATTCCTGGTGCATGTGCACAAACTGCATGCCCATGGAGACTGAACGAGACTCGCTATGTTGCCAAGAATTCCCCCGTGCACAATTCATTCTGGATGAACTGCTGGACGAGCGAGATGCCAGGGGGGGGGCACAACCAGGGCTGCCGATATGCGTAACTCTCCACAACAGCTTTGGACCTCACGTAGACAGACATGTCCTGGAAACGTATTTCAGGATCCCCAAAAAGAACTGGGAGGAACAGCCAGAACCAGCGGGTGCGGGTGGACAATTATTGTCTCACGAGTAAGTATTGCTAGAATGTGTCAACTTCTTACGTTGTCTTTTCGGTATGCTACACCATGGCTGAACTTTGAGCCAACATGCGTCCTGATGTGTGCATTGTTGTCTACCGTATTTTATAATAAAAAGAATAAGCCTGGCCTATCCTACCGAAGGGACACAACGTTCTATTTATCTATTTATTGTTGGATTTCTGGAGCCGTAGCGTTATTGCTTTTGTTTGACTGATTGCATTCCTTTATATAGTTCTGCATCTCTTGTAATTGGAGCTCCCGAATGGATAATATCCTACCAAGTGTATAATATGTTTTTTACATTAGGCCATTGTAGCCCTAGCCGCAATTTGCAACTCTAGATTATTTTATAATGGGATGAATCTAGAGTTCCAATACCCTCCATTGACTCCCCATTCATACAATTTGCTGGACAATGCATTTTTCTTTGAGCTGTCTGAATATTAGTGGAGTATTCTGGTATATGAATATGTGACATTAGTCTATCGATCTAATCACGTCTATTGTCAATTATATCTTTCAGTCAATATCGCTTGGTAGCCTACAGACACTTTTTGGAGTGGATTCTTCAAGGCGAAAAACGTGGTGCTGGCACACGTATTGTTTTACCAGCCTGTGTCATAAAAGCCATCCGGTCCAAATTTCCATCTCCAACGGGACAGTACCGTGGATTCCAGGAAGTCCGTGCCGCTTTTGGACAACTCTAACAGACCACAGTTGAAATGTTTATTTTTTTATAAATAAAACCTTGAGCTTCACATTTGGTTTACAATTATTAATTGAAGATATGCCTATAAGCACTGTACATTTCATGACTTGAACAGTAAGTCAGCCGTTTCAATGTAATGCGAAAGGTCTCATTAGAAATGGTCTGATATAGTCTCATTTGGCACAAGATTCCTTTACCATGGCATGCCTGATACATAACAGTGTAAGTAGTATTATTGTCCATATGTTTAATCATAGATAACAGTGAAAACGTTATTTTCAGTAAAAACAAAAAAACTTACAAAGCATACAAGTCTAGTTTGCGTTCAATATGAATACCATTATCAACTTCACAGGCTGACAAATAACATTGGTTGCACCTTGTATATGCCAACAATGGAAGGGGACGCAGTGAAGCATGAGAAGTTTTTTTTGCTGTTTTTATTTCCACATTGACACACAGTACAAGGATGTTGCCTAAAGCTAGTATGCAAAATTCATTACCAACCATCCACTCAAAATATAAACAATGAGATACAGGTAAACAGTTTGCATTGCTGCTGGATTCGATATTTTAATTGTCACACCTTGAAGTATATATTAGCATTCTATGCTTTTGGTTCCTCAAATTGTAGCAGCAATAATAAACTGTACAATGCCTGGCTGCAGAATAAGCATGAATGCACACAATGTTCTGCCGCAACAGGGTATCAAACAGCCACTTTGTACTCCAAATATACATACATATCTGGTCAGCTTCCATGGCTACTGCTAAGGACTGTTATTGTCACACCACAAGTTTACAGGATTGAAACTGTGTGAAATGATTTGCAGTTACAAAATATAATAGAAGTGATAATGCCCGTTTGATGTGCCATGTAGCCAGAGTGACATCGCAGCAAGACTCAGCACTCAGCCTGATGATGGAAAGTGTTCTGCCTTTTTCAGCACATGCGTTGTGTGGACCACAGTGGAGGTCTTCAGTGATGTGTACTTGAACAAAGCTGCCATTTTCAGTTTCTTGCAAATGAGAAAATAGCCATAGAAAGAAGACAAGGAAAATGGTCAGATACATGAAATGTTTCCAATATGAGCAGATCAAATGTATATACAGCACAACAAGAACTTGAAATAGCTGACAGTCTTCACCGCAACGCAGTCGATTCCCAGGCTCCTGTAGTCCATAATCAGCTCCTTGGTGTCCTTCATTGATTGCGAGGTTGTTGTCATGACACCATTGTGTCAGTGAATTCACCATATTCCTGTAGGCAGTCTTGCCATCACTGATGAGGGCCATCAACGTTGAGTCATCTGCATGGTCCCCACCCAGCAACTGAACGGGACCTGCATCAGAATGTAGCTATAACAATATTTGGCAACATCAAGGAGAAGACTTATTAGCTTCATGCCCTAGAACCGACTTGCATGCCTGGCCAGTAATTCCTGCATTGTAGGAGCAGGTGAAGGGCCAATGTTGGGTGGTAGATCAGGTGGTTGAGGCTGATCAAGGGAGGATGTCGGGGCTTTGTACAGTATTTCTGGATTCTGGCGACGCTCAAACACCATCTCCATGAGCCTGCGCCTAAAGTTGGTGGTGTGAGGCTCGTAAATTATTTTCAAAACCCATTTCCCTGAGCGCCTGCAGAGAGCCCTCTTGTGACGCAGCGCACCTGAAATGAAGGAGAGAAAAAAGGTTTCGAGAAGGACTCCATTGAAATTATGCTGCAAGTGTAACAAATAAACTTTAGACATAACTGCTCTAAAAACACACCTGTAGAAGTAGTGGCTTGCCTCCTCTTTACAATGTTTTCGTTGTGCTCCATAATGGCAAGATGAGCCCTCTCCTTCATCCCCATATAGGAGAACGACTGACGCTTGGGGAGGTATTTCAGAAGGGCGCTGTGGAACACCTCCAGGTCACCTATGTCAGAGTTTATGAAAGCACAACAAAATCAACTGTAAACAAACTGTATGTATCAATTGAAAAGGTGTCAACTCGACAATGAATTCTTATCGTGCTAAAGGGCTAAATGCTTACTATAAAAATGCAATTCATTATTATTACCAGTATGCTTGAAGAGCCCCATTTGTCCAAGGTCCTTGAGAAGCCTATTGTCCTGTACAAGTGAGGACAGTGTCCTGAAGGATGCAGAGTCCCTCTTCATCCACATCTTCTTCCTCCGATGTTCTGCACTGAGTTGAAGATGACAGCACTTGTGCGTATTGCCATCCTCTGCCCACGTGTGCTCATCACACACGTGGCGAAGGATGGACAGCCAGCGCTGCTGCAGTAGCTACAGTAGTGTGAATATCAATGGAAATAAATTACAACTCTCTGAGAACAATCCAGAATATTACAGATGCAGATCCCTCACCTCTGTGTCACCCTCACATGTTCCACAAGAGAACCACATGTGGTTATAAATGGACCTTTGTAGAACATACATCAAGAAAAAGTGATTAGACATCCTGAACAAATGACAGTTTGAAATATGTGCCTTCTTTGCCAGTTTTCCTAAACACTCACATTGTCCACCCGTGCAATATCTCCATGCCTTTCTTCCTGCTTCTGGTTTTCAATTTTTTTCAGGAAACCTGCAAACACACACACAGACCATAGTGCCTTTTATTGCAGGCCGATTATAACATGAATACTTGAATAGTATATACTGTAAACAGCTTTGAACCTGATGCATACTTTTCTGCCAGTGTTCTACAAGTACAACTACACGCTCCATAAATAACCAACCAATAACCAACCTTTAGCAGTGTGCCATATGTCAAACTCATGTTTGATCTACGGGTGTTCAATCCTCATAATCTTCCTGATTGAGGGAGAGCGGTCTGTGGCTATCACCTCCACATCAAGCCCCATACCAAGCAGCTCTGCAAGTATGGAAACCTTATTTATGAAGTGCCTTACAAAACATAGTTATAAGGTGCTGTACAATTATGCAAATGAAACAATAGAGTTCAAAGTAAACAAGGCAACATAACAGCAATAAAGCATAATGAGGACCTGTCAGTCCACGCTTGAAACCCCCTGGTTCCATCATAACAGAGCTGGATGCTTCTGTGACCTGGAAGGAGGAGCAAGAAACAAAACGCAGCAGTCTAAAGTTACTTCAATAACCGCATGATACTACACTATGTTATGTTACAAACAGACCATCCTGCTGTGAACAACATTTAAAAACATCAGAATTACCTGTAATAATTCAGTGTGAATTATCTCCTTTGTGTCGTCCAGCATAAACGAATAATGGCAGAATTTGGCACTGAATCCAGGCGAGTCACATCTAGCATCACCCAAGAGTTGGGGCCGTTCTTTGGGCCACTTATCATCATCGTCTGGTGACTGCTTCAGGAAGACTTGTGCCAGGAGTTCATGCCTCTGTTCCTGGTACAGTTCCTCAATAACTGGGTAGAGATATGCCTTTTGTATTTGGTGAAATGTAGTGCTACCAAACATGTGTAGTTTCATGGCCTTAGACCACCCTGAAAGACCAGTGAAGGTGCCCCCCGTGAACACCACAGATGCAGCAGCTTGCAGATGGACCTCTGGCATTCCCCTGACATCTGGCAATGACCTCCGTGTGTCTTTATGCCCGTCAGTGCACTGCCACTTGATGTTCAACTGTGCCCCAACATAGTACTTTTTCACATACAGGATTGCTTTTCCACATGTTTGGCAGAATTTGAACAGGGACATAATTCTCTCCTCATCCACAAGGACCTTCCCATTGGATCCCACATCCTCATCCTCCTCCTCCTCCTCCTCCTCCTCCTCCTCTGATGATGAGGTTGTCTCGGGCTGGAAGCTCTCATCCCCCGGATCATCTGCCTCCACACTGGTCTGAGAAGAAGTCTCAGACCAGAAGAGGTCACTGGCAAGATGTCCTGTGGTCTGAATGAAAAACAGAACTTGATACTGTAGCAATCTCTTTCATATGGAACTTATGATTGTATTAAAATGAGAAAATTCCAGATGAACTTTTAATTGCATATTTTCTATGCAGCAAGAAATGGATGACACCAGTGTTTTTTCAAACAGCTACACTAACTTACAGATTGACTTGGTCCTGGCACTGCCACTGGAACAATATTCAGTGACGACTGTTCCTCTGCCTGGATGAGAGTAGAAACAGCAAGAAAACATAAAGAGACAGCTGTGTGAGGAACGGTTTAGCGACCCAATTCAAACTGTTTCAGACATCCTGTTGTCCAAGACATATACAAATTAGTGATATTTTGGCATTATATTAGTTTGACTTGTATTTCCTTTTCCTGACACACTGATCACGATCATGTTGCTTCTGCTATGAAGAGGCATACACTAGTCTGCTGCACATAGAGACATACTGCAAATGGAGTGCAAATACAATCATTTTAGTGTTGTGGAACATCTTGCAGTCAGACATGTTCTCATGGATGTCAAGTGGTACAAAGGTTTATGACAATGTTTATGTATGGAATAGGACGTATAGGGGGATAGTAGCTCGAGCTATGGACCAGAGCTAGGGGGATAGGTACATTTTGAGGGGCGCTAGCCCCCTATATACACACACACACACACACACACACACACACACACGTGTATGTTTTTAGTTCAATGTTTGTTTTAAAAACGTGTTTGTTTTAAAAACAAAGGGAAAGTTTACATTTACAACATTACAACAATGATTTGCATGTGGGCCATGGGCACCTTTGGTGCATGACACAGAAATAAATAATATACATCTACACCATGAGGCAACGTCTACACGTCTACACATGCAATAATAAAAAAAGCCGTTTATACCCATTATACGTTTGCTCAATGAGACATGGATCACACGACGGCTGTGACCAAAACAAAACAAACGCTGAAACTAGCCATGGTTCACATCTGACGCGCCGCTCGTACATGTTCCAGGGCTACACTGAAATAATGTTGACTCTCGTGACTGACGCTGAGGAGCGTCATGTAAAGCATGGCTAAACAAAACAATACTATCACGATCAGACAGATTCGTACCTGTACCCGACTCCTTTTCGCTGGCGGTGGTCCCACTGACTCGGGTTCTTCAACTTCTTCCTCCAAGTTGATGGATGGAACCGCCGTGAGCAATAACACTGCTCGAGGCGCATTACCTCCCATGAGGCTGTGCTTCACATCGAAGCGGTTTACCTCCTCCGGTTTGAAGTGCAGACTACACACTTTCTCGACCCGTAGCTGCTCAAGCGGTGTGCTGTCGTTGAACTTCGGGTTCTTGATGGCCCTGACCCACATCTTACAGCGTTCTGTATCCTTGACTGGAAAGGAGAAGGCGCTAACCCTACTAGGATGATTCCTCCTTTTCCAAGCCGTGCACTGGGGCACTGCACACTTACACACATATGGCATAGGCATGCTTATACAGTAACGTCGCAAATACTCAAGAAACAAACACGTGATATTATAACTGACTGCTCTGAACTCCTACTCTACAAAGTGAATATGGCACTCATGGATTTTTATACAAAACACCTGGGCATAGATTTGATGTCGAACACCTGGGCATGTTCATGCCCAGCTGTGTCGCCTAGGTGATATAATATATGCAATCTGGGTGGATCATGGGGCAGTTCCATAGTGGATCAGGGTGGATACGTTTTGAGGACCGCGCCCCGTCGGGGAGGTTGGGAGCGCAAAGCATTCTGGGAGTTGAAGTAATAGGCAGTGATACACTATGATCAGCCAGACCGACAGACTATTTTTGTTCTCCAGTTATGTAACACTCATTTCAAACGTTTCTACTTTTTCCCACTATAAATAGAGGTATAATTGAGTGACTGAAATTTCTTCCAGAGGTGAAGTGACCCTTTAAGGGATAACGGTTATGGGTTGGCCATCTCTATAGTCCAAAGTTATATTCCGAAGGAATGCTTTGGTCATGTAAACAATTGAGGAATAGGAATACTTCTATTCAGGTTCCATGTAAACAGTTGGGTATGAATCTCTGTTCGGAATGAATTAATTCATTCTGAATACATTTTGTGCATGTAACTGAGGCCACTGAATCAGACAAGACTGTATGCCAGGCACGTACACACACACACACACACACACACACACACACACACACACACACACACACACACACACACACACACACACACACACACACACACACACATCAAAGGGTGGCTTGAACCCTTGAACCCTTTCACTCGTCTGTAAAAAGTGCCCTCTCTTTCTCTCTCTCTCCAGACCATGAATTCAGCATTTACTAATGGTAGAAGAAATGCAAATACACCGGCCCCTTCCATTGCGTACCCGAAGGCAGCGTTCAAAAGTGCCTTTTCCAAACGCTGAAAGAATTGCCCTCTGTGTAGAAATCCATGCCGTGCACTGTAGCGGACCGGCTGGATAATAAGGGTGAAGCAGACTGATGAGTTTTATGTTCATCTTTATTTCAGAACCCAACGTAGAAACTAGTGAAAATGCCAAAAATACATAATGAATTATCCCAAACAAACGTATTTGCAACAAACATTCATATCAAACTCCACATCTTAAGTTGCATGTTTTCCATAGACCTTCATTACCAATACAATTAGAATGCATACATAAACCACCATATCAAAATGCATTATAAAAATCACACCCGTGTGAACTGAGTGGTGCAACTGTTCACACACTACGTCACACACTAACCATAGCAACCATGCTCATCTGTACGTGGCCCCACGTACAGGTACACACATACACAGACACATACAGACAAAGCTGGTTGTTGGAGTGGTTTGCACCACTCAAAAAGATAGCAAGAATAAAATACAACAATAACAAAAACAAACATCCCTCAGTGACAGCTCAAGAATGACAAATAAAATGATCACCTTTTTCCCCCTTCCAGCTCGGTGCTAATAAAGTGGCATGTGCTAAGTGGCATTTTGATCCTTTCTGTCCTTCCTTTCAGTTTGGCCATCCTTTCCTTATGCCATTCCTCGCTCCTCTACCACTGAGGCTGTTTTATATAATGTTGCCATCTGCAGCCTCATGTTGGGCGTCAGCACCACAGGTGAAGTTCATCATTTCAATCAGTCCCAATTAAGTTTGTGCAGGAAACAAAATAAGCCTCAGAGACAATTAACCCTTAAGCCCCCAGTGAGGCTCTCCAACGTTGAGGCGCTCGGCCCTAGTTGGGTTAGGCCCCCAGTGAGGCTCTCCAACGTTGAGGCGCTCGGCCCTAGTTGGGTTAGGCCCCCAGTGAGGCTCTCCAACGTTGAGGCGCTCGGCCCTAGTTGGGTTAGGCCCCCAGTGAGGCTCTCCAGCGTTGAGGCGCTCGGCCCTAGTTGGGTTAGGCCCCCAGTGAGGCTCTCCAACGTTGAGGCGCTCGGCCCTAGTTGGGTTAGGCCCCCAGTGAGGCTCTCCAGCGTTGAGGCGCTCGGCCCTAGTTGGGTTAGGCCCCCAGTGAGGCTCTCCAACGTTGAGGCGCTCGGCCCTAGTTGGGTTAGGCCCCCAGTGAGGCTCTCCAACGTTGAGGCGCTCGGCCCTAGTTGGGTTAGGCCCCCAGTGAGGCTCTCCAACGTTGAGGCGATCGGCCCTAGTTGGGTTAGGCCCCCAGTGAGGCTCTCCAACGTTGAGGCGCTCGGCCCTAGTTGGGTTAGGCCCCCAGTGAGGCTCTCCAACGTTGAGGCGCTCGGCCCTAGTTGGGTTAGGCCCCCAGTGAGGCTCTCCAGCGTTGAGGCGCTCTGCCCTAGTTGGGTTAGGCCCCCAGTGAGGCTCTCCAACGTTGAGGCGCTCGGCCCTAGTTGGGTTAGGCCCCCAGTGAGGCTCTCCAACGTTGAGGCGCTCGGCCCTAGTTGGGTTAGGCCCCCAGTGAGGCTCTCCAACGTTGAGGCGCTCGGCCCTAGTTGGGTTAGGCCCCCAGTGAGGCTCTCCAGCGTTGAGGCGCTCGGCCCTAGTTGGGTTAGGCCCCCAGTGAGGCTCTCCAGCGTTGAGGCGCTCGGCCCTAGTTGGGTTAGGCCCCCAGTGAGGCTCTCCAACGTTGAGGCGCTCGGCCCTAGTTGGGTTAGGCCCCCAGTGAGGCTCTCCAACGTTGAGGCGCTCGGCCCTAGTTGGGTTAGGCCCCCAGTGAGGCTCTCCAACGTTGAGGCGCTCGGCCCTAGTTGGGTTAGGCCCCCAGTGAGGCTCTCCAACGTCGAGGCGCTCGGCCCTAGTTGGGTTAGGCCCCCAGTGAGGCTCTCCAACGTCGAGGCGCTCGGCCCTAGTTGGGTTAGGCCCCCAGTGAGGCTCTCCAACGTTGAGGCGCTCGGCCCTAGTTGGAAGAGCGGGGACTGCAGCTGCGGACCCGTGGAGTTATGATGAGGAAACCCTCTTAAAGGCGTAGTGAAATACGTTTTTCACACTTTTAGACCATATCCGTGGTCATCATATGGGCATACCTAACAATGGATGCCAAAAAAAATGGTCAAACTCTCATTTCTGTGTGTTTTTATATCAAAAGTCCATACAAATATTGTTTTAATTACTTCCTGAAAACGAAAACGTGCTGTGTGATGACGTGTAGGGATACACATCAATAAAACGTGCTGTGTGATGACGTGTAGAGATACACATCAATACAACGTGCTGTGTGATGACGTGTAGAGATACACATCAATAAAACGTGCTGTGTGATGACGTGTAGGGATACACATCAATACAACGTGCTGTGTGATGACGTGTAGGGATACACATCAATAAAACGTGCTGTGTGATGACGTGTAGATACACATCAATACAACGTGCTGTGTGATGACGTGTAGAGATACACATCAATAAAACGTGCTGCGTGATGACGTGTAGATACACATCAATAAAACGTGCTGTGTGATGACGTGTAGATACACATCAATACAACGTGCTGTGTGATGACGTGTAGAGATACACATCAATACAACGTGCTGTGTGATGACGTGTAGATACACATCAATACAACGTGCTGTGTGATGACGTGTAGAGATACACATCAATACAACGTGCTGTGTGATGACGTGTAGATACACATCAATACAACGTGCTGTGTGATGACGTGTAGAGATACACATCAATAAAACGTGCTGTGTGATGACGTGTAGAGATACACATCAATACAACGTGCTGTGTGATGACGTGTAGATACACATTGATAAAACGTGCTGTGTGATGACGTGTAGAGATACACATCAATACAACGTGCTGTGTGATGACGTGTAGATACACATCAATAAAACGTGCTGCGTGATGACGTGTAGAGATACACATCAATACAACGTGCTGCGTGATGACGTGTAGATACACATCAATACAACGTGCTGTGTGATGATGTGTAGAGATACACATCAATAAAACGTGCTGTGTGATGATGTGTAGAGATACACATCAATACAACGTGCTGCGTGATGACGTGTAGAGATACACATCAATACAACGTGCTGTGTGATGACATGTAGAGATACACATCAATAAAACGTGCTGTGTGATGATGTGTAGAGATACACATCAATACAACGTGCTGTGTGATGACGTGTAGAGATACACATTGATAAAACGTGCTGTGTGATGACGTGTAGAGATACACATCGATAAGAGCCAATAAAAATGAAGCTCACCAGTTTGATTCCCATGCTTCCTGATTCCTCCTCCACAGCTGGTTTTGATTAAAGAACTAATCCAATTCAAGATGACATCTAGACAGTGTATTACTTGTTTTAAACTTAATCATCACGCTAAAATATGTATATAGGTTGTGTATAGGTTAGAAATAATCCGCTGGCTTTTCCCCATGTCTCCCTGTCACTTTGTTTACAAACAAAATTCACGTGCAGGAAGTCACAGACTTTGAGACCCCATAGCCTGGAGGGATGCAACCATAGATATTAAGAAATAGATGCCTCATTTGCCGTTGCAGTTCATTGGAGCGACGTGTATCCCAATGAAGGCGGAAGTGCAGTGCTGAAGGCTTTTTTTTTTTTTTTTTAACAAATCTTTATAACAGTCATGACTCATGACCGTATACATTACAATACAAGACAAACAAACAAACACAAACAACAAAGTTATTAACAATACAACATCAGAGCCAGGGGGATTAGATTACTAACAGAAAACATTAAAGAGTGAACACAAAGCAACAGTTCTCCACAGCTTTATTATTTAGAAGTGCTGAAGGCATTTGCTGAAGGCGACTGCGTCGCTTCCCAAGTGACGTCACTCATGTGACTCCTCCATGTCTCTCGCTGTCACTCAAGTGACTACTGGCCAATCACAGCGCGTCTTTTCCGGGACTTATGTTACGCACGCGGAAGCTTGAGCTTCCGCTTTGCTTTCGCTATTCTTCGCAAGGAATGTCGGGAAAATAGTGCCTTCAATTTTGACACACGCCTCAGAGCCGGAAGGGGCGTCTATGTATATATGTCTATGGATGCAACGCCCTGATTGGTTCAGAAACTTCAGAGCCAGTGTTTCAGGCTGAAACTTCAAAATAAAATGTCCACCATTTCTGTTCCCCTACACCTTTAACCCTTAACATTGAGCGCTCGTTTGCACTTCCGCATTTTGGACACCAAATGTTGGTGTCCAAATCGAAAAAAATGCGGAAGTAGACGGTTCTTCCGGATGCTTCAAAACGCCACTGAGCAACTTCCACTGAAATGAATAGCGGGGGGGGGGGGGGGGGGCTATGACTCTGGTTCGGTCTCTATCCTTTTAATACTCTATGGAGACAACTGACATTTGGGCAGGAAGCCTTCAAAATAAGAGTCTCTAGGGACAATACATTGTGGCATGCACCTGCACATGCACCGCTCCAATAAAGGCTTAGTTGAGCACAGTATAGCAATAGCATACCGGAATTAGAAATCGGATTAGAAATTTGAAACAAAAGTGCAGCCACTCTAACATTCTCTGCACTTTCTTGTTGTATGTAAGAAAACATACCGTATAAAGGACGATCTCACACATTTTCACCATATGGTATAAGTCATATGGTATAAGTCATATGGTATAAGTTTTGCCTACTCTGTCTGTGTCTCAGAGGAGGGCCGTGGACAGTTCTACTCTGTCTGTGTCTCAGAGGAGGGCCGTGGACAGTTCTACTCTGTCTGTGTCTCAGAGGAGGGCCGTGGACAGTTCTACTCTGTCTGTGTCTCAGAGGAGGGCCGTGGACAGTTCAGAAACCTGCCTACCAGTGACATCATCAATGGGGAACGTTCCTGATAAGTTGGCATGCTAAGCAATATTCATGAAAAAATAAGTCTTGTTTAAAATGACCAAAGCCTACTGATCATGTCATTGGTAGGTGGGTTTCTGATTGATTGATTGATTGATTGATTGATTGATTGAGGGTTGGATTGAGGGTAAGTCCCTGCGACATTCTAGCGTCATGTCCAGGGGGTGTACTTATACATCAAGCTGCCTCACGCTACAGAAGCAGGAGATAGGATGAGCATTAGCTAGTGTGGGCCAATGTTATGAAGATAGGATGAAAATGGGTGATGGTCCTTTCAGTAAACATTCACAGTAGCATGTATTTTACCACTACTCCACTAGAGGGCAGACACACTCAACTAAACATGCCTTTGGTTACATTATTTTGCATTTCATGTTAAAGTGTGGTAGGTTGCACCTTAGATTTAATTTGTTCAATGTCATGAATAGTAGTGGAAATTAACTACGTACATTTACTCAAGTACTTTTACTTGACTTGAGTATGCAGACATAGGCTAAAATTATGTAATTTAGATATAGCATTCTATAGTGTATAGTATACTATACTTACAATTTACAATTTATTTTAGGCATTTGTCAGACGCTCTTAATCCAGAGCGATTTACAGTAAGCAAGAACACATGGTAATACATCAAATACATTAAAAAAAATGTTTGGCACAGACAGACAGACAGACAGACAGACACGTAAACTAAAAATCACACATGTGTGAACTGAGTGGTGTAAGGTCTTATATAGCCTGTCTGACGTAATGAAATCATGTCTGACGTAATGAAATCACACCCGGGTGAACAGGGTGAACATAGCAACCATGCTCATTTTTTCTGCACAGACTAACAAAGCCAGTTGTAGGAGTGGTTTACACCACTCAAAAATATAAGACCTTACACTGAGTGGTGTAAGGTCTTATATAGACTGATCAGCTGTGGTCTGACGTAATGTCTGACGTAATGAAATCACACCCGTGTGAACTGGGTGACGGTAGCAACCATGCTCATTTTTTTGACACAGACAGACAGAAAGACAGACAGACACGTAAACAAAAAATCACACCCGTGTGAACTGAGTGGTGTAAGGTCTTATATAGCCTGTCTGACGTAATGAAATCATGTCTGACGTAATGAAATCACACCCGGGTGAACAGGGTGAACATAGCAACCATGCTCATTTTTTCTGCACAGACTAACAAAGCCAGTTGTAGGAGTGGTTTACACCACTCAACAAAGCCAGTCGTAGGAGTGGTTTACACCACTCAAAAATCATACTGAAGTGAGGGGCGCTCTTATCATACATCATCATACATCACATTCCGTGCTCAGCCAATCAAATCATTTCTGTGGTACAAAACACAAAGATGGGCATAAAAAATAGCCATCAAGAATCCTAAGTATAAGCTAAGAAAAAATAAGTTGTACAACTGTATAACATAACATAATATACCGACCTCTTGTATTCTTTATTTTGTTTTACGAAGTATAAGGTTAGAAATAAGTTTTGGGTTTAGGCATATTTTTACTGGGGTTAAGTTTAGGAATAGGGTTAGGTTTCGGCACCGTTTTACTGAGGTTACGTTTCTGGTTTAAGGACTTCAGTGTTCTGTACAGAACAAAGAATGTTTGCTTTCGCAATCTTTGTTGAAGAAGAGTCTGGGCAATTATGATTTAGTCTTACACCGGGGCTCCACCGGGCGCGTCAGCGTCGCGTCTCCGTCACCGTCAGGGAATGTTCCCTTTTTAATCAATGAAGGGTGGCTCCACTGCCCGCGTTGCGTTGCGTTGACGGAGACGCGACGCGTGCATTCAAATTGAACCGGTGCGTTTTTTGACGCACGCGACGGAGACGCAACGCGTCCGGTGGAGCCCTGGCGTTACTAGAATTACCAAATGTTACTAAATCTTGTATTTACATTTAGTCTGGCTTAATATAGTCACCTCTGAGGTTACTGGAGGTCAATGCTTAAAATGTGATTACCTTTGAGGGGATTAAAGATGGAGTGCCACCATTTTTCCAGTTTTGCATGTGTCTATGAGGTGACAGTACTTCATTAGACACCCTGGAGTCGTGTTTATGTACAATGATGTATTCCCTTTGTATTTAGGGTTTCTTCCTGGAGGCTGAACCCTTGGCAGTCAAACGTGCCAATGAAAAAAACAGTAATATAGTGACATTATCAGCCCCTCCCCTAACCCCTCCCCCTTTATCATACAACTACAGCTGTGAGTGCTGCTTGAGTTCAGGTGGATCACCACACATCACCACCCACCAGGCAAACCAGGCATACTTAATGAAATGGTGGGGGTGCCCACATAAAAACAACATTTTAACAAATACTGTACACTTTTTTGAAAAAGTTATTCCTCCTTATATAACAATAAGACCTGATGATCATGTTTTAGGGTGGGAACAAATCATGGCACTCCATCTTTGTTTACCTACACCCATTACCTACCCCCATCAAGAGGTTACGATTCAATGTTTGTTTGCTCCCATGTAAGGATTGGTTATTGTTTAGGCCCTGTGGGAATGTGGTGTTTAATTTTAAGATCCACTGCTTCTCTCTCTGTAAATTGTTTTGGCACAGTTTTTACTGAGGTTAAGGTTAGGAATAAGGTTAGGTTTAACCGTTTAAGCATAATTTACTGAGGTTAAGGTTAGGAATAAGGTTAGGTTTAACCGTTTAAGCATAATTTACTGAGGTTAAGGTTAGGAATAAGGTTAGGTTTAACCGTTTAAGCATAATTTACTGAGGTTAAGGTTAGGAATAAGGTTAGGTTTAACCGTTTAAGCATAATTTACTGAGGTTAAGGTTAGGAATAAGGTTAGGTTTAACCGTTTAAGCATAATTTACTGAGGTTAAGGTTAGGAATAAGGTTAGGTTTAACCGTTTAAGCATAATTTACTGAGGTTAAGGTTAGGAATAAGGTTAGGTTTAACCGTTTAAGCATAATTTACTGAGGTTAAGGTTAGGAATAAGGTTAGGTTTAACCGTTTAAGCATACATTACTTACGTACAGTAGGTTACTTTAGGAATACCAGGCTGAGCAGTGTCGCCGGATGTACGCCCGGAGCAAGTTGGTAAAAGGGGAATCTTGGCTGATACTTGGTTTCTTTGTACAGATATATATGCTACGGATGTTAGTTTCTTATCTTATGATTCTTGCTGACTATATTTCTATGTATTTGATGTATTACCATGTGTTGTTCTTGCTTACTGTAAGTAGCTCTGGATTAAGAGCGTCTGCTAAATGTACTGTTGTTGATACTTTACACAGCTACTTTTACTCCACTGCATCTCGGAGACAAAGTGGAATTTTTTCTGCACTGCAATTATGTATAAGCTTTATAGTTACTGTTTACCTTGTAGATTTAGATTATTATTAAAACATAAACATACTACTGCAAAAATATCAGATCTACCAGTTTGTGTCTTTTTGTCTGCATGTCTGTCTGTATACTCCATACTTTACCTCAAAAAGAAAACTATAGAAAAACAGTTAAATTGTCACAGCTGTTATTCATTTGTTTGAGGCTCTAATGTGCACTTTCTGCTACACAAACTTGTCTCCTTAGCAACAACAGAAATATGAGGGAAACAATGCAGGGGCATTCACCTGACTGAGAGTTGAGGGGTTGTTGTATTCTAAAACTGTTTTCCAATGGCAACCTTTTGTTCTTAATTCCTCTCTGTAATTAAATGGTTTATTGAGTTCATTGTGTTTATCTCCATTGCCTGCTGTGCTCCAGCACTGGGCCATATGCTTTCAGATCTTTATTTCATTTTATTCTTTCAGGCTAAGATATTGTTTATGCTTTCACGGATGTTTATTTGTCCTCTTGTACGAAAAGTGCATGTTAATGCGATTATGTTTTGCGCGCGCGCGCGCGTGTGTGTGTGTGTGTGTGTGTGTGTGTGTGTGTGTGTGTGTGTGTGTGTGTGGCGCGCGCGCGTGCGTGCGTGCGTGCGTGCGTGCGTGCGTGCGTGCGTGTGTGCGTGCGTGCGTGTGTGTGTGCGTGTTTGTGTGCATGTTCGTGTGCGTTAGTGTGTGCGCGCTCATGTGCGCGCGTGTCCACATCTCTGTGTATTTGTGCAGATTAAAGAGCTTGTAGATGATACTTGATGCTGTAGTATGATCATAAAGAGATGGTAGATGATACTTGATGCTGTAGTATGATCAAGTAGAGAGTTAACTTGCGGAAAAAAAACATTAAAATATGTCTAAGTAGTCAATTCCTTGAACCCAGAAATGGTGATTAATGTAAACTTCTGTGATAGAAATGTTATCTATAGGCCTAATGGATGAAATTCAGCTCGGTTGCTAAAAGTTGCACGTTGAACAATTTGAGTTATTAGCATAATATGTCACCATACCATTAACATCCTATCTAAGGCAAAAACGTCCAAATGTCATCATTCTTTAAAGGGGCATTCCACTAACTTTCAACATTTTACTCATTAATATACCTTAGAGCTGTTGTGTGGAAATAATTTTAAAAAAAGTCCCCCCATTCTGTGTTTCCTAGAACTGGAGGTCTGAAAAAATCATTAACATGGTGAAACACATCTTGATGACATCATCAAGATGTGTTTCACCATGTTAAAGGACCACTTCACCACTTTTCAACATCTCTTCATATAATTGGTCCTCACTAATGTTCATGATAAAACACCACCATTTTTTCCTACTCAGTCTGTGTCTCGTAGGAGAGCTTTGGGCAGTTCGGACACCCGTCCACCAGTGACATCATCATTAGGCAGATTATTTTTTAAACAAGATTTGTTTTAAAATATATTTAGATTTGTATTATCGTGAGAACGATGGCTTCAACTTTTGCATTGCAACTTTTCAGGAAAAGAAAGCCTGCCGGTTCTATTAGCTTGGATTCACCATCGATGATGTCACTGGTGGACGGGTTTCTGAACTGCCCACAGCCTTCCTATGAGACACAGACTGAGTAGGAAAGAAATGTGATATTTTATCATGAACATTAGTTAGGACCAATTATAGGAAGAGAAGTTGAAAAGTGGTGAAGTGGTCCTTTAATGATTGTTTTCAGATCTCCACCCGGACGGTAAATCCACTAATTTGGTATGGAACGCTCGGCATGTTTTGTTTTTTTTCAATAACGAATGGATACATGTCTTTATTGTCTTCAAATACGGAAAGAGCTGCTTCTGCGAAACTCTCCTTGGGACCTATTGGGGCTTCCAGTAGACTAAAGAGGTTTCTCCCCGATAGCAACAATAGCTATGCGGTATTGAGAACAACGGCAAGCGACACATGCATTTCATTGGCTATCGCCCGCTATCGCCGGACGACATCGCCCAAAAGATAAATTATTTTCATCTTTTCAGGCGACGTTCCTGCGGCCACTTTTCAACCATCGCCTGTTCGCCTGCTATCGTCGGTAGTCGGTAAAATTCGCCTGGCTGTCGCCTGCTGTTAAAATGTCAGGAACAATGAATGTGTACATGTGTCTATGCGGTGTGTTGAGCCAGCCAGTGGTTTCATCACCACATGTTGTTTGAGGGCAAAAAGCCACAAGCTTTGAAAAATGAAAAATATTCATCAACACACCCTACCAAAGGACTGTAAAGTACATACCGATATTATTGTCTCCACCAGGCCGAAGGCATGGGGAGAGAGTATGTTTTGCACTCCGTCCGTCCGTCCGTGTGTCCGTGTGTGTGTGTGTCCGTCCGTCCTTCCGTCTGTGAACAGCTAATCTCCGGCACCGTTAACCCGGTCGATGCCAAATTTTGCACACACACTCCCTGGATGCCAACGATTTTCAGAACGGCCTGTTATAGCGCCACCAGGAGGCCGCTTTGTGCAAAACAAGTTTTTGGACAGTACACCTACAGATTTTGTCCAAACATCACGCAAATTGGTACACAGTCTCTCTAGTTTGTTTTTGATTTCAAACCGTTGACATGTTTTTACATAGTACAGTATATTTGTATGTCATTCAAAATGTTCCTATGAATTGAATATGAAGAACCCCAATGGAAACAAGCCATCTAGGCTTTCTTGGGTTTTAAATCCTCTTAGCAGACCTTGAATTGAACTGTTCTCTCCTGAGCGTGGACCGTTTTACATTTACATTTACTTTTTGGAGCGCCTCGGGTTAGCAATGGTGCGATCGTAGTGGAGATGAATATTCTGTGACTACTTAAAAGTTAATGAAATACAAAAAAAAGCTGGCAGTGGGTGGTAATTTAGGCCTTTTTAACCCATTCTGGACGGGAACCCATTTCGGTGTTTTAACTAAGCAATATTTAGCTATTGAAAAATAGCAGATCTACAAGCTCGTAGCGCGCCACCGAGTGGCGCGCTACGAGCTTGTAGGTCTGCTATTTTTTTTAAATCGTGAAAATGTGGCACAAATCTTTGAATATATATTCTTTCAGAGCGAAGGTTTTTCTCATTTCGACGTCAGGCCTACCGTCAATGGGTTAAGTGGTCAAGATGGGTGGACCGTGTGCATTTTCAGAACAAGTTTGTTTTGATGATGGATTCAACCCATTGTGTTCTGGTTGAATGAGTGGGACTAATATATACTTATAATTTATTGGTATCACAATGAAGACTATTTCAGCCATGAAATGTCATGTAGTGTGGTGCTGTGGTGCTGCATAGTGTGGTGCTGTGGTGCTGCATAGTGTGGTGCTGTGGTGCTGCATAGTGTGGTGCTGTGGTGCTGCATAGTGTGGTGCTGTGGTGCTGCATAGTGTGGTGCTGTGGTGCTGCATAGTGTGGTGCTGTGGTGCTGCATAGTGTGGTGCTGTGGTGCTGCATAGTGTGGTGCTGTGGTGCTGCATAGTGTGGTGCTGTGGTGCTGCATAGTGTGGTGCTGTGGTGCTGCATAGTGTGGTGCTGTGGTGCTGCATAGTGTGGTGCTGTGGTGCTGCATAGTGTGGTGCTGTGGTGCTGCATAGTGTGGTGCTGTGGTGCTGCATCGCTGCTGCTGATCTAATACAAGGTGACACGGCCTGTATGGCTTCCATCAAAACCTCCTAGCAAACACATCAACCTCCTAGCAAACACATCAACCTCCTAGCAAACACATCAACCTCCTAGCAAACACATCAACCTCCTAGCAAACACATCAACCTCCTAGCAAACACATCAACCTCCTAGCAAACACATCAACCTCCTAGCAAACACATCAACCTCCTAGCAAACACATCAACCTCCTAGCAAACACATCAACCTCCTAGCAAACACATCAACCTCCTAGTAAACACATCAACCTCCTAGCAAACACATCAACCTCCTAGCAAACACATCAACCTCCTAGTAAACACAAGTCTGACACACTTTGCTCTCCTGACGTTTGAGAAGATGCAGATTAACAACCATCATTAATTTATTCACACACACCCCCACACACACACACACACACACACACACACACACACACACACACACACACACACACACACACACACACACACACACACACACACACACACACACACACACACACACACACACACACACACACCCCCACACACACACACACACCCACACACACACACATACCTCATTTATGAAGGCCGGACCTACATAATGTACATCACACACACACATCCATTATGTAAACCCATCACGCACGCACGCACGCACGCACGCACGCACGCACGCACGCACGCACGCACGCACGCACGCACGCACGCACGCACGCACGCACGCACGCACGCACGCACGCACGCACGCACACACACACACACACACACACACACACACACACACACACACACACACACACACACACACACACACACACACACACACACACACTTTTTTTCCTCAAGGTCCTCGAGCAACTGACACTTTATATAATATACATCGACATCCTATGTTATTTTCAGGAAATGGAGAATTTAGTGGTTACGCCAATTAATTCCTTCAACTTGCACATTTATGTGTGTGTGTTACTGCATGGCTGGCTAAATCCTGGCCCCCACAGGGAATAAAGAAGACTCTTTGGCTACTCACCCAAACAAACGGTTTTAAGGTGTTGAAAGCCTTGGTGGGAACACTCTCAGCCCCCCCACCTCCCATCTAAAATACAGTTTTCGGCCAGAAGATGTAATATTCCACCAGACGAAATCAGGTTACTTCAGTGCGTCAACCTATACAGATCTGGTCAATGGAACATCCCTCTTTCCAGTGTTACATCAACATAAAATAGCACAACAGATGAGGTTTGAGTGCAGTTCTTCCACCACATCATCATCATCATTTGTAACCATTGCTGAGTTTTGAGTAGATCATTGTTGTCCATTTTCCATCTTTATGCACTTGATTTTACACAATATGCTTCGTTCAATCACTCAATAGTGTCCTTAACAGCTAGTGTGCTGCTGATGCACTAATGGTTAATTAAACTCATCATAAGAGCTCTTATCAGGCGGGTGCTCAAAAGCATTAACATAACATAAACGCTTCATTCATTGGAACATGTAATCACTTCACCTTTGCCAGCCTGTCTCCAACACTCTCACAAAGACACTTCCATCATGCCAGGGACGGTGAGGGACCTGTGCACGGAACACACACAAATATCTGCATGCTATAGAGCGTCGCAGTCCCGCCCCCTACCAGGGCCCAGGAAATGATTCTCTGTTCATTTTCCTCATAGACATTTCAAAAAGTATTTATTTAAAGACCTTTTAAGTGTCGTACAAAGACAAAAAACACAATTATTTGGGCCGAACAAAGAATTAGAAAGAAGAAAAACACTTTTTTTGTTGTTTTTCTTCTTTGTAATTATTTGTTTGGTCCAAAATATTGTGTTTATTGTCATGATTTGTCACGACTCGAGTTGGCTTTGTCCGCGGCGTAACCGTCTTTAAATAAATACTTACTTATACTTAAATAAATACTTAAATAAATACATACTTTGAAATGTCTATGGGAAAAATGCATTGGGAATCATTTCCTGGGCCTGGCGTCGTCATGACAGGGGGCGGGACTGCGACGCTCTATATGTTCTTATTCAAATCAAAGCCTGTGCAGTATCCATTTTAAACCGCGTCATCACAGACCATAACATAAGGGCCCATTCAACATGCAGGAGTCCCATCACAGATGAGAACCTGTGAACTACAGCAACATGGGGCAGATAGAGGAGGACTCGCCCAGGCAAGAGTCCCATGGTGGTCCCTGGACCCCATCACAGATGAGAACCTGTGAACTACAGCAACATGGGGCAGATAGAGGAGTCCCATGGTGGTCCCTGGACCCCATCACAGATGAGAACCTGTGAACACCAGCAACATGGGGCAGATAGAGGAGGACATGGTGTCCCATGGTGGTCCCTGGACCCCATCACAGATGAGAACCTGTGAACTACAGCAACATGGGGCAGATAGAGGAGGACTCGCCCAGGCAAGAGGAGTCCCATGGTGGTCCCTGGACCCCATCACAGATGAGAACCTGTGAACTACAGCAACATGGGGCAGATAGAGGAGGACTCGCCCAGGCAAGAGCACCCTTATCTGGGCTAGTCTTTTTGGAAAGGTGCCCGTGGCTCCCATGTCTCTGCGGTGCGGTTAAACATGAGATATGATTCGCTGTGGGTATTATCTCTCCCGCCGTCTTTGGTTTCAACTCATTTTGGGGTGGATTACACTTCAGAGCCTGTGGGTGATGTTTGATTTGAATGTCTTTACTTTAACCCATTCTGAACGGAAACCCCTTTTGGTGTTTCAAGCATTATGTTATACTTTAGCTATTGAAAAATAGCAGATCTACAAGCTCATAGCGCGCCACCGAGTGGCGCGCTACGAGCTTTGTAGGTCTGCTATTTTTGAAAAATCGTGAAAATGTGTCGCAGATTTCGAGTATATTCTTTCAGAGCGAACATTTTTAACTCAAATCTTTGCTTCGGGAGGGGGGGGTCCCTGGAACAACATATTTTCAGATGGGGGTCGGCGGCCAAATCCAGACAATTCTGGAGCTCCTTGACATGAAAAAGGATGATAACCACTAATATAGATTTGAAGAATCGTTCCCAGGTCTAAACGGGTTAAGTCAAGGGATGAGAGAAGCAGGAGGTCTTTCTCTGGAGAGCCAAGTCTCTTCACCAAACAGGACCACTTTATCCCAAAGTCTGTTCATTCATATTTAATGCGCTCCATTCCTGCTTGATCATACGTTATTCTGTTTTTTGGTTAGGGATGCAAATTTTTACTTTAATCATTAATTGAGATTTGGTTTGGTGGGTTCACCAATCACCGGTTAATTAATAATCTGTTTTTTTTCCGGATAACCTCAAATGATCGCAGTAAAGGTCTATCTATAACATAAACATCTAAATATTGCTTATGATATATTGGTATATTATTGTACCATTTGAGATGCAGACAATGGCATTTCTGTATAATATGAGGAACAGAAAATGAAATAAAATGTGTAGGAAATTAGATTTCACAGATAAATAACTGTTGATACAATTACAGAAGCTCTGTGGAATGTTCAATTCATTGTTTAATCATTTCAATTGATTGATCAATCTCTTAATGCCAATCAATCAATAGTTGATTAATAGTTGACAAGCCTATTATTATTCTATTCACTCTGTTCTACACGGTTATTTATAGTTCACGAATAATATCTGAGCTCCAAAGTCACATTTATGTCTAATTTGTGTCTTATTTAGGCTTGTTTTTTGTGTGAATGTAACCCTCTCCCTTTTGATGCAGTAGGTGACAGTTTTGCTAAGGGACTCATTTATTTTTATATTACTCCTCCAGATTCTGTCCACAAATCGTTACACAGTATCTCTATAAAGTGTCGCAGTCGCCCCTACCAGGGCCCAGGAAATGATTCCCCGTTCATTTTCCTCATAGACATTTCAAAAAGTATTTATTTAAAGACCTTTTAAGCCTTTTACAAAGCCAACTCGAGTTGTGAGAAATTATGACAACAAACTAAATTTTTCGGGCCGAACAAATATTTAGAAAGAAGAAGAAAACGGCAGGTTACAACACTTTTTGTTGTTTTTCTTCTTTGTAATTATTTGTTTGGTCCAAAATATTGTGTTTATTGTCATGATTTGTCACAACTCGAGTTGGCTTAAAAGGTCTTTAAATAAATACTTTTTGAAATGTCTATATGGGAAAAATGCATTGGGGATTATTTCCTGGGCCTGGCGTCGTCATGAAAGGGGGCGGGACTGCGACGCTCTATAGTCATGTGCTCAAGACTGATCTGTCCGATATTTCCTATTCATATTCATTGTAACTAAGATATTCGATAGAAATTCATGATTTTTAAATACCATTAGAAGCGCAAATAGGCGATTCGTCCCTCCCAGGCCCAGGGTGGGCAGCAACAACAACCCATAGCCTGAAGTGACATGGCTCGGCCAATAGAATGACGATGAAGAATTTGAATCTGTTTTGCAACACCTCTCACGTCTGTGTACAAACACTGGATGTTGTCTATATGTCCTTTAGGTAGTCTTAGAGTGTAGGAGAGTAGCGACACGCTGTGATCTCGCCGCAAAGCGGGTGCCTATGGCTATAGTTCCAAACATTGCTCCTATGGCTGGAACTATCCCATTGAGACAAAGCGGGTGCCTATGGCTATAGTTCCAAACATTGCTCCTATGGCTGGAACTATCCCATTGAGACAAAGCGGGTGCCTATGGCTATAGTTCCAAACATTGCTCCTATGGCTGGAACTATCCCATTGAGACAAAGCGGGTGCCTATGGCTATAGTTCCAAACATTGCTCCTATGGCTGGAACTATCCCATTGAGACAAAGCGGGTGCCTATGGCTATAGTTCCAAACATTGCTCCTATGGCTGGAACTATCCCATTGAGACAAAGCGGGTGCCTACGGGCTATAGTTCCACACATTGCTCCTATGGCTGGAACTATCCCATTGAGACAAAGCGGGTGCCTATGGTTATAGTTCCAAACATTGCTCCTATGGCTGGAACTATCCCATTGAGACAAAGCGGGTGCCTATGGTTATAGTTCCAAACATTGCTCCTATGGCTGGAACTATCCCATTGAGACAAAGCGGGTGCCTATGGTTATAGTTCCAAACATTGCTCCTATGGCTGGAACTATCCCATTGAGACAAAGCGGGTGCCTATGGGCTATAGTTCCAAACATTGCTCCTATGGCTGGAACTATCCCATTGAGACAAAGCGGGTGCCTATGGGCTATAGTTCCAAACAATGCTCCTATGGCTGGAACTATCCCATTGAGACAAAGCGGGTGCCTATGGCTATAGTTCCAAACATTGCTCCTATATGGCTGGAACTATCCCATTGAGATAGAATGAGCACTTCCGCATTCCATTGTTACAATGGGAGTCAGCGCTAGTGTCGCCACTCTCTTACTATATTACTCTGGGTAGACTACACCACAGAAAACAGGACACACAAAAAATCACTAGAAAATAAAACACAAAGAGACACATGACATGACATAGTTTATCGGTACTCAAATGTAACTAGACTATACTATATGGTATATTATAATGCAATATGCCGTAACATTATACAACTACTGTAAATTGCACAATGAAAAGCCTAATCTATCCTATATCTTGTTTGTTCTTATACTATTAAATGGTCAAGTATCGTATCTATCAATATGCTTATTTATTTCCATTCAATTCTAAGTTATGCAATAGTCACTCGGGGCAGGAGTGGTGCCTTAAACACAAGATGATTCAAACAGGAGTGGTGCCTTAAACACAAGATGATTCAAACAGGAGTGGTGCCTTAAACACAAGATGATTCAAACAGGAGTGGTGCCTTAAACACAAGATGATTCAAACAGGAGTGGTGCCTTAAACACAAGATGATTCAAACAGGAGTGGTGCCTTAAACACAAGATGATTCAAACAGGAGTGGTGCCTTAAACACAAGATGATTCAAACAGGAGTGGTGCCTTAAACACAAGATGATTCAAACAGGAGTGGTGCCTTAAACACAAGATGATTCAAACAGGAGTGGTGCCTTAAACACAAGATGATTCAAACAGGAGTGGTGCCTTAAACACAAGATGATTCAAACAGGAGTGGTGCCTTAAACACAAGATGATTCAAACAGGAGTGGTGCCTTAAACACAAGATGATTCAAACAGGAGTGGTGCCTTAAACACAAGATGATTCAAACAGGAGTGGTGCCTTAAACACAAGATGATTCAAACAGGAGTGGTGCCTTAAACACAAGATGATTCAAACAGGAGTGGTGCCTTAAACACAAGATGATTCAAACAGGAGTGGTGCCTTAAACACAAGATGATTCAAACACATGTACAACGCCAGCGATAGAAAATATTTTAATTGGCGGTTAAATGTGAAATGAATCAATATTGAGCAACTGGAAGGCCTATATGTTTCCTGCTGTACTATACAGTATAGGTGGGATGTCATGGTGATTGTTTCCAGACAAGCCATCATTGTTTTTTTCAGCACGACATATACTTCCTCAAAAGGAAGTAATCAACAGCTGTAAGCTGTCTGCAGTGATAGCAGGGAATCCAATGCGTAGGCGGCCTAGCTTGCTAACACACATCGACCACAAAGGATCGGAGTGGCTGCTGGTGGTGGTGGTGGTGGTGGTGAGAGTGCATGCAGTGCACAGTGAGGAGAGATGTGTGTGTGAACCTACGCTCTCCCTGTGAAACTCCTCACCGGTGAGACATGCTCACTGCATGGTGCCAATACCACAATGCAGAAATATCCTGTGGTGTCCATTTGTTCTGTTTGCACTCTCAGAGAGTGTACACTCTTTGTTCACTCTCAGAGAGTGTACACTCTTTGTTCACTCTCAGAGAGTGTACACTCTTTGTTCACTCTCAGAGAGTGTACACTCTTTGTTCACTCTCAGAGAGTATACACTCTTTGTTCACTCTCAGAGAGTATACACTCTTTGTTCACTCTCAGAGAGTATACACTCTTTGTCACTCTCAGAGAGTGTACAAATTCTCCGGAGAACATTTTTAAAATAATAAAGTAAGTGTTTGTCTTGGCCAATTTGTCTTGGCTCTACATAATAACTGCACATGAAGTGTAAAGTCGCAAAGTCCAAAGTAGTTTATTTTAATTCCACCTCCTGACAGCTCTGACCCCCAAACTGTCACACACTGCTGCACAAACATTCATCCATGCCTTTAGATAAGCACACGCATGCACGCACGCACGCACGCACGCACACGCACACGCACACGCACACGCACACACACACACTTGTATTTCCTCAAGGACTCCTAATTCCTATTCGGCCATGGACCCCCATCTGAACATTGTTTGTGCCAGGGACCTGGGAGCTTTGTATTGTTAAAACTGTGTTACCTGTCTTTGCCTGAGTATATAGGCTACTTGAGTATTTATGTTTTTGTTTTGTTTTTTGTTTTTTACTTTCGCTCCACTACTGTACATTTCAAAGACACATATTTGTACTGGTGACTCCACTACTTTTCCAAGAAGGGACCCCTGGGACCCAAACTACAGTATGTGTGTACAGTAAGTTACATAAACCTCTACTCTATAGTACATGACAAATATTATAGTTTTTTTTTAAAAGGACTCTGGGGAACAAACGTACAAAAATACAATATGCTGTACTCAACTTGTGACTTTCACTGTACTACATTTCAATGACAAATGTCCTACTTTTCTAGGAAACGAGACTCAAAAATACATTCAAGGAAAACACAAAACTGTTGCTTTTTTAAATTAAATTGCAATATTTTTCTATATATTGTCTCTTTGACAAACCACCACCAAACAAAGACTCTTTTTGATACGTAAAATGGGGCCCCTGGCCGCTTCACTTCCTGTACTTATAGCTGTTCCTGGTACCTCACTTCCTGGAACTATTGCTAACATGTTTTCCCCCCACAGCTCCCCCTATGAGTGCGCCTTGCACGCACGAACGCACGACGCACGCACGCACGCACGCACGCACGCACTCGCAGGGCACGCATCCACCTCGTTGGCGGATGTGTGTCATTGATGTGTGTCATTGACTGAGCGCGCACACACACACACACACACACACACACACACACACACACACACACACACACACACACACACACACACACACACACACACACACACACACACACACACACACACACACACACAAAGGTGTGTGTAAAGGAGGAAATAAAGAGCAGACCAAGTACAATGCCAAAGGTCAGGTTTACTATGTATTGAGGGTTTAATACATGAAACATGAAATATGATGTGTAAACAAACAAACACAGCATTAATTTACAAGCATTGATCGTGCTACCAAACAAGTCTGTGAATCAAACTATCTATGAAATGCATGAAAAAGCTTAATCTGCAACACAAAGCTTGTAGATCTGCCATTTTTCAATAGCTAAAGTAGGCCTATTACATAATGCTTAAAACACCAAAAGGGGTCCCCCCCCCCCCCCCCCCCTCTCTCTCTCTCTCTCTCTCGCTCTCTCTCTCTCTCTCTCTGCTAAGTGATCCTTAGCCTCTGAAACCCAGACGTTTTTATTTCCAGGAAGAAAAAGAAAAGTGGGCATACAGTAATGCGAACGGGTCTATCTCTATCTGCTAATTAGTGATGGTCTGCAGCCTTATTCAATTGACACGTGGGCGCGCGCACACACACACACACACACACACACACACACACACACACACACACACACACACACACACACACACACACACACACACACACACACACACACACACACACACACACACACTCTCACTCTCACTCTCTCTCTCTCTCTCTCTAATTAATCAGGCTCATCTTCTGCAGGTGCGTGTAGTTTCTGCCAGCGGATCATGCAGGGAGCTGCCCATGTCATAGAAATCAGAGGTCTGTTCCAGGCTAATGGCCCCTACACACCGTAGGAGTGTTAAAGTGTCATTATATCTGTGTGGCTTTCACACTAAACGATTGGTTTTATAGACTATTTAACAGCAACATTGGGCTAATATAGCTTGCATGTACGATTGTACGACACAGGACAGGGATTTACCCAAGGAATAAAGGTTATATATATTATCATCTGATCATCTATCGATACAGTCGACAGACAGACATACAGACAGACAGACAGACAGACAGACAGACAGACAGACAGACAGACAGACAGACAGACAGACAGACAGACAGAACGACAGACAGTGTCAGTGAGCACAGCTGTCTTGTGCTCTCATTGGCTGTAATACAGGACTTCTCGGGATGCGGTCGCAAACCATTTCATACTGTATGATGTCCAGTCGGTGAGAGAGCCAAATATCAACCCTGCTTGATATTCAGAAACGGTCGGGAAGGCGTCGGCGAGAACTTTTATCGGCGCTATATCTTCTCGCAGAGCCTTTCACAGTTCACACACAGCGAGCAAAACCTTGGCGATCAAAGCCCGATCTTGCGTCAGATCGGGAGTTTTGTCGGCGAGCGCCAAAAATGGTCCCCGACAGCATAATCGGAGCAAATATTGCGCAGTGTGTACGAGCCATTAGTGATCCTTGGCCTGGAAAACTTTGAAGACACCTGCCCTATCCAACCTCCCCACCATCATGTTGTAACCCTAAGGTATATACAGGGGGATTGTTCCTTTAACTGTGTTGGCAGGCTGAGCGAGTATTATGGGATATCTTGTGTTTACTTTGGGTTCTGGTGTTGAGGGAAGCGGTCGCGCTATTCAGAGGAAGAGAGATATTATTTTGTGTGTTTGCTACTGAGAGTTGATACAGAATTAGAACCCTGGCTGATCACGTTTGTTCTTTTGAATTATATTTTGTTTATTAAATCACCAGTTCTGCAACACAGACTCCTTTTTCTTTACAGATTAGAAAGAAAGCATAAGGATTATTCTGGAGAGGAGAGACACGGTGGTTATAATGTCTCCTTCCGTTCCCTCAGGCACAGGGATCTAAACCTCCTGGTGGTCCCCAGGACCAGAGACACGGTGGTTATAATGTCTCCTTCCGTTCCCTCAGGCACAGGGATCTAAACCTCCTGGTGGTCCCCAGGACCGAGGAGAGATACGGTGGTTATAATGTCGCCTTCCGTTCCCTCTGAGGCACAGGGATCTAAACCTCCTGGTGGTCCCCAGGACCAAGCGCCCCAACCGGGGTCTTCTCAGTTGCCTCTCTCCGTACACACTTTATGTTTTGCATTAACAATCTAAATCTGCAAAGTGCGTAGCTATTAACTAAAGCTATGATGCGTAGCTTGTGGTTGAGTTAGTTCAGTCAGACTTACTCGAGGGGTTTAATGCCGTGCTCAAGGGCGCATACATATACTCAAGGGGTTAATATGCTGCATTACTAATACTATGTGGGTGTATAAGTGTGTGCAAGACCCACATGTCATTCGCTGATGTGGCAGTCAGCTGACCAATTGGGCGGGCTACTTAAGCTCACTAGTCTGCATGCTCTCCCTGCCTTCCTTCTGCTTATGGTTCCTGGTTGTTATCAAGGACTGTCTAAAGAGGACGAGACGCGAAGACCGTACGGGCGACGCCATGTTGCTCACATGGTGCTCCATGGAAGGAAAGAAACATGAGCAGTTGAGACCAGGAAGTTGGACATGACAAATCATAGATATGGCACAAATGGCCCAGCAGATGGCGTGATGCCACTGACAGGAGATATGCTTGTACATATCATGTCACGTCATTGCATTTTACCTTTTATATTAACGTTTTAACAGCAAATGGATAAGTAAGTCCCAGCATGGATCATCACACAGACAGTAATGTTGGTCGGACGTGACATATGTACAAGCATCTCTCCTTTCATTGGCATCACGCCATCTGCTGGGCCATTTGCGCCATATCTATGATTTGTCATGTCCAACTTACTGGTCTCAACTGCGCATGTTTCTTTCCTTCCATGGAGCACCATGTGAGCAACATGGCGTCGCCCGTATGGTCTTCGCGTCTCGTCCTCTTTAGACAGTCCTTGGTTGTTATCAAGGAAGCTCTGAGAAGGAAGTGAAGTGGTCACGTGACTGGGCTGCGCCATGAAACTTTCATGGGAGCCAAACTACCCGGAGGTTTGGCAGAATGCACTGGAGTCAATGAGAGCTCAGTGACCAGCTCATGAATAAACATTATTTATGAACAATTGAGACCTTTTGTAAAGTAATCACTTCTGGAAAATAACAGAAGACATGTAACACATTATTGTCTGCTGTGTTGTTATTCGATGTGTACACTGTGTAATTTTTATAGAGGTATCTAAAGAGCACAAAGTACCTTTCTGAACGCACCAAGTATCGCGAGACTTCCCACCGTTTCCTGTCTGGCAGCCAAATCTCGATACTTCGGAGCCAGAAACGATACCTGCTGCTGTTTAGATCCTCAGATAAAAGTATATACTGTGCACTCTGTGCACATCGAAAAGTAAGTGATTAGAAAACAACCTGTGAAATGTCTTCTGTTATTTTCCAGAAGTGATTACTTTACAAAAGGTCAATTGTTCATAAATAATGTTTCTTATGAGCTGGTCCAGCCGGCTCCATTCACTGCCATGTATTCATTGCACTTCCGGTGTGAAAGTGTCATGACGCAGCCCAGTCACGTGACCACTTCCCTTCCTTCTCAGAGCTTCCTTGGTTGTTATGTGATGTTTGCTCCCACCACCACCCCAGCACCACCGGTGGGCTGTGTTATTTATGTTCCCCATGGGGGTTTTATTGCATCTCCCTGCTCTTAATGTTTAATGATGGTGTTTAATCGTTTAACCGAGCAGGGAGAAAATGCAGCAGAGCCTAACGCCAGGATTAATATCATATGCTACAATATTTAGCTGTCTGACTGAAATAAAATAATTGTAGTGGGGTAAGAAGTACAATATTTTAGAGAGATGGAGTATAGAAGTTTAAAGTATTAAAACATTATACTCATGTAAATGTATAGGCTACCGTGTGTGTGTTCCACCACAGCTCAAAACTCACCTCTCCAGGCTTTGTCCTGCATGTCCAAGGACTATTAAATAAGGTTAGGAAGCGAAGACCGTACGGTGGACTCCATGTTGCTCCCTGGAAGGACAGAAGACCGTACGGTGGACTCCATGTTGCTCCCTGGAAGGACAGAAGACCGTACGGTGGACTCCATGTTGCTCCCTGGAAGGAAAGAAACATCCGCAATTGAGACAAAGGAAGCTGAACGCGGAAGTGTGGGTCCACCGTATACGATCTTCGCTAACCTTATTTGTTTTTCAATAGCTAAAGTGCAACATAATGCTTAAAACACCAAAAGGGGTTCCCACCCAGAATGGGTTAAGGAATAAGGAATAAACATGCAATCTGCAGGTACCGATCTGTCCCTTTTATGCTTGTGTAATGTGTATGGAGATTTATCTGTCTGCCTGTCTGTCTCTTTTATGCCCATGTATGGAGAATGGCGATCTCTGTCTGTCGTCTGTCTGTCTGTCTGTCAGTGGCGTGCACAGACATTTAGAGGGGCAGGTGCTCAAGTTAAAAAAGGGCACCTTGTGCAGCGCGTGGAACCGGCCGGTTGCCTTAATCTATTTTGGGCGGGAACCCCTTTTGGTGTTAGCATTATGTTATGCTTTAGCTATTGAAAAATAGCAGATCTACAAGCTCATAGCGCGCCACCGAGTGGCGCGCTACGAGCTTGTAGGTCTGCTATTTTTGAAAAATCAAAAAAAAGAAAGATTTTTTTTTTTTTTTTTTTTCCAAAAGGGCACATTGCCAAAAGGGCAGGGGGTGCTCTAGCACCCCCTAGTGTCTATCTGTGCACGCCACTGCTGTCTGTACATACGTACTACAGCTAATCTCGGACACTGATGAACCGATCTGCTTCAAACTTTGCATTCCCACACGCAGTATGCCGGCACTACAGACCATAGTTCAAATCTTCCCTGTGGTAGGGCTATAAATGGCTGCTTTCCTTTTGACTCGTAACTCTTGAACCGTAGCTCATATACCCCCCCCACACACACAACCCCCAGGTTCCTTGGGTGATGATGCAATACGACACACCCATTTCTGACTAACTGATTTTTTTGTCCAACCTCACACACATCGCTCATCTCTGGAGTCGTGTTCTAATATTATTTTTTTACCACTTTCAACCTGGCATCCCTATTTCCCGATGGGCATTCAGAAACTAACGCACGCACGCACGCACGCACGCACGCACGCACGCACGCACACACACACACACACACACACACACACACACACACACAGGTCCTGCCACCATACATATATGTGCCAACGTTACGTGCCCACTGGCATCATTATGTTCCGAGCTTACCCTGCGTGCCCCCCCCCCCCCCCCCCCCCTCCCGACCTTGGGGGGGGTTATGTCTGACGACTGCGCGTTCTCTCCCATTCATCATCGCACCCTGGCAGGGCAGAATAAAACAGTCTTGACAACGTAAAACACACAGACAGCTTTTATCTCTCTTCATTTCCCGTCCTCATTTTCTGTCCGTTCCTCCCATCAATCTGGGGGGCGATAATACATCTCTGTGCCTCTATCTCTGGCCCCGCCGTCACGTCTATAAACTACCAATAGCGTTTCCTTTAGCCCTGTCCTGTAGTTTTAACCATTACGCTCCACACGTCCCCCACTTGTCTCCCACGGAAAGACGCCTCTGCTTTCTTCCTCTGTGACGGCTGTGTTTCTTTCTCTGTCGTGGTGTGACAGATCGCTCTATTGTGCCTCCTCTCGTATTTGCGGAGCCCTCCCTCGCATGGATCCGTTTATTTATTTTCAATCAAGCTGGAAACGAGCGGAGGCTCAAGGATGGTCTCCGTCACAACACACACACACGGTCGACAGAACATTCCTCACATCTCTCCTCTCCTCTCCTCTCCTCTCCTCTCCTCTCTTAAGCCTAATTTATGCTCATATGTCGTACGGCGGTGGCACGCGCCACAAATGTCACGCTAAAGTGTCATGAGAGCTTGTAGGTCTGCTATTTGGGGGGCGTGTGACACGGTCGCAGGACAAAGTATAAATCAGGATTTAATCTCCCCTCTCTTTCTCTGCTCTCTGCTCTTCCCCTTCTCTCCTCTATATCCAGTCTGCGCTTCCACTCGTCTCATATCCTCCCCTCTTCTCTTACACTCTTCTTTCTTCCTGTCTTCTCTCCTCCTCTCGTCCCCTCTTCTCTCTCCTCTTCTCTCTCCTCTTCTCTGTTCCCCTCTTCTCTCTCCTCTCCTCTCTGTTCCTCTCTTCTCTCTCCTCCTCTCTGTTCCTCTCTTCTCTCTCCTCTCCTCTCTGTTCCCCTCTTCTCTCTCCTCTCCTCTCTGTTCCTCTCTTCTCTCTCCTCTCTTCTCTGTTCCCCTCTTCTCTCCTCCTCTCTGTTCCTCTCTTCTCTCTCCTCTCCTCTCTGTTCCCCTCTTCTCTCTCCTCTCCTCTCTGTTCCCCTCTTCTCTCTCCTCTCCTCTCTGTTCCCCTCTTCTCTCTCCTCTCCTCTCTGTTCCTCTCTTCTCTCTCCTCTCTTCTCTGTTCCCCTCTTCTCTCCTCCTCTCTGTTCCTCTCTTCTCTCTCCTCTCCTCTCTGTTCCCCTCTTCTCTCTCCTCTCCTCTCTGTTCCCCTCTTCTCTCTCCTCTCCTCTCTGTTCCTCTCTTCTCTCTCCTCCTCTCTGTTCCCCTCTTCTCTCTCCTCTTCTCTGTTCCCCTCTTCTCTCTCCTCTCCTCTCTGTTCCCCTCTTCTCTCTCCTCTCCTCTCTGTTCCCCTCTTCTCTCTCCTCTCCTCTCTGTTCCTCTCTTCTCTCTCCTCTCCTCTCTGTTCCTCTCTTCTCTCTCCTCTCCTCTCTGTTCCTCTCTTCTCTCTCCTCTCCTCTCTGTTCCCCTCTTCTCTCTCCTCCTCTCTGTTCCCCTCTTCTCTCTCCTCTCCTCTCTGTTCCTCTCTTCTCTCTCCTCCTCTCTGTTCCCCTCTTCTCTCTCCTCTCCTCTCTGTTCCCCTCTTCTCTCTCCTCTCCTCTCTGTTCCCCTCTTCTCTCTCCTCTCCTCTCTGTTCCCCTCTTCTCTCTCCTCCTCTCTGTTCCCCTCTTCTCTCTCCTCTCCTCTCTGTTCCTCTCTTCTCTCTCCTCCTCTCTGTTCCCCTCTTCTCTCTCCTCTTCTCTGTTCCCCTCTTCTCTCTCCTCTCCTCTCTGTTCCTCTCTTCTCTCTCCTCTCCTCTCTGTTCCCCTCTTCTCTCTCCTCCTCTCTGTTCCCCTCTTCTCTCTCCTCTCCTCTCTGTTCCTCTCTTCTCTCTCCTCTCCTCTCTGTTCCCCTCTTCTCTCTCCTCTCCTCTCTGTTCCCCTCTTCTCTCTCCTCTCCTCTCTGTTCCCCTCTTCTCTCTCCTCCTCTCTGTTCCTCTCTTCTCTCTCCTCTCCTCTCTGTTCCCCTCTTCTCTCTCCTCTCCTCTCTGTTCCCCTCTTCTCTCTCCTCTCCTCTCTGTTCCCCTCTTCTCTCTCCTCTCCTCTCTGTTCCCCTCTTCTCTCTCCTCTCTGTTCCCCTCTTCTCTCTCCTCCTCTCTGTTCCCCTCTTCTCTCTCCTCTCCTCTCTGTTCCTCTCTTCTCTCTCCTCCTCTCTGTTCCTCTCTTCTCTCTCCTCTCCTCTCTGTTCCCCTCTTCTCTCTCCTCTCCTCTCTGTTCCCCTCTTCTCTCTCCTCTCCTCTCTGTTCCCCTCTTCTCTCTCCTCCTCTCTGTTCCTCTCTTCTCTCTCCTCTCCTCTCTGTTCCTCTCTTCTCTCTCCTCTCCTCTCTGTTCCCCTCTTCTCTCTCCTCCTCTCTGTTCCCCTCTTCTCTCTCCTCTCCTCTCTGTTCCCCTCTTCTCTCTCCTCTCCTCTCTGTTCCCCTCTTCTCTCTCCTCTTCTCTCCTCCTCTCTGTTCCCCTCTTCTCTCTCCTCTTCTCTGTTCCTCTCTTCTCTCTCCTCTCCTCTCTGTTCCTCTCTTCTCTCTCCTCTCCTCTCTGTTCCCCTCTTCTCTCTCCTCTTCTCTCTGTTCCCCTCTTCTCTCTCCTCTTCTCTGTTCCCCTCTTCTCTCTCCTCTCCTCTCTGTTCCCCTCTTCTCTCTCCTCTCCTCTCTGTTCCCCTCTTCTCTCTCCTCCTCTCTGTTCCTCTCTTCTCTCTCCTCCTCTCTGTTCCCCTCTTCTCTCTCCTCTTCTCTGTTCCTCTCTTCTCTCTCCTCTCCTCTCTGTTCCCCTCTTCTCTCTCCTCTCCTCTCTGTTCCCCTCTTCTCTCTCCTCTTCTCTGTTCCCCTCTTCTCTCTCCTCTCCTCTCTCTTCCTCTCTTCTCTCTCCTCTCCACTCTCTTCCTCTCTTCTCTCTCCTCTTCTCTGTTCCCCTCTTCTCTCTCCTCTCTGTTCCCCTCTTCTCTCTCCTCTCCTCTCTGTTCCCCTCTTCTCTCTCCTCTCCTCTCTGTTCCCCTCTTCTCTCTCCTCTCTGTTCCCCTCTTCTCTCTCCTCTCCTCTCTGTTCCTCTCTTCTCTGTTCCCCTCTCCTCTCTGTTCCCCTCTCCTCTCTGTTCCCCTCTTCTCTGTTCCCCTCTCCTCTCTGTTCCCCTCTTCTCTCTCCTCTCTGTTCCCCTCTTCTCTCTCCTCTCCTCTCTGTTCCTCTCTTCTCTCTCCTCCTCTCTGTTCCCCTCTTCTCTCTCTTCTCTGTTCCCCTCTTCTCTCTCCTCTCCTCTCTGTTCCCCTCTTCTCTCTCCTCTCCTCTCTGTTCCCCTCTTCTCTCTCCTCTTCTCTGTTCCCCTCTTCTCTCTCTTCTCTGTTCCCCTCTTCTCTCTCCTCTTCTCTGTTCCCCTCTTCTCTCTCTTCTCTGTTCCCCTCTTCTCTCTCCTCTCTGTTCCCCTCTTCTCTCTCCTCTCCTCTCTGTTCCCCTCTTCTCTCTCCTCTCCTCTCTGTTCCCCTCTTCTCTCTCCTCTCCTCTCTGTTCCTCTCTTCTCTCTCCTCTCCTCTCTGTTCCCCTCTTCTCTCTCCTCTCCTCTCTGTTCCCCTCTTCTCTCTCCTCTCCTCTCTGTTCCCCTCTTCTCTCTCCTCTTCTCTGTTCCCCTCTTCTCTCTTCTCTCCTCTCTGTTCTCCTCTTCTCTCTTCCTCTCTTCTCTCTCCTCTCCTCTCTGTTCCCCTCTTCTCTCTCCTCTCCTCTCTGTTCCCCTCTTCTCTCTCCTCTTCTCTGTTCTCCTCTTCTCTCTCCTCTCCTCTCTGTTCCTCTCTTCTCTCCTCCCCTTACCTCCCTCTTACCTCCCTCTCTCCCCTTACCTCCCTCTCTCCTCTCCTCCTTTCTCTCCTGCTCTTACCTCCCTCTCTCCTCTTTTCTCTCCAGCTCTTACCTCTCTCCTCTCCTCCTTTATCTCCTGCCCTTATACCTCCCTCTCTCCTCTCCTATCCTCTCCTCTTCCACAGTGCACTGCAGCTCCTCCTTCCACCTTGGCTCATCTCCCGCCTGCCCATCTCCCTCCCTCCCTCCCTCCATCCCTCTCTCCTCTCCTCTCCTCTCCTCTCTGGGAGGTGCAGCACGCATGCATGCGAGAGCGAGGCTGAGCGCGTGTGAAGCTCCCGCAGCAGCCAGCCGTCTGTCTAGTGTGTGTGTGTGTGTGTGTGTGTTTACATCTCAGCGTATCGGCGTGCCGACAAATTTAGCACATCTGGGGAGAAGAGCGTGAGAGAGATAGAGAGAGAGAGAGAGAGAGAGAGAGAGAGAGTGAGCTGTTCGTTCCACTAATGCCTCTCCAGACGTAGAGGGGTCTTTCTTTCTTTCTTTCTTTCCTTCCGTCTTTTCTCTTCTTTGTCGTTGTGTCACATGTGACGACCGCGTCCTCTGGCCGGTGTTAACGTCCGCGTCCTGCTCGTCTCCATGCTTTCTGAGGCGTTCTGAATTACCTTGGCAACATGGAGCTGACCGAATTAGAATTCTCTGCATGACGGTGCTGGTGAGTATTCATGGCTCTGTATACGGTGGGCTTTGAGGAAAGGCGCAGGGATCAGATGTATTATGGTGCAGTGTGTTGGGAGACGGTGGTGGAATGGCCAGGGAGGGAGAACTTAATGTGCAGAATGGAAACGGTGTGAGAGGCACCACAGCACGCCACGCCACGCCGAGGCGAGGAGGGACCACAGCTTATTTGTGCTTTGTCATCTAGATAGCAGCTTTCATTTTGTCTCCATCTGTTCTGAGCACGGCCATGCAGGCTGGGTTGTCTGAAGGTGTGTGATGTGCCCCGTACTGTGTCTAGTGCAATGTTTATGGACTTTCATACATGGATATTCTTTCTTTCTTTCTGTGTGTGTGTGTGTGTGTGTGTGTGTGTGTCTGTCTGTGTGCGTCTGCTTGCGTATGTGCGCTTGCGTGTGCATGCAAGTGAGTGTGCACATGTGCATGTGAGTGTGAGTGTGTGTGCGCATGCGTGTGTGTGCATGCAAGTGAGTGTGCACACGTGCATGTGAGTGTGTGTGTGCGCATGCGTGTGTGTGTGCGTGTGCATGTGTGCGCGCATGTGTGTGCGTGTGCGTGTGTGTCTCCATAAAAATGCATTATATTGATGTATCTTAATATCACAGCTGAAAGGTGTGTGCATTCTAATTGGTCCAGTCTGGAGCGGAGCGTTGGAGCGGCACACACAGTTCCATATTCTCAGACTGAAAGATGATTGTTGCCTCCTTATCTGCCTTCATTTTTGGATTATTATTAGGATTCTTATTATTCCATGAAGACTCTCCTGTCCTATAACTGTAGAATGGAAATCTGAGCACCTTTTCAAACTCTCCATTTGTGTGCATGCTTCCCACATGGGAACGAATTATATCATGCAGATATTTCACATACCATAGGTTGAGATATGGGAGAGGGTGGGGGGGGCTTTGTATCATTATGTATATAGGTCAAACAACGGATGTCTCGGATGGCTTTCATCTTCTGTTTTCTGTAATGTTTGTATCTTGGTTTCGCTGTCCGCGCTGCTGGCAGGCAGGCAGACACACACACACACACACACACACACACACACACACACACACACACACACACACACACACACACACACACACACACACACACACACACACACACACACACACACACACACACACACAGAGAGACACAGACAGACAGACAGACAGACAGACAGACAGACAGACAGACAGACAGACAGACAGACAGACAGACAGACAGACAGACAGACAGACAGACAGACAGACAGACAGACAGACAGACAGACAGACAGACAGACAGAGATAAGCTCCCCTCCCCACACTGTAAAATACCCCAGGGTTTTATCTAACTCCCAGCTTGAACATAATGAAACCAAAATGGGCGAATGGGTCGGGGTTAATTCAAAGGAGCTATAACTCTGATCAGTACAAATGGAACCAAAACATGAGAACCGTTTGGTTCCATTTTACACTCTCTCTGAGTTAAATGAACACGGAGGATTTGCACTGTGGTGCTGCTCGGTGCAGCCACTGTGGTGCTGCTCGGTGCAGCACTGTGGTGCTGCTCGGTGCAGCCACTGTGGTGCTGCTCGGTGCAGTCACTGTGGTGCTGCTCGGTGCAGCACTGTGGTGCTGCTCGGTGCAGCCACTGTGGTGCTGCTCGGTGCAGCCACTGTGGTGCTGCTCGGTGCAGCACTGTGGTGCTGCTCGGTGCAGCCACTGTGGTGCTGCTCGGTGCAGCACTGTGGTGCTGCTCGGTGCAGCACTGTGGTGCTGCTCGGTGCAGCACTGTGGTGCTGCACTGTGGTGCTGCTCGGTGCAGCCACTGTGGTGCTGCTCGGTGCAGCACTGTGGTGCTGCTCGGTGCTGCACTGTGGTGCTGCACTGTGGTGCTGCTCGGTGCAGCACTGTGGTGCTGCTCGGTGCAGCCACTGTGGTGCTGCTCGGTGCAGCACTGTGGTGCTGCACTGTGGTGCTGCTCGGTGCAGCACTGTGGTGCTGCTCGGTGCAGCCACTGTGGTGCTGCTCGGTGCAGCACTGTGGTGCTGCTCGGTGCAGCACTGTGGTGCTGCTCTGTGCAGCCACTGTGGTGCTGCTCGGTGCAGCCACTGTGGTGCTGCTCGGTGCAGCACTGTGGTGCTGCTCGGTGCAGCCACTGTGGTGCTGCTCGGTGCAGCACTGTGGTTCTGCTCGGTGCAGCACTGTGGTGCTGCTCGGTGCAGCACTGTGGTTCTGCTCTCCACTTGAAGATTCTCACTCTTGCGTGCCGAAGGTTTTTTTCTTTTTTTCTTTTTCAACACAAGACTGATCATGTGCCGTGATCATGAGCACAGTATAGGTGTGGGTTTAGCAGAGCATGCTGCTGAACGTGATTGTTAACGCATTTAGGCCTGACGTCGAAATAAAAAAAAAATCTAAATCATGACAATTTTCAAAAAAAACTCATGTTTCTGTATCAGGGGTTCTCAATATTGCTCTGAAAGAATATATATTCAAAGATTTGTGCCACATTTTTTCAAAAATAGCAGATCTACAAGCTCGTAGCGCGGCACTCGCTAACACAATGCTTATAAAACACCAAAAAGGGGTTCCCGTTCAGAATGGGTTAAATGGGTCATAATTCCCCCATGTAATAATGATCAATGCATGTTTTATGACTTAAGATGAGATAAGATCAGATAAACCTTTATCGATCCCTGGGGTGAAATTGCAGCAGCAGCAGCAGCAGCAGCAGCGATGAGACGGAAACACATGAGATGAACCAGTTCAGGTGTAAAGAACCAAACCAAGCCAAGGTATAGATAGATAAGAATACACATAAAAAATACAATACTGAGCTGCTGGCCCTATACTGTAGTTATCTGCACTGGATGAGTGAACATAATAGTCTTATCAATATTTATAAATGTACAATGAATATGTGAATGAATAATGCCAGTACAGCTATACACATAGCGCCATCAAAGAACAATGCATGCATGAATATATATATATATATATATATATATATATATATATATGTGTGTGTGTGTGTGTGTGTGTGTGTACAGACTATTAACAATGAAAATAAGAATGGATATGTGTAACAGGCAACGTCAACAGTGAATAATGGTCATTTCTATTTGTAGGTTCGGTATATGTGGTCTGTCAACAGACCTTCAACAGGGAGAATCTGTATATGAATGAATATGTGATATCTCCAACAGTCTTGAGTGAGAATTCAAGTGAAGTCAAAGTTTGAACGTGCATCCACAGTCAATGCAGGAGTCAGTAGTCAAATGAATGCACTGCACTAGTCACGAACAGACAATCAGGATTAAATGACTGAGGTGAGAGTTGAAAATGGCGAGGGGGCACACATCATCTCTAAATATTAAAGCAATATGTACATAAAACTTTGCAACTGAGGGTACAAGGCCCTCTCTGGCACCCTGTGGCGCCGGGCCTGCAGACAAGGCCCTCTCTGGCACCCTGTGGCGCCGGGCCTGCAGACAGCACAGGGTACAAGGCCCTCTCTGGCACCCTGTGGCGCCGGGCCTGCAGACAGCACAGGGTACAAGGCCCTCTCTGGCACCCTGTGGCGCCGGGCCTGCAGACAGCACAGGGTACAAGGCCCTCTCTGGCACCCTGTGGCGCCGGGCCTGCAGACAGCGCCCTCTCTGGCACCCTGTGGCGCCGGGCCTGCAGACAGCGCAGGGTACAAGGCCCTCTCTGGCACCCTGTGGCGCCGGGCCTGCAGACAGCGCAGGGTACAAGGCCCTCTCTGGCAGCCTGTGGCGCCGGGCCTGCAGACAGCGCAGGGTACAAGGCCCTCTCTGGCAGCCTGTGGCGCCGGGCCTGCAGACAGCGCAGGGTACAAGGCCCTCTCTGGCACCCTGTGGCGCCGGGCCTGCAGACAGCGCAGGGTACAAGGCCCTCTCTGGCAGCCTGTGGCGCCGGGCCTGCAGACAGCGCAGGGTACAAGGCCCTCTCTGGCACCCTGTGGCGCCGGGCCTGCAGACAGCGCAGGGTACAAGGCCCTCTCTGGCAGCCTGTGGCGCCGGGCCTGCAGACAGCGCAGGGTACAAGGCCCTCTCTGGCAGCCTGTGGCGCCGGGCCTGCAGACAGCGCAGGTCTGAATGGTCTTAATAATGTCTGGTATATGGAGGTCAATCTTGGTTGTAAAGGCTGATTGATGGCTTGTGTTGCAAAGGAGTGGCCAAGGCGCTTTGTGGCGTGTTAAGGAGGGATGAGGCTGTCCTTATCTTCACTATAGCTCATCCTACAGGGGCTGGGATGGTAATCCAGGATAACGTCTATAGCTTACCTTCCTCCTCATCCTCCCTTCTAGAACCACATTCAGATTGTTGAGTTTGTTGGCATATATTGTGTTGATCTAGACCCCCTGCGACAGGATTGTGTGCACATCTTTTGCCTGCGTTTAGGCCAGGTGCTGGACGTCAAGGCATCAAAGGCAAACCTCCAAGAGAGAGAAGAAACATCCCCCATAGTAGACTTACTTTATTATATGTCACGAAGCCGCAACGTTTCCACCCTTTATGTCTTCATCAGGCGAATGTTCAATGTGTCATGTTGAGCTGAACATGCTAAGCTCTGCACCAGGGCTCTGGACTCCATGTTGAGCTGAACATGCTAAGCTCTGCACCAGGGCTCTGTACTCCATGTTGAGCTGAACATGCTAAGCTCTGCACCAGGGCTCTGGACTCCATGTTGAGCTGAACATGCTAAGCTCTGCACCAGGGCTCTGGACTCCATGTTGAGCTGAACATGCTAAGCTCTGCACCAGGGCTCTGGACTCCATGTTGAGCTGAACATGCTAAGCTCTGCACCAGGGCTCTGGACTCCATGTTGAGCTGAACATGCTAAGCTCTGCACCAGGGCTCTGGACTCCATGTTGAGCTGAACATGCTAAGCTCTGCACCAGGGCTCTGGACTCCATGTTGAGCTGAACATGCTAAGCTCTGCACCAGGGCTCTGGACTCCGGGGGATGTGCTGTGGGGCTATGCCGCACGCACGTGCACAAGCTTGCAAGCGATCACTAATTGAAATAACCTCTTTAATAATGTAGTAGTAGGCCTATTTATTAACCCACAACATTATCCATTTACTTGCATAATGGGGAAACATTTGTGTTGTCATAATTATGCATTTACCTTGCAAACATCACCTCTGTCATTTAAGTTCATAAATCCATCCGCCACTGTTATCCAACTCTTTCGTTTAGGCTCCTTCAGACACTTAGAGTACAGTAATCAACACAATGGACCGTCACCATTGATATGCACATGCATCCTAGCCTGGCTAATAAGCCAGACTAATATCACACAACTCTGTCGCGGTATATCAGTCTGGGCTGGCTCCACTTGGATTTAATTTCCCGGGGAACATTTTCTCTTTGACGCAATTGGTCAGAGCTACTGTCAGTCAAAAGTCTCAAGCATTGAACGTCACTGTACCAAAGCCCGCCTATATTGCATACCGTGTCCCGATTGGTCCGACCTGTTCTCTGCTGTAGGAAAGAGGCGTGCTACTGAGCCTCGCCAGACCGTAATCCGCTGGTAGGCAACTTTTTTTTGCCAACGGCTGATTCGGTCTGGTTTATTAACCAGGCTACATGCATCCAAGGTCCAATCCTGTTTTTTTTCAAGCTGTGCTGCTGAGACACTCATCGGGTTTTGTTAGTGAGCTTAGCGATGTGCGGAAACTGCCAATGGCTGTGCGGACATCTTCAATACCCCCTGGATAGCCCTACCGTCAGCTCACCCCTGGATAGCCCTACCGTCATCTCACCCCTGGAGGAGCCTGTAGGTGGCATTCTGTATATGAAAGTCAGAGGTGTAGAGCGTGAACAGGAAGACTTCACGGATCGTTGGGGGAGCACTGGTGGTACTCACCAGTCAGCCCTGCAGTCTGACATAATGAGGTCTGACACATTGAGGTTTAGATCAAAATCCAGGCCAGCAGGTACCGTAGGTGATGTTATGCATCCACACCAATATTTGCGTGGCATGCAAAACTGCATCGGCGTGCAGGGAAGTCAGGTCTCAGAGATCTTCATGACGTGGGTGTTGACGAGACCAGAATAACTTGGCCTGTATTCTCGGTCGGCCGCGGGGCACGGTCTGGCACAGAGAGCAGAGCTGCTGATCGAGGCACCTCCGCCCCGCCACATGGAAGGAAGGAGGTTGAAAAGGTGCACTCGGCTGCCACCAGGCAGGCCCTACACCCTGTGCACCCTGCGGTTCGGTGTCGTCTGGTCCTTTGGCCTTGTTCACGCCGATCTCGCTAAGCTGCTTCCTGTTTGCATGGGTGCACTTTGCACAGGTTGTTGGGCTGCATGACTCCATGCTTGGGCTGTGACCCCGAGGAAGGGGTGGAGGAGGGGGGGAGACAAGCTGCTGCTCTTCAGGGGGGGGGGGGGGGGGGACATGGTACCCAGCTGAGCTTCATGCCGGTTTCCGTGATCAAGACTGTTGTTCAAACATGCTTCAGACCGTTTGCACGTTCCAGGGTCTCCTCTACAGGAGTGCCCCGCAGTGTTGATTTTGTCGACTGAAACTAAGACAAAAAATGTTCGTCGACTACCTTTTTTCACTGACGAAAACTAGATGGAAACTAAATAAAAACTAAGATGACTGAAACTAAGACTAAATATACTGACAATTTCGTCGACAAATAAAAACTGGACTAAAGTGTTAGGAAGGGACTAGTCATTTTACACTTGGTTGCATGCTTAAAATAGCTGATCTACAAGCTCACAACGTGTCGCACTGCGACGCGTTGTGAGCTTGTAGGTCGGCTATTTTCAGCGTAGGTCGGCTATTTTCAAGTGTAAAAACTGTCATTACGACGGCATCAAGGCCCGCCGAAATGCATTTTAGTCGACTAAATCAACTGTAGATTTAGTCGACTAAAACTAGACTAACACTAAGACATTCCAGGGGTGACTAAAATGTGACTAAAACTAAATGGAAGCTATTCAAGAGACTATATGAATGAAACTAAAATCAAATTTTGCTGCCAAAAACCACACTGGTGCCCCCCCGGCCCCTCTCTTGAGCGGGTTGGCCTGTAGCCGATACCCTCCAGTCTGTAGCCGATACCCTCCAGTCTGTAGCGATACCCTCCAGTCTGTAGCGATACCCTCCAGTCTGTAGCGATAACCTCCAGTCTGTAGCCGATACCCTCCAGTCTGTAGCGATACCCTCCAGTCTGTAGCCGATAACCTCCAGCCTGTAGCGATACCCTCCAGTCTGTAGCGATACCCTCCAGTCTGTAGCGATACCCTCCAGTCTGTAGCGATACCCTCCAGTCTGTAGCGATACCCTCCAGTCTGTAGCGATACCCTCCAGTCTGTAGCCGATACCCTCCAGTCTGTAGCGATACCCTCCAGCCTGTAGCCGATACCCTCCAGTCTGTAGCGATACCCTCCAGTCTGTAGCGATACCCTCCAGTCTGTAGCGATACCCTCCAGTCTGTAGCGATACCCTCCAGTCTGTAGCGATACCCTCCAGTCTGTAGCGATACCCTCCAGTCTGTCCTCGGCCTGTAGCCGATACCCTCCAGTCTGTAGCGATACCCTCCAGTCTGTAGCGATACCCTCCAGTCTGTAGCGATACCCTCCAGTCTGTCCTCGGCCTGTAGCCGATACCCTCCAGTCTGTAGCCGATACCCTCCAGTCTGTAGCCGATACCCTCCAGTCTGTAGCCGATACCCTCCAGTCTGTAGCGATACCCTCCAGTCTGTAGCCGATACCCTCCAGTCTGTAGCCGATACCCTCCAGTCTGTAGCGATACCCTCCAGTAGCCAGCCTATACAAGCTCACAACAGAATAACAGATATGCTATTTTAAGTATTTTCAAACTTTTCGTTCCATTTTGTTTGTTTTGGACACACAAGGTTTCCAATAAATTAAGCGACAGTGATATTATAATGCTCACCGCAGGGTGACCTCACCTCAAGCACCTCAAGTAGGAACACTTAGAATACACCAAGAAATATGCTGTGGTGGCAAACAATCTTTTCAGACCAAAAATGTGCATTTTTCAGGCACTATTTTTTACACTGTAGCCACATATTTACTCAGCCTGTGGATATTTAGGTTTCTTCTTGAAGCAGATCTGCTGATCATGATGTGATTTATCCCATGTAGACCTGAGGACGATTCTACCAAATGTCTTCTAAACCCATAGTCAGTCGTTCTCAAACATTTTCATGTCAAGGACCCCCAAAAATATATAGTATTTGGCCGCCGGCCCTCATCTGAAAATATGTTGCTCCAGGGACCCCCTCCCAGAAGCAAAGATTTGAGTTAAAAAACATTCGCTCTGAAAGAATATATATTCAAAGATTTGCGCCACATTTTCACGATTTTTCACAAATAGCAGACCTACAAGCTCGTAGCGCGGCACTCGGTGCCGCGCTATGAGCTTGTAGATCTGCTATTTTTCAATAGCTAAAGCATAACAAAATGCTTTAAAACACCAAAAGGGGTTCCCGCCCAGAATGGGTTATTGGGGGTGTTATGAGCGTGTTCGTGACCACACCGAATCAGTTCTCCACAGTGGAGTACGTGCACCACTGAGCAGTAATATAACTGACAGGGGATTAGATGGGGTTTAATCTCGATACGCATGCATTTATGTATTGCTTATAGAGGCTGCTTGCCTGCTTGACACCTGCACCCAGTCTGTGCAGTCGGTGCAAATGGCATCCACCAGAGGTGCTATACCAGATCCATCCACCAGAGGTGCTATACCAGATCCATCCACCAGAGGTGCCCTCCTATACCAGATCCATCCACCAGAGGTGCCCTCCTAGACCAGATCCATCCACCAGAGGTGCCCTCCTAGACCAGATCCATCCACCAGAGGTGCCCTCCTATACCAGATCCATCCACCAGAGGTGTCCTCCTAGACCAGATCCATCCACCAGAGGTGCCCTCCTATACCAGATCCATCCACCAGAGGTGCCCTCCTAGACCAGATCCATCCACCAGAGGTGCCCTCCTATACCAGATCCATCCACCAGAGGTGCCCTCCTATACCAGATCCATCCACCAGAGGTGCCCTCCTATACCAGATCCAATATACTACAGAAATATATATATATCGTTTTTGATAAGTATTATTTCTATTTTACTTTGTACTTGACTCTGTGTAATGGTTGCCTGAACCATAATGTATAGCTGTATATATACTACCAAAAATAGCTGATCTAAACGTGCGCCACAAAACATTTTGTCGGCTACATTTTGAATGTTAATTGGAAATGTTAAAATCTATAGATTTTTTTTGGTGGGGGGGGGATCAGATACAGTACATTGGAGAATGGACAGCGACCAACACAGACACACATTCACAAAGCAAACACAAGCAATCTCTCTCTCTCTCTCTCTCTCTCTCTCTCTCTCTCTCTCTCTCTCTCTCTCTCTCTCTCTCTCTCCCCTGCCATGACATGAAAGCCCTGTCCTTCCTGTTAGCGGGGCTTTCATGTCCCCATTGATCCAGGGCTTGTTGTGGGGAGTGTAGCGTAGCGTGGCGTAGCATAGCGTGTAGTGTACAGTAGGCCTACTGTGCCTTTTTGGTGGGACTTTTATTCATGCTTGCACATCATGTACAGTACAAGATGTTACTTGGCAACAGCTCTGTGGAGATGCGTGCTCTCTGAAAAGTGTAATTATCAGGTTTTTTTCCCTCTCTATTAGCATGTCAAAACATAACCCTAGCGTGCATCTAAAAGCACAATGTCAGCACAAGCTACCATTTATTCCTGCACAGTGTGTACACTGTACATACAAATTATGCAACTATGGTGTTGATGCATGTTATAAACACATAGATGTTAGAGTTCAATAATGGTCCATGTTGTAATCACCATGTTCAATCTACACTGATGTATGGAGTTATTTGAGCCACACTATTGATTATAACGGCCAATTCCAAAAATGCACACATGGTTATCTATGACGGGAGATTGATTACCAGTGGTGTAAAGGTTGTCGAAAATCTGCTGTCGAACGGGTGCCAAACGGGACGCCTCGGGTCGCAGGTTGTATGGGAGTGGATCACAGGTTGTATGGGAGTGGATCACAGCAGGTTGTATGGGAGTGGATCACAGCAGGTTGTATGGGAGTGGATCACAGCAGGTTGTATGGGAGTGGATCGCAGCAGGCTTGTAGTTGAAAAAATCACACCCGTGTGAACTGAGTGGTCTAAGGTCTTATATAGCCTGTCTGACGTAATGAAATCATGTCTGACGTAATGAAATCACACCCGGGTGAACAGGGTGAACATAGCAACCATGCTAATTTTTTCTGCACAGACTAACAAAGCCAGTTGTAGGAGTGGTTTACACCACTCAAAAAGACATCAGGCCATAAGATATTTTTAGCACCATATATCCGTCTGACGATGTCGGCTCTCATGTGCATTCGGCAACATTTTAACCACACCTTCCGATCTCCTGACTTCACACGGTCAGGAGAGTGTATGCGCGTGACATCATCATCATACCCGGAAGTTATGCAGGAATGCCTACTGAGTGGCAAAAAACAACTTTCTGGCCTTGACAGCCCATACATCCACACAGAAAAGTCCTATTTGATTGAATTAAACTACATTAAATTCACTTTTTCACTCACTTTGCCACTCGATCTGCCATTCACTTTATGCATGCGCATACCCTCTATTCTGTACTAGTCTGTTTATGCAGATGTTTTACTTGGTAAACGTGTCTATACCACAATATAAATACATAGTTTCAAGTGAAAGTCAAATTTGTACTTAATAATTTAAAGTACAAAAGTAAAATATACTTACAAGTACCAAAGTAAAAGTACTGTAACGACGGAACAAATGCCAGCCTATTCCCAGCTACAGTATTGCCTACACCACAGCCTTGTGTATGTGCTTACTCAGTAGGTCAATCAGTGTTGTGATTGGATCCGAGGACAGAGAGTTCTGTGTTGTGTTCTGTTAAAGCCCCCCTGTAGTCAGTTGTCTTCCGGATCCCAGAGAGTATGGACATTGAGTGATATTTCAGACTGACAGCCACAAAGACTGTATACAGTATGTTTACAGTATACAGTATGAGTGAGTTATTATTACTGCTGTGATATATCACGACCTGTGATGTAATTGTTGCCGTGCCTACCTGTGAACTGTAAGCCTCACTGTAACCTGCCGTTCTGCCCAGTAAAACGTCCTGAACTGGAGATTCCTTATTGTTGTGGCATTATTGCACCCACTCGCCTCCAACACCACAGAGAGTGTACTCATCATAGAAAAATAAAGGCTCATACATAGTCTGGATTCTCGTGGTTAGGTGACCACCGAACTACAACATGACGTCACGAGCCGCGGTGAAGAGCAAACCACCACCACCGCCCCAGCCCTTCTCTCTGTTTTTACTCACCACCGCTCAACGTTATTTCAGCTCCGGTGGTCAGCTCACCACCGAAAATCCAGACTATGAATAGGCCTTAAGTCTACGACAGTACTAACATGTTTCAAAACGTGTAATATTGTAGGTTATAGATCGGCTATTTTCGAATAGCCAAAGTATAAAATAGGGCTTTGTATGTGTTATAATAGTATTCTAAGTAACTAAAGCTGTCAAATTGATTGATTCGTGGAGTAACGAGAGTAAGTGCAACATTTGCCTCTGAGATGTAGTGGAGCAGAACATTGTACTGAAGTACAAGTACTTGAGTAGAACTTTCAACCACTGGACAGAAGATGCTCGGTTCTCTGATATCCTAGTTTCTTTGAGGCACTGTATTGTTCTCTCTGACGATCTACCCTGCCTCGTTGTATTGACTAGGGTTCAGGCATCTACCCTGCCTCGTTGTATTGACTAGGGTTCATGTGACGATCTACCCTGCCTCGTTGTATTGACTAGGGTTCATGCATCTACCCTGCCTCGTTGTATTGACTAGGGTTCATGCATCTACCCTGCCTCGTTGTATTGACTAGGGTTCATGTGACGATCTACCCTGCCTCGTTGTGACTAGGGTGCATGCATCTACCCTGCCTCGTTGTATTGACTAGGGTTCATGCATCTACCCTGCCTCGTTGTATTGACTAGGGTTCATGTGACCATCTACCCTGCCTCGTTGTATTGACTAGGGTTCATGTGACGATCTACCCTGCCTCGTTGTATTGACTAGGGTTCATGTGACGATCTACCCTGCCTCGTTGTATTGACTAGGGTTCATGTGACGATCTACCCTGCCTCGTTGTATTGACTAGGGTTCATGGTTCTCTGATATCCTAGTTTCTTTGAGGCACTGCATTGTTCTCTCTGCACTCTGACGATCTACCCTGCCTCGTTGTATTGACTAGGGTTCATGTGACGATCTACCCTGCCTCGTTGTATTGACTAGGGTTCATGTGACGATCTACCCTGCCTCGTTGTATTGACTAGGGTTCAGGCATCTACCCTGCCTCGTTGTATTGACTAGGGTTCAGGCATCTACCCTGCCTCGTTGTATTGACTAGGGTTCATGGTTCTCTGATATCCTAGTTTCTTTGAGGCACTGTATTGTTCTCTCTGCACTCTGACGATCTACCCTGCCTCGTTGTATTGACTAGGGTTCATGTGACGATCTACCCTGCCTCGTTGTATTGACTAGGGTTCATGTGACGATCTACCCTGCCTCGTTGTATTGACTAGGGTTCATGCATCTACCCTGCCTCGTTGTATTGACTAGGGTGCATGTGACGATCTACCCTGCCTCGTTGTATTGACTAGGGTTCATGTGACGATCTACCCTGCCTCGTTGTATTGACTAGGGTGCATGTGACGATCTACCTTGCCTCGTTGTATTGACTAGGGTTCATGTGACGATCTACCCTGCCTCGTTGTATTGACTAGGGTTCATGTGACGATCTACCTTGCCTCGTTGTATTGACTAGGGTTCATGTGACGATCTACCTTGCCTCGTTGTATTGACTAGGGTTCATGTGACGATCTACCCTGCCTCGTTGTATTGACTAGGGTTCATGTGACGATCTACCCTGCCTCGTTGTATTGACTAGGGTTCAGGCATCTACCCTGCCTCGTTGTATTGACTAGGGTTCATGTGACCATCTACCCTGCCTCGTTGTATTGACTAGGGTTCATGTGACGATCTACCCTGCCTCGTTGTATTGACTAGGGTGCATGTGACGATCTACCCTGCCTCGTTGTATTGACTAGGGTTCATGTGACGATCTACCCTGCCTCGTTGTATTGACTAGGGTTCATGTGACGATCTACCCTGCCTCGTTGTATTGACTAGGGTTCATGTGACGATCTACCCTGCCTCGTTGTATTGACTAGGGTTCAGGCATCTACCCTGCCTCGTTGTATTGACTAGGGTTCATGCATCTACCCTGCCTCGTTGTATTGACTAGGGTTCATGTGACGATCTACCCTGCCTCGTTGTATTGACTAGGGTGCATGTGACGATCTACCCTGCCTCGTTGTATTGACTAGGGTGCATGCACTGCTTTCTCAGATCTTGTACTTGTAAGTATAGGGATGGAGCTCGTTAGTTTTAATTGATAACGATCATCTTATCGATCAGGCTTATCGAGCCGGGTCCTTATCGAGCCCACTATCGAGCATTTTCTATTAATTTGTGGAAAGACGGGAGATGACAATAAATTCTGAACAGAACCAGTACTTTACTAGGGCCTTCAAATACAGTACTTTTCTAACAGACAGAAGGCAATTGGCCTTTTTACTTTGTGAAAATAATATTGAAGTAACTGTTAACTGGTTAATGTGTGTACCGTCACTTTAAAAGTGTAATTTTGTTTACCTGGACAGCGCTGGTTGGCAGGTATCAATACACTTTCAGACCGACATGTTGGTGCCAGCGTGGATGATTACATTTATTTCTTGATCGCCTCTTTTCTTGATTGTTTAAACATGACGTCATGGGCCATACTATGCTCAATAACAGGCTTGATAAGACCAAAGCTTATTGATAACTGGTAATCAATAAGCTTGTTATCGGATCTTTTCGGGTATCGGTTATCGAGCTCCATCCCTACTTGTAAGTCACTCTGGGCGTCTGCTAAAACCTAAAATGTAGGGGTGCACGATTATGAAATCAATGACCGATATCCAATCTCCGATTAGGACCACAAGCCTAGGCCCTATAGGGGCCTAGTATTCAATCAATCAATAAATAGCATACACTCTTTTCCAAGTGTCTGTTTTCACAACTGAATGACTACTGAATGAGATGAGTACACAAATGAAATGTAGAATGTTTTTTAATTTTTCTGCTGGTGAAAACCAATTAAATAATCTGTATTATACCACAGGTCGTTTCGAGGAAGCAATCTGATTGGTTGAAACAGCCTTCTAGCCGTGGGTTAAACCAGCACCATTCACCACCTAATCAAAACAAAGAATTCAGCTGCTCTGTTCTCCCAGAGCGCTAGCAAACTCGGTGGCTAGGCTAGCTAGTTTCTTGGGACATTTGTGGTCGTAGTGACTACATCTGTCATTAAAAAAATATATTCTTTCAGCGATTTTCTTAGTTTTAAGGGTAACTGTTGTATAATTGCAATATTACACTCGAGGGTGTGGGTTAACGTGATTATTGCCACTTCAGTGATGCTTGCGGAACTCGACTTCGTCTCGTTCCTCACCGCATCCCTGTCGTGGCAATAATCACGTTAACCCACACCCTCTCGTGTAATATTGCTTAATTATTTTGAGATCGAGTAGTAAAAAAGAAAAAAAAGAAACACGAGAGTTCAGAAATTATACTTTTGTGATGACTTCGTATTTGCCAGCACTATTCTAACTGGAGCACTTTATTGATTGCATTATTGCAAAATGATTTTAAATTATATACGGTATTTTACAGTTGGAATGGCAAGTATCTAACTCTATCTATAAATGTGCAAACTCTCACTCGCACGTCTGTGTGTGTGCTCGTATCTTCCCCCGCATTATGTCGAGAACCATCCAACCGATCAAACTTCAAACTTGGCGTGTGTATCGCCATCGTCTGTCTGTCTGTCTGTCTGTCTGTCTGTCTGTCTGTCTGTCTGTCTGTCTGTCTGTCTGTCTGTATAATAATAATAATAATACTAACAACTTGAATTTATATAGCGCCTTTCAAGAAACCCAAGGACGCTTTACAAAACAGAAAAAAAGTCAGTCAGTCAGTCAGTCAGTCAGTCAGTCAGTCTGTCGGTCTGGCTTTCTTTTATGCCCATTATGAAGATCTCTATCTGGCTGGCTGGCTGGCTGGCTGGCTGGCTGGCTGGCTGGCTGGCTGGCTGGCTGGCTGGCTGGCTGGCTGGCTGGCTGGCTGGCTGGCTGGCTGGCTGGCTTTCACAGAAAATAGCAGATCGACAAGCTCATAACGCATTGATTTGCGACGCGTAGAGCAGGTATTGCAACGGGTAATGTGTATTGCATAACTGGAGAGGCATGCGTTCCCATCGGGCATCATTCTCAAGGGGCATCGCACATTTAAAGCACAGACGGTAATTCAAGGTGCAGAACCATAGAATGAGTTTAAAAGCATGGAATACAGATCTGAAACAACAAATCAACTGGTGTAGTAAAAGGCTGGAATCTGTACGCTGAAAATGTTTCCTAGTAAATAGACAGTGCAGAACATTAAAGATTTATCCTGGATATAAAAATAGTCTGAGATGGAGAGATGGTGCAAATCTCAGATCTGATGGAAGTTGGTTCCAGCTACGTTGGTTCCAGCTACGTTGGTTCCAGCTACGTTGGTTCCAGCTACGTTGGTTCCAACTACGTGACATAAGAGCTAAACTCTTCCTTTATTCTACCTCTGGCGGTGGTGTAAAGTACTTTTGAGTTTTTTTTAGGGTTCTTTTTTTTTTAACTTTCTTACTTTATTCTGTATTTACAATTTTCAATAAAGTTTTAACTTGTGAAATGGGACATTCCGCACAATGACTATTTTAATTAAGTATATTTTGTGCCTCTAATTTTGAACTTTTACTCAAGTGCATTTTGAATACGGCACTGTTGGCACTACTTGTAACAGAGTATATCTACATTAGAGTATTGATAATTTTACTTAAGGAAAATATGCGATTACTTCTTCCATCGAGAGAGAGAGAGAGTGCATTTTCCGGCAGCGGCATCAGCCGTGGAACACCCGTTGCAGGCGACAGTGTTTCTCGGCGGCATCAGTCCGACACGCTACCCCAAACTCTAACCTAACCCTAACCCTACCCCAAACCCTGATCCTAACCTAACACTCTACCCTAACCCTAACTCTACACTCTACCCCAAACCCTAACCCTAACTCTACACTCTACCCCAAACCCTGATCCTAACCTAACACTCTACCCCAAACCCTGATCCTAACCTAACACTCTACCCCAAACCCTGATCCTAACCTAACACTCTACCCCAAACCCTGATCCTAACCCTAACCCTAACCCTAACCCTAACCCTAACCCTAACCCTAACCCTAACCCTAACCTAACACTCTACCCCAAACCCTGATCCTAACCTAACACTCTACCCCAAACCCTGATCCTAACCTAACACTCTACCCCAAACCCTGATCCTAACCTAACACTCTACCCCAAACCCTGATCCTAACCCTAACCCTAACCTAACCCTAACCCTAACCCTAACCCTAACCCTAACCTAACCTAACACTCTACCCCAAACCCTGATCCTAACCTAACACTCTACCCCAAACCCTGATCCTAACCTAACACTCTACCCCAAACCCTGATCCTAACCTAACACTCTACCCCAAACCCTAACCTAACCTAACACTCTACCCCAAACCCTGATCCTAACCTAACACTCTACCCCAAACCCTGATCCTAACCTAACACTCTACCCCAAACCCTGATCCTAACCTAACACTCTACCCCAAACCCTGATCCTAACCTAACACTCTACCCCAAACCCTAACCTAACCTAACACTCTACCCCAAACCCTGATCCTAACCTAACACTCTACCCCAAACCCTAACCTAACACTCTACCCCAAACCCTAACCTAACACTCTACCCCAAACCCTGATCCTAACCTAACACTCTACCCCAAACCCTGATCCTAACCTAACACTCTACCCCAAACCCTAACCTAACACTCTACCCCAAACCCTGATCCTAACCTAACACTCTACCCCAAACCCTAACCCTAACCTAACACTCTACCCCAAACCCTGATCCTAACCTAACACTCTACCCCAAACCCTAACCCTAACACTCTACCCCAAACCCTGATCCTAACCTAACACTCTACCCCAAACCCTGATCCTAACCTAACACTCTACCCCAAACCCTAACCTAACACTCTACCCCAAACCCTGATCCTAACCTAACACTCTACCCCAAACCCTAACCCTAACCTAACACTCTACCCCAAACCCTGATCCTAACCTAACACTCTACCCCAAACCCTAACCCTAACCCAAACCCTAACCCTAACCGCAAGCACGACGCAGCGCATCAGTCCGACACTCTACCCCAAACCCTAACCCTAACCGCAAGCACGACGCAGCGCATCAGTCCGACACTCTACCCCAAACCCTAACCCTAACCGCAAGCACGACGCATGGCATCAGCCACGGACCACCCGTGGCTGGCGACAGCAGGGACGTGACTAGCGCTACGCAGACAACGTGACTGCGTGGGGGCCCAGAGGCAAGGGGGGCACACGGCCGTATAGCTGTGTATTTATCGATGGCATGTGTTCATGTGTAATTATTTTATGCTCTGTGGATGAATTGAATACATACTGTATAGGACTACAATGGAAACAAGTCCTCTGGACTGGAATGTTGCCACGTTATCCTAGTGTTACTGTACTTCTGTGCTGTTTAAATTTTAATCAATCAATCAATCAATCAATCAATCAATCAATCAATCAATCAATCAAAAGTGACACAGACAGACAGACAGACAGACAGACAGACAGACAGACAGACAGACAGACAGACAGACAGACAGACAGACAGACAGACAGACAGACAGACAGACAGACAGACAGACAGACAGACAGACAGAGCAAAAGGAACATAGTCAACTCATCCATAACATCACATCACTTGGCTCTGCAAATGGCACACTGGAGAAGCAACCCGAAACCATCCTATATATTCTGTTGTGAGTCTGTTGTGTGCATCAAGAGCGAAAATTGCCAATCTACGAACTCCCAAAGCCCGAGGCGGCCTTCATCATCAGCCAAGATATCACATGCATGATGTTGTTGATAGATTGTGTGTTCACTCATTATATTCTCTGTACAGACTGGGGAAGCTATTACACACATAGACCCACTGTTGTATTATTATTTAGGCCAGCTGACACTGTACATAATATATCAGCCTCATATCCACTGTTTACAGTCATATCCATTCATACAGTAGGCGACAGATGTATGTATCTTCATGAATATATTTACTGCTGATAGATTGTACATTATTATTGATATAATATACTGGGTGTTGTTAACTCAGTCAGTGCAGACGGCTGGCGTCAGAGTCTATTATCTCTGTCGGCCAGGTGGAAACCTTGTATGTCCAAAACCGTGACCTGGTTAACCACTCCCCCATGAAAACAAACCTTGCAATGTTTTCAAGGGGGAGTGGTTAACCAGGCTAGTATTTGTCTCCCTGCTCGTCTATTGAGACATTTAGAATATATCGTGTTAACGCATTGATTGCCGGAACCGGTTTTCTACGTGGTTCGAATCCCAGCGGTCCGATGTGGGACACGTAGATCTCCGTTTAGCGCATGTTTTTATTGATTACTTTCAATCGTCTTTGTACACACCCGGACAATAGATCAAGCAGCCCCGATTCATCCCACAACACTCCGGTCACTTGATAAAAAAATAAATAAAAAAAGTCTCTCCCTCCTGAAAACAGGACGGGAGGGGCGCATTGTGTAGAATAGTCTCCGTAAACGTAATGGCGGTGCCCATGCGAGCGTACATACAACTCCAGTCAACAGAATCACACTGCATAACGATCGGCTTGTCTCCACCTCTCCTCCTGTTTCTCCCTCCTCCCCCTTCCCTCTCCTCCTGTTCTCCCTCCTCCCCCTCCCCTCCCCTCCTGTTTGTTTCACGGGAGGGGAGGGCGTCTTGTGTGTACTAGACTATAGTGTCATGTTCCGACATGTTCCCATGGTTCCCATGGTCGGTCAGATTCATGTCTCCTTTCCTTCTGCATACTCAAACAAACAAGAAAACTATCACGGATTGTACCGTCCCTCGGCGAACTCGGCGAGGGACGGTGGACGGTTATTTCTTTATGATGTTGATCATCGGTCAGATGGAACAATGCAAATATGTTGTGTTACTGGAGGGGCACAGCAACACTGACCTCGCCTCACACCGGTCTTTCCACCTCGGAGGAAAACAGCAACACCACCGTCCCTCGGCGAACTGCCGAGTTGGAACGATACACAGTGACAGACACGTACATAGATGGATAAATAATGACTTGCGTCTTTGCGTCGTTTCATCTGCCCGTCTAGCGTCTGCCTGATCCGTCATGATCATCATCATCATAAAAAATAAACAAAACAGTAGTAACGTAGCCCCAATATGTTCCCTCAGTCCCTATTATGCTCATTCTGTAGCAGAAGCCAATTACCGACTAAGGGTAGATGGGATCAATGTGTACTTTTTTCTTACACAAATTTTGACCTGATAGTCAAGATAAAATGTATCCCCTAAGTAAGCAGGCATGCTCTATATATATATTTATATATATATATATATATATATATATATCCTTACCCACTATTAGTGTAATTTCCACAAAAAAGTGTGAACCAAAAGGGTCCATTCTTACATATCAGTTTAATTATTGTGCCTTACTATTATTATTTTTTAAATCAATATTATCTTTGTGTTTTGCCTTTGCTTTTCACAGCACTGTGTATTAATTTTCTGTCCAGCAAGTTTGTTTTAGTGTTGTTTGTTTTAGTTTATAGTGTTATTGCCTTCTACAACAATTTGGTTGAACGCATCAATGTTTGTTGAAACGCTAACATTGATCCAGGATATTAAGTTATGTATCTCAATGACACGGACGCTTTGGAGAACAGGTGCACGGTCTGTGACTGATGCTCCTTAGACCACTGGTTCCCAAAGTGGGGTCCGGGGACCCCTAGGGGTCCTTGAGAGAGTTCCAGGGGGTTCCCAGCAAAATGATAATTAGGAACCAAATCGACCATTATGGGTCTGTAACTCAGAGAGTGTACAAGAGTGTACAAGTGTACAAATGGAACCAAATGGCATTTGGTTCCATTTGTACACTCTCAGAGTTAAATGAACATTGATTTTACAATATAAATTGGGGGTCCCAGAGATGGAAATGCCATTAATTGGGGGACCGTAGCCTAATTCAGGTCAAACCTGGGGGTCCTTGAAATTAAAATCGGTGAAAATCACTGCCAGAGCCGTAACAATCTTCTCTTATGGGGCTTCCTTGGCATATCTTTTCAGATGGGGGTCCGCAGTGGGGGGTCCGCAGGCTAATGAGCACTGCCACTGCCTTAGACAACACAATACAGTCTGTCTTAGACAACACAATACAGTCTGCCTTAGACCTACAAGTGCGGCACCGAGTGCCGCGCTTGTAGGTCTGGTATTTTTGAAAAATCGTGAATATGTGGCGCAAATCTTTGAATAATATATATTCTTTCAGAGAGAAATCTTTGCTTCTGGGGGGGTCCCTGGAACTACATATTTTCAGATGGGGTCGGCAGCCAATTTTAATCTTGGGGGTCCTTGACATGAAAATGTTTGAGAACCACTGACATAGAAACATAGGATTTTCAGAAAACTGTCATGATTTAGAAGACATTTGTCTAAATGGGTTAAATGTTGGTGTTTTTCCCCAGTAAATGAATGCCCTACTTGATCACACTACAGCGTCCCACAAAGCCATCACAAGTAGCAGATCCACAAGCTCTACAGCTGTAGATCTGTAGGTCAGATCCACGAGCTCTACAGCTGTAGATTTGTAGGTCAGATCCACAAGATCTACAGCTGTAGATCTGTAGGTCAGATCCACAAGCTCTACAGCTGTAGATCTGTAGATCAGATCCACAAGCTCTACAGCTGTAGATCTGTAGATCAGATCCACAAGCTCTACAGCTGTAGATCTGTAGATCAGATCCACAAGCTCTACAGCTGTAGATCTGTAGATCAGATCCACAAGCTCTACAGCTGTAGATCTGTAGATCAGATCCACAAGCTCTACAGCTGTAGATCTGTAGATCAGATCCACAAGCTCTACAGCTGTAGATCTGTAGATCAGATCCACAAGCTCTACAGCTGTAGATCTGTAGATCAGATCCACAAGCTCTACAGCTGTAGATCTGTAGGTCAGATCCACAAGCTCTACAGCTGTAGATCTGTAGGTCAGATCCACAAGCTCTACAGCTGTAGATCTGTAGATCAGATCCACAAGCTCTACAGCTGTAGATCTGTAGGTCAGATCCACAAGCTCTACAGCTGTAGATCTGTAGATCAGATCCACAAGCTCTACAGCTGTAGATCTGTAGATCAGATCCACAAGCTCTACAGCTGTAGATCTGTAGATCAGATCCACAAGCTCTACAGCTGTAGATCTGTAGGTCAGATCCACAAGCTCTACAGCTGTAGATCTGTAGATCAGATCCACAAGCTCTACAGCTGTAGATCTGTAGGTCAGATCCACAAGCTCTACAGCTGTAGATCTGTAGATCAGATCCACAAGCTCTACAGCTGTAGATCTGTAGATCAGATCCACAAGCTCTACAGCTGTAGATCTGTAGATCAGATCCACAAGCTCTACAGCTGTAGATCTGTAGATCAGATCCACAAGCTCTACAGCTGTAGATCTGTAGGTCAGATCCACAAGCTCTACAGCTGTAGATCTGTAGGTCAGATCCACAAGCTCTACAGCTGTAGATCTGTAGATCAGATCCACAAGCTCTACAGCTGTAGATCTGTAGATCAGATCCACAAGCTCTACAGCTGTAGATCTGTAGATCAGATCCACAAGCTCTACAGCTGTAGATCTGTAGATCAGATCCACAAGCTCTACAGCTGTAGATCTGTAGATCAGATCCACAAGCTCTACAGCTGTAGATCTGTAGGTCAGATCCACAAGCTCTACAGCTGTAGATCTGTAGGTCAGATCCACAAGCTCTACAGCTGTAGATCTGTAGGTCAGATCCACAAGATCCAAATGAGGCGTGAAGCGACCCGTTGTGAGCTTCCACTTTTGATGCTTTTGAATCTAAATTCTGAAAAACAAACAGTTTTGTTTTTTGGACATATACTGTATGAAGTACTAAGAACAATATTCAGGGACATTTCATTTACTTTGGGTATTTCCATTGTGTTGACACTATTAATTAATTAATTAATGAATTCATTAGTAATAATAAAAAGGTAAATATTGCACTCCACTACAGTTATTTGACAGCTTTAGATACTAGTAACTTTGCAGATTTTTCTTCCAGAGTGTGAGACATTTTGGAAAAGGAATTATGTTGATGCTAATGATTTTGTACATGCTTATGATTTTGTACTTTTTTTTTAGTAAAAACCTTTTAACACAGATCTTGTATTTGTAACAGTATATATGTCTGCATTGTGGTATTGCTACTTTTACTAGTAAATACAGTCTGAGTATGTCTTCCACCAATGGGGCGGCGGTGGCTCAGGGGTAGAGTTTCCGGATGGTAACCACAAGGTTGCCAGTTCGAACCCGGGCTCCCCCAGAGTTAGTGTCGAAGTGTCCTTGAGCAAGACACTGAACCCCTAATTGCTCCTGATGTGCTGGTTGGTACCTTGCATGGTTTCCGCTGCCATCAGTGTATGAATGTGTGTGTGAATGGGTGAATGTAATGCACAATCTATGTAAAGCGCCTTGGATAAAGGCGCTATATTAAAAAAAAGCACCAAAAGCACCACTGGTAGGCTGGGCTATCGTCGTCTGTGTTTATTGTACATAGAAAATCAATCAGGACGGCTGTAATTAAAGTAATGTGTCACTAATTCCCTCCCGGGTTTGTATTCTATAAGACAAACACGGCCAGCTTTGGTTTTATTCTGATAATAACCATTCAGAACACATAATCCATATCGAGTGTGAATGGATGGTTTTAATAAAGGAAACATTCACACAGTCACGTAGCGTGAGATTTAAAGATCAACATCAATACAAATAAAATGTCCATTAAATGAGATTCACCAACCTGACAAATCATGTTGGCAACAAGTTGTCCTTTTTTACAACTTAACTTCACACATCACGCTAGTAAATACTGTACAATATGAAGAAATACGTTGAGTAAAGCCTTATTTGAACTGCATGGTGCTGCTTCATGGTGCTGCATGAGGTGAAAACTAGTTTTGTTAAACATTTAAAGATCTTACTGGACAAACTTATAGTGATTAATATCAGAAGAGCTATTTAAAATGTAATAATTATATCCATCCATCCAACCATACACCCCATTTAACCCCTGAACCTATCTATCTATCTATCTATCTATCTATCTATCTATCTATCTATCTATCTATCTATCTATCTATCTATAGTATCTATCTATCTATCTATCTATCTATCTATCTATAGTATCTATCTATAGTATCTATCTATCTATAGTATCTATCTATCTATCTATCTATCTATCTACCTATCTATCTATCTATCTATCTATCTATCTATCTATCTATCTATCTATCTATCTATCTATCTATCTATCTATCTATCTATCTATCTACCTACCTACCTACCTACCTGACCAGAGACAATTAATTATGACAATATAAAGCTGCAGAATAGAGGACTTTGTGGTATTATTCCAGGTGAACTACATTGTGTGTGCTGATAATTATAGTCCATGTTGAACAGATCAAAAAAGGAGGCCAGTACCCTCATATAATAATGGTCCACATGCATGGGAACACCCTCGAAACAAAGGCCAGTACCCTCATATAATAATGGTCCACATGCATGGGAACACCCTCAAAACAAAGCAAGCACCATACTTTTTTACAACTTAACTTCACACATCACGCTAGTAAATACTGTACAATATGAAGAAATACGTTGAGTAAAGCCTTATTTGAACTGCATGGTGCTGCTTCATGGTGCTGCATGAGGTGAAAACTAGTTTTGTTAAACATTTAAAGATCTTACTGGACAAACTTATAGTGATTAATATCATAAGAGCTATTTAAAATGTAATAATTATATCCATCCATCCAACCATACACCCCATTTAACCCCTGAACCTATCTATCTATCTATCTATCTATCTATCTATCTATCTATCTATCTATCTATCTATCTATCTATCTATCTATAGTATCTATCTATCTATCTATCTATCTATCTATCTATCTATCTATCTATCTATCTATACAGTATATATCTATCTATCTATCTATCTATCTATAGTATCTATCTATCTATCTATCTATCTATCTATCTATCTATCTATCTATCTATCTATCTATCTATCTATCTATCTATCTATCTATCTATAGTATCTATCTATCTATCTATCTAT